>NW_028274807.1:206492301-206793462 GCF_037043125.1 Eumetopias jubatus
CACATAGCAGTCATTGCCCATGATCATGAACAAAAAGGAGTGCTATATGTTCTCGCAGCACTATGCCCTCAATTATTCATTCATTTAGTGAAGAAATGTTATTCAAGACTTATTTTATATGGAAATATTCAAGGTGCTCGAATCCAGCAATGACCAAGGTCTAGGGCCCTGCTCTTTCCTTTTCATGGTCCACTGAGAGAAGCTGTCATATAACCAAAGATGACAGCACAGAGTGGTCAGTGGTGTGTTGGGGACAGCCTAGGGATCTGCAGAAGCTAGGTGTGGGTCTCACACCCAGCCTGGTATTTTGAGACTTTGAAATTGGTGATGTCTACAGGGAGACCTGAAGTGTGAAGTCTGATTCAGGTGAGGCAGGCAGTTGGAAGAGCGGTGTCCAGACAGAGGGGACAGCAAGTACAAAGCCTCAGGGTGACAAAGGCATAGTGCATTTGGGACAATGGTATGTTCAGTGCACAGGGAGAGTTGGAAGTCACTACTGCAGTTCTGGAATTAAAGGCAGATGGGTAAAAAAAAAAGAAGAAAAAGAAAAAAAGGGACACCTGGGTGGCTCAGTTGGTTAAGTGTCTGCCTTTGGCTCAGGCCATGATCCCAGGGTCCTGGGATCGAGTCCCACATCGGGGTCTCTGCTCACTGGGGAGCCTGCTTCTCTCTGCCTGCCACTTCCCTTGCTTGTTCTCTCTCTCTCTCTGACAAATAAATAAATAAAATTAAAAAAAAATAAAGGCAGACAGGTGAGTAGGGCAAGAGCATGCAAGACCATGGCATCCACTTGAAGAGTTTGTTCTAAGGGCAGTGGGAACTCCTAAATGTTTTTTAAATACATAGAGGAAAGAGCTGTATTCCATTATGTGAAAGTATTCATGGATGTTTCCATTTGGGGCTTCCTATGAGGGTGTTCTTATGACATCTAGTACATGTCCTTTGGTGGATTGATACTTATGTGTTCTGCTGGGTCTATAGTTAGGTGTGTAAATACTGACCCATTGGGAATAGATATTTGAATAGATACTACCAAACAGTTTCCCAAACTGGTTGTACCAAGAGGTACATTTTAAGCACAAGCAGCATGGTCAGATTCCTGTTTGTAGAGACCCCCTCTGGCTGGTGTGATGGAAGCAGCTGCTGAGGGCAGGTGGGATGAGCAGACTGAGGAAGAGATGGGGAGAGGTGCATGAGGGCACCCTGGATGGGGTGAAGTGGCAAACTGAGGTTGATTTCAGACATAGAATGGACAGTGTTGCTGATTGGACTGAGGGAGACGGGAAGTGAAATTTCTACTTCTAATGCTCAAAACACCAAATATGTGAGTTCTTTCCACACCAATGACCAATTCTCCAACTACCCAGACACTATCTTGGTGTCCTATAATTCTGTTCAGTTCTGATACTTACTACCTGGAGATGCCAGTCACAAGTATTGGGTGCCCAGTGTACCTGCACTTCTTTCTGACATGGCTACAAAGGTGAGGGTTTCCACATTCCCCCTTTCAGTTTGGGTACTTTCCTAGAATAACTCACAAAAATCAGGAAAATGCAACACTTACTCTTCCCAGTTTATTATGAAAGAACAACTCAGGAACAGCCAAATAAAAGAGATGAATCCTACAAGGTATGGAGGAAGGAGCAAGGAACTCCCATGCCCTCTCTGGACATGCCACGGTCCTAGCACCACCATGTGTTCACCAGCTGGGAAGTTCTCTGAATCCCACTGTTTAAGGAGTTTTTATGGGGGTTTGATTACACAGACATGATTGATTAAATCTTTCATCCTTATTGAGCATCAATCTGTGGCTCCTCTCCCCTCCCTGGAGGTTGCAATTCTCTAATCACCCCTTGGAAGTTCTGGTGAGCAGCCCCCTTCCTAAAACTATATAGGAGTCCGAAGCCACCACTCATCTCATTAACATACAGAAGCCACTATTCTCACTCCTGAGATGGGGGCCTAAGGGCTGTGTCTCAGGAACTGGGCAAAGACCAAATGTGTTATTAGAGCCCAGGTATGCAAATACTAACGTGGATTCTCTGGCTGGATCACCATGACAACAGAGATAGGGTAAGTCAACCAAGGGAAGAAGTGGGGCTATCCAGTTTGGTCAGAAGACTCTGAACACTTCTGATGACCGGGGCGCCTGGGTGGCTCAGTTGGTTAAGCGACTGCCTTCAGCTCAGGTCATGATCCTGGAGTCCCGGGATCGAGTCCCACATCGGGCTCCCTGCTCAGCAGGGAGTCTGCTTCTCCCTCTGACCCTCTTCCCTCTCATGCTCTCTGTCTCTCATTCTCCTCTCTCTCAAATGAATAAATAAAATCTTTAAAAAAAAAAAAAAAGAACACTTCTGATGACCAAGAGAAACCAGTCTCCAAGACCCAGCTCTAAATTACCCTTATTCTGGGAAGCCTTCCAGCTGCCTTGATCCCAGGGCAGAGCCCTGGATTCCCATTCTGGGGTGCTCAGCTCCTGCCTTCCCTCTGACCTTGCCATGACCCCAAGGACTTGAGGGCATCTAATCTTGCCCTGTCTCCCCCAAGACTGGGAGCCCCTAGTCCTCAGCAGGGTCTGTGGCTCTCTGGGCAGAGAAAGAATCAGGGAGCCTTGGTTGTGTTGGAGTGTTGGAGGAAGGAGTAGAGGCTTCAGGTCCCTGGAGGCCCTCTGATGATCCTGCTGGCATCTCCAGACCCTGAGGGCAGCCTTGCAGGTTGGTGTCCCGGGAGGCCCTGGGGAGCAGCCTTCTGTTTGCTCAGGAGCACATGTCCGGTGCACAGAGCAAGTGAAGTCTTGGTTCTCACCAGCAGGGATAAAGCACACAGCATCAGTTCCAGGAGCCCTGAGGTCTGGCCCCACACCTGCCCCTGTATGCTGTTGACAGCCTCAGGAAGGAGAGCTTCTTCTGCCCTCCCCTGCCGGGTGCTTCCTGAAAGAGGCTGCCCAGGCTGAGGGGGACCAAAAGGGACGGGGTAGGTGGCAGTACTCGGACAGTTGAGGGGAGCAAGGCCCAGGCTGGGGACGGGGACAGGGCCTGGGAGAAGGTCGTAAGACAGGCTCTTAGCCTTGGGCAGCTGCTGGGGGTCTTCTCAGGTTGCCCATTCTGGGTCTTGGGTTCTCATCCATCCTAGTGCCCTTTGCAGCTTCTAAGTCTGCATTCTTGTTTGGGGCTGATTCTGCCCCTCAACCCAAAAAGTTTGTACATCCCTGGAGGACCTTTTTGTTGTCGGAGCTCATGGGGAGGGAGGGGATGCTACTGGCATCAGGTGAGTCGAGGCCAGGGTTGCTGCTAATGATTGTACAATCTGGTATTCTTGTAGTGCGTTTGTTCCGGTTGGTGAACCAATATGGATACATTTTTTTTTCACCGTTCAAAATTTATTTGGGTACAGATCCTTTGCCTCTTTGGTTAAATTTATTCCTAAGTATCTTATGGTTATGGGTGCAATTGTAAATGGGATCCACTCCTTGATTTCTCTCTTCTGTCTTGTTGTTGGTGTATAGGAATGCCACTGATTTCTGTGCATTGATTTTATAGCCTGCTACTTCACTGAATTCCTGTATGAGTTCTAGCAGTTTTGGGGTGGAGTCTTTTAGGTTTTCCACATACAGTATCATATCATCTACAAAGAGTGAGAGTTTGACTTCCTCTTTGCCGATTTGGATGCCTTTGATTTCTTTTTGTTGTCTGATTGCTGTGGCTAGGACTTCCAATACTATGTTGAATAGCAGTGGTGAGAGAGGACTTCCCTGCCGCATTCCTGACCTTAGGGGAAAAGCTCTCAGCTTTTCCCCATTGAGAATGATATTCGCTGTAGGTTTTACATAGATGGCTTTTATGATATTGAGGTATGTACCCTCTATCCCTATACTCTGAAGAGTTTTGATCAAGAAAGGATGCTGTACTTTGTCAAATGCTTTTTCTGCATCTATTGAGAGGATCATATGATTCTTGTTCTTTCCTTTGTTAATGTATTCTATCACGTTGATTGATTTGTGGATGTTGAACCATCCTTGCAGCCCAGGGATAAATCCCACTTGGTCGTGGTGAATAATCCTTTTAATGTACTGTTGGATCCTATTGGCTAGTATTTTGGTGAGAATTTTTGCATCCATGTTCATCAAGGATATTGGTCTGTAATTCTCCTTTTTGATGGGATCTTTGTCTGGTTTTGGGATCAAGGTAATGCTGGCCTCATAAAATGAGTTTGGAAGTTTCCCTTCCATTTCTATTTTTTGGAACAGTTTCAGGAGAATAGGTATTAATTCTTCTTGAAATGTCTGATAGAATTCCCCTGGGAAGCCATCTGGCCCTGGGCTTTTGTTTCTTGGGAGATTTTGGATGACTGCTTCAATTTGCTTAGTGGTTATAGGTCTGTTCAGGTTTTCTATTTCTTCCTGGTTCAGTTTTGGTAGTTGATACATCTCTAGGAATGCACCCATTTCTTCCAGGTTATCTAATTTGCTGGCATAGAGTTGCTCGTAATATGTTCTTATAATTGTTTGTATTTCTTTGGTGTTGGTTGTGATCTCTCCTCTTTCATTCATGATTTTGTTGATTTGGGTCATTTCTCTTTTCTTTTTGATCAGTCTGGCCAGGGGTTTATCAATCTTGTTAATTCTTTCAAAGAACCAGCTCCTAGTTTCGTTGATCTGTTCTACTGTTCTTTTGGTTTCTATTTCATTGATTTCTGCTCTGATCTTTATGATTTCTCTTCTCCTGCTGAGTTTAGGCTTTATTTGCTGTTTTTTCTCCAGCTCCTTTAGGTGTAGGGTTAGATTGTGTATTTGAGACCTTTCTTGTTTCTTGAGAAAGGCTTGTATTGCTATATACTTTCCTCTCAGGACTGCCTTTGCTGTATCCCAAAGATTTTGGACAGTTGTGTTTTCATTTTCATTGGTTTCCATGAATTTTTTTAATTCTTCTTTAATTTCCTGGTTGACCCATTCATTCTTTAGTAGGATGCTCTTTAGCCTCCATGTATTTGAGTTCTTTCCGACTTTCCTCTTGTGATTGAGTTCTAGTTTCAAAGCATTGTGGTCTGAAAATATGCAGGGAATGATCCCAATCTTTTGGTACCGGTTGAGACCTGATTTGTGACCTAGGATGTGATCAATTCTGGAGAATGTTCCATGGGCACTAGAGAAGAATGTGTATTCCGTTGCTTTGGGATGGAATGTTCTGAATAGGTCTGTGAAGTCCATTTGGTCCAGTGTGTCATTTGAAGTCTTTCTTTCCTTGTTGATCTTTTGCTTAGATGATCTGTCCATTTCAGTCAGGGGGGTGTTAAAGTCCCCCACTAGTATTGTATTGTTGTCAATGTGTTTCTTTGCTTTTGTTATTAATTGCCTTATATAATTGGCTGCTCCCATGTTCGGGGCATAGATATTTACAATTGTTAGATCTTCCTGTTGGATAGACCCTTTAAGTAGGATATAGTGTCCTTCCTCATCTCTTATTACGGTCTTTGTTTTAAAATCTAGTTTGTCTGTTATAAGGATTGCCACCCCAGCTTTCTTTTGGTGTCCATTAGCATGGTAAATGGTTTTCCACCCCCTCACTTTCAATCTGGGGGTGTCTTTGGGTCTAAAATGAGTCTCTTGCAGACAGCATATGGATGGGTCTTGTTTTTTAATCCAATCTGATAGCCTGTGTCTTTTGATTGGGGCATTGAGCCCATTTACATTCAGGGTAACTATTGAAAGGTATGAATTTAGTGCCATTGGATTGCCTGTAAGGTGACTGTTACTGTATGTTGTCTGTGTTTCTTTCTGATCTTTGCTGCTTATAGGCTCTCTCTTTGCTTAGAGGACCCCTTTCAATATTTCTTGGAGGGCTGGTTTCATGTTTGCAAATTCCTTTAGTTTTTGTTTGTTCTGGAAGCTTTTTCTCTTTCCTTCTATTTTCAATGACAGCCTAGCTGGATATAGTATTCTTGGCTGCATATTTTTCTCGTTTAGTTCTCTGAAGATATCTTGCCAGTCCTTTCTGGCCTGCCAGGTCTCTGTGGATAGGTCTATTGCCAATCTAATATTTGTACCATTGTAGGTTACATATCTCTTCTCCCGAGCTGCTTTCAGGATTTTCTCTTTGTCTCTGAGACTCGTAAGTTTTACTCTTAGATGTCGGGGTGTTGACCTATTTTTATTGATTTTGAGAGGGGTTCTCTGTGCCTCCTGGATTTTGATGCCTGTTTCCTTCCTCACATTAGGGAAGTTCTCTGCTATTATTTGCTCCAATATACCTTCTGCCCCTCTCTCTCTTTCTTCTTCTTCTGGGATCCCAATTATTCTAATGTTGTTTCATCTTATCGAATCACTTATCTCTCGAATTCTGCCCTCATGATCCTGTAGTTGTTTCTCCCTCTTTTTCTCAGCCGCTTTACTTTCCATCATTTGGTCTTCTATATCACTGATTCTCTCTTCTGCCTCATTTATCCTAGCAGTTAGGGCCCCCATTTTTTATTGCACCTCATCAATAGCCTTTTTGATTTCGACTTGGTTAGATTTTAGTTCTTTTATTTCTCCAGAAAGGGTTTCTCTAATAACTTCCACGCTTTTTTCAAGCCCAGCTAGTATCTTTAAAGTCATGATTCTGAACTCTAGGTCCGACATCATACTAATGTCCGTATTGAGTAGGTCCCTGGCTGACGGTACTACCTCTTGTTCTTTTTGCTGAGGTGATTTTTTCGTCTTGTCATTTTGTCCAGAGGAGACTAGATGAATGAGAGAACAAAATGCTAACAGGTTAACAACGTCCCCAGCAAATATACTGTATACAAATCAGAAAAGACCTGAAACCAGGGGAAAAGAAAGGGAAAGAAAGAAAAAAGAAAGAGAAAAAAAAGATAAAAAAGATAAAAACAAAAATAGAACAATACAAAAAAAAGCAGAATGTGATCAAATATGATCAGGCTAGTGCATAGATCAGTGCCACACACTAGATTTTGGGCGTATTTTGGTCTGTTAGAAAAAAGTGCCTCCTGAAATTTTAAAGGAAGAAAGACATATATGTACAAAATAAGGGTTGATACAATGAAGGGATAGAAGATGACTGTAAAGATAAAAATTATAAAAGATTTTATAAAAGGACTTGATAAGATAAGAAGTTGTTTGAAAAAAGAAAGAAGATTTAAAAAAGAAAAAAGGGAGAGAATGTGATCAGGCAGGAGACTAGAACAGAGCCATACACTAGTGATTTAGGGTATATTTTGATCTGTTAGAAGAAACTGTATCTCAAAATTTTAAAGAGAGAACAACTTATATATATATGCCAAAAATAAGGGTAACTACTATGAAGGGATAAAATATGACTCTAAAAATGAAAAATAAAAAAATGTTTTGTTTTTTTTTTTAAAAAAGAGATTGATAAGATGTTGGTTGAAAAAGGGAAAAAGAAAAAGAAGAAAAAAAAAACAGTTAACAAAAATTAACTTTGATGAACTAATGAATCATGGTAAAAAAAAGCCCTGAATTCTATGTGCAGTATTCCCCTTGCACTGGAGTTCTCCCGTTCTCCTTGATCGGTAAACTTGGTCTTGGCTTGCTGGCTGTTCGTGCTGATCTTCTGGGGGAGGGGCCTGTTGCTGTGGTTTCCAAATGTCTTTGCCCGAGGCTGAATTGCCCCGCCCTTGTCAGTCCGGGCTAAGCAAGCTGCTCGGGTTTGATCTCAGGAGCTTTTGTTCCCTGTAAGCTCTCCATACAGCCTTGGAGGACCAGGGCAAAAATGGTGGCCTCCCAATCTCCACCCGGAGGAGCTGAGAACTCGGGGCCCCGCTCCTCAGTGCGCCCCCAGAGAAAAGCAGTCACTCCCTTGTCCCCGGTCTCCAGCCGCACTCCGTGCTCACCCGGCCTGTGACCGAGCGTTTGTATCTCTGGCACCCGACCCCGTGTGGAGTCTCCAAACCCAGCAGATCCCTGCGGTTCGTTCCCGCGCCGCTCCTCCCCGGGAAGGAAGGGGAGTCTCCCCGGATCTGCCGCCTGTTGGGTCCCTGCTGGAGGAGCAGTGGCCCGACTGGGCCGCGGATCACAGTTTATGGCAACCCCGAGCTGAGAGCCCGCGCCTCGGCTCCGTCTCTGCAGCCGGCTTCCCCGCTCCGGTACCTGGGAGCTCTGCCGCACTCAGGCTCCCCCGGTCTTTCTGTGACCCCAAGGGTCCTGAGACCACACTGTCCCGCGAGGGTTCCATCCCCGCTTAGCCACTGCAGCGACGTCCCTCAGCGGAGCCGACTTCTAAAAGGTCCAATTTTGTGCTCCGTGGCTCTAGCACTTGCCAGAAGCGGCCCACGGAGGCCCCTTCCCCGCTGTCTATCCTCCCGAATATCGCCTCGGATTCACTTCTCCGCACGTCCTACCTTCCAGTAAGTGGTCGCTTCTCTGTTCAGAGAGTTGTTGCTACTCTCCTCTTTGATCTCCTGTTGAGTTCGTAGGTGTTCAGAATGGTTTGATCCCTATTCAGCTGAATTCCTGAGACCAGATGAAATCTGGGTCTCCTACTCCTCCGCCATCTTGCCTGCATCAATCCTGAGGAATTCTTAATCTCAGGAAAGAAACTGAGGGTTGCTGCAGTGGTGGGGAGTGGGAGGGATGGGGTGGCTGCGTGATAGACATTGGGTAGTGTATGTGCTATGGTGAGCGCTGTGAATTGTGCAAGACTGTTGAATCACAGATCCGTACCTCTGAAACAAATAATACATTATATGTTAAAAAAGAAGAAGAAGAAGAAGGTAGCAGGAAGGGAAGAATGAAGGGGGGCAAATCGGAGGGGGAGGTGAACCATGAGAGACGATGGCCTCTGAAAAGGAAACTGAGGGTTCTAGAGGGGAGGGGGGTGGGAGGATGGATTAGCCTAGTGATGGGTATTAAAGAGGGCACGTTCTGAATGGAGCACTGTTATACACAAACAATGCATCATGGAACACTACATCAAAAACTGATGATGTAATATATGGTGATTAACATAACATAATAATAATAAAAAAAGACCTTCTCAAACTCAACACCCAAAAAACAAATAATCAAGTCAAAAAATGGGCAGAAGACATGAACAGACACTTCTCAAAAGAGGTTTCTCCTTCTGAATGTAACTGGCTTCTTATTTCTTCTAGATAGTATTTCCTGGCCAATTTTCAGCAAAGCATAGGTGCTTTTCCCAAATTCCACCTGCCTGTTCATGGATCCTTGATATCCTTGTTGAACAAAATCCTTGGGGAACTTCTCGTGTCTGTTTCCTTTCCTGATCAGTTAACTTTTATCTCCAGAGAATGGCATCAGCACTTACAGAAGATACACTTATGAAATTCAAATATTCCTTTATACATAAAACATACATATACACATCTTGTGTATTTTTTAAGTTGTTATTTCAATCTCCCTAGTTAACACATGATGTAATATTAGTTTCAGGTGTTCAATATACTAATTCAACACTTCCATACAACACCCGGTGTTCATCACAACAAGTGCACTCCTCAATCCAATCACCTATTTCTCCCACCCCCCGACCCCTCTCCCCTCTGGAACCAACAGTTTTTTCTCTATAGTTAAGAGTCTCTTTCTTGGTTTGCCTCTCACTCTCTCTTTTTTTCCCTCTGCTTCTTTGTTTGTTTCTTAAATTCCATATATGAGTGAAATCGTGTGCTATTTGTCTTGCCTAACTGGCTTATTTCACTTAGCATAATACTCTCTAACTCCATCCATGTTGTTGCAAATAGCAAGATTTCATTCTTTTCGATGGCTGAATAATATTCCATTGTGTATATAAACCACATCTTCTTTATCCAACACTTGAACTGTTTCCATAATTTGGCTATTGCAGATAATGCTGCTATAAACACCGGGGTGCATGCAGCCCTTTGAATCAGTATTTTTGTGTTCTTTAGATAAATATGTAGTAGTACAATTGCTGGATATAGAGTAGTTTCATTTTTAACTTTTGAGAAATCTCCATACTGTTTTCCAAAGTGGCTGTACCAGTTTGCCTTCCCACCAACAATGTAAAAGGGTTCCCTTTTCTCCACATCACTTTAATATATGCTGTTGAGCTTTGGTTAAGAAGTCCTTCTTCACTCTAAGATCGCACAGTTATTCTCCTACACCTTCTATTAACTTTATATTTCATCTTGTGTGTGAAATCCATCCACTTTGGGTGTTGTTTTAGGCAGGAATTCAGATTTGCACCGCTTCATAAAATCACCAGTTTTCCCACCACAAACCTGTAAACAATCCATTTTTTTCCGTTTGACTTGTGCTACCCGCTTTATCACATATTGGGTTTAGAGTCAGGCAGGGATATTTTCTGAGATATCCAACCAGCGTGATCCATGTATCATGCATATCATACACATCTGTTCCATTGTCACACTTTTTTAAATGATTCCAAGCCTATAGTGAGTCTCAGTGCAGGGAGGGAGATCGCTATCTCTCTGTGTACTCTATTTTTAGAAGACCAGTATAGCTTTATGCTGACTTTATTTTTCAGAAAGAAGTTTAAGAAAGTTCTTAAGTTTAACTTTTAAATTGTAAATGGAGTTGCACTGACTATAATTTGGGAAAGAACTGACATAATTGCTCTATTAGCTCATCCCATCCAAGAGAGCACATTGGTTTCCATATTTTCCGTGTATCCAGACCATCGTCTGCATATCTACCCGAGGTTAAAATTTCTGTCCTTGGAGATATTACATGTGTTTGGTTCATTCCTAGATATTTTAAATCAGAGGCTTTCAAAGTGTGAGATGAGGATCCCTGGGGTCCTGGAGACCCTTTTGGGGGGCCATCAGGTCCTCACTTTTCCAATGAAGGTGAGGATGTATTTTTGTCATATGCTTCAACTAAAACCACATATTGCCACAAGGCTGAATGAAGAAGCAGATACAAGTATCATCTTGTCTTCCATCTAGCCAGAATTGGACAAATTTGCTAAAATGTAAAACAAAACCACACCTCTCACTAAATGAGTTTTTTTTTTTATCTATTTTATTATGTTTTGTTAGTCACCATACAATACATCATTAGTTTTTGATGTGGTGATCCACGATCCAGTGTTTTCATATAACACCCAGTGCTCCATGCAGTACGTGCCCTCCTTAATACCCATCACTGGGCTAACCCATCCCCCCACCCCCTCCCCTCTAAAACCCTCATTTTGTTACTCAGAGTCCATAGTCTCTCATGGTTCATCTCCCCCTCCGATTTCCCCCCTTTATTTTTCCCTTCCTTCTCCTAATGTCCTCCATGCTTATGTTCCACAAATAAGTGAAACCATATGATAATTGGCTTTCTCTGCTTGACTTATTTCACTGAGCATAATCTCCTCCAGTCCCACCCATGTTGATGCAAAATTGGGTATTCATCCTTTCTGATGGCTGAGTAATATTCCATTGTATATATGGACCACATCTTCTTTATCCATTCATCTGTTGAAGGGCATCTCAGCTCTTTCCACAGTTTGGCTATTGTGGACATTGCTACTAAATGAGTTTTTTAAAATGCAGTTACTTTCCTAAAATGTTCCTTATGTTAACAGGAGTTGATTGTTCCTTTAGGTTGTATCAAAGGTTGATTATTGTCCTTTTAAATGTGTTAATAACTAAATATTTTCAAAGAATCTCAGTTTTAATTGTTAATATGGTAAGAATGGAGAGTTATAGCTCTCTCAAACAAACGCCCTCTAGGGGACTCAATAGGTTTCTAGTGTAAAGAAATGCTGAGGCCAAAATGCATGAACACTATCTCATTATAGTTTGTGTCACTATCGGTAATGTTATCTTTTGTTTTCCTTAAATTCTATCTTTAACATGATTATTATAGGTGCAATTCTATGGGAAATACTGTGAGTTTGGGAAGTTGATCTAGTCTTCCGCAATTTGCATTCTGTCTTTGCTCAAATATGTTCCACCTTCATTCATTTACCTTTCTAGGTAGATGATCACATCTCTTCCCTTTCGATCCTGATATTCCTTCTTTCTATATCTTTCCTCAAGCACCACTCCTGGCTTTCTGTTCCCTGCTAATGAGCAGCAGAGAAAGTGAGTAACCTTGGCTTTTCCTGATTCTAAAACAATGCACCCCTGCTTTCCCACTTCGTGTACTATTTCCTAGTTTTGCAGCATATATTCTTAGTCAGCTAAGAAAGTCCTAGTCAATTTTATGTTGAGAAGAAGCTTTTCAAAAACCTTTAATATATGTGCATATATCATTATGCTGTATATCTAAAATAATGCAATGTTATATATCAACTATATATCAATTTTTAAAATCATAAATAGGAATTGAACTTTAGTAATCCAGGACTGCTGCCTAGATTGATATAATTGTATGACATTTTCTTTTTAGTTTATTCATGCAACTAACCACATGATAGGTTTTCAGATGCTGAACTACGCTTCTCCTTCATGGATTAAGCCATGTACTTTCATTCCTTTTCTGGTCTCACCAGATGCAGCATCTGTGGCTGGTAAGAACTATAGCGTGGTGTATGAATTCATCATCGTGGGCTTCTCCAACTTCCCACAGCATCTCCTGCCTGCCTTCTTCCTGCTGTTCCTGCTGATGTACCTATTCACGCTGCTGGGGAACCTGCTCATCATGGCCACTGTCAGGAGTCAGCGCAGACTGCACACACCCATGTACCTCTTCCTATGTGCTTTGTCCATCTCTGAGATCCTCTACACCTTGGCCATTGCCCCGCGCCTCTTGACTGACCTGCTCTCCACCTGCCACACCATCACCTTTATGGCCTGTGCCAGCCAGATGTTCTTCTTCACATTCGGCTTCACCCACTCCTTCCTGCTCACTGTCATGGGCTATGACCTTTACATGGCCATCTGCCACTCCCTGTGGTACAATGTGCTCATGAGCCCCCGCACCTGTGCCCGTCTAGTGTTCTGGTCCTGGGCTGGTGGCTCCATCATGGGGATGATGGTGGCCCTGATAGTTTTTCACCTCACCTTCTGTGGGCCTAATGAGATCCACCACTTTGGCTGCCATGCCCTTTCCCTCCTAAAGTTGGCCTGTGGGAAGGAGACATCCTCTGTCACCTTGGGTGTGGTCCTGGTGTGTGTCACAGCTCTGATGGGCTGTTTATTCCTCATCATCCTCTCCTATGTCTTCATTGTGGCCACCATACTGAGGATCCCCTCTGCTGAGGGCAGGCACAAGATCTTCTCCACATGTGTGTTCCACCTCACTGTGGTCATTGTGCACTACAGTTTTGCCTCCGTTATCTACCTCAAGTCCAAGGGTCCCCATTCTATGGACAATAACACTCTGAAGGCCACCACCTATACAGCCTTCACGCCCTTTCTCAGCCTGATCATTTTCAGCCTCAGGAATAAGGAGCTCAAGAATGCCATAAAGAAAAGCTTCCAGAGAAAATTCAGTCCCCTTAGCTCCTGATGGCCAGTTTAGTCAAGAGGAAATATGATAGCAGGGCTGACAATAATAACGACTCTCTCCATAGGACTGTTGTAGGAATTCAGTGTATGAAAATACTGAATAGGTATTGTTGGATGCATCCAAAAGTGTTGGAGCAGGCTATGTATTTGTTTTTCCCCAATATGTTGTCCCCTCTTGCATAGACTCTATCTCTTGTCTTGACCCTTTGTGGTGAACTCTGTCCCATTAACTCTGTCTAAATATGTGTTGTCTACCACTGGATTGGTGGGAGACATCACATGGATATGTCTGGGCACGGATGCTAATGGTTTTTCTTGAATGGACAAGCAAGGGAGGACCTTCCCTCCTCCACCATAATGATAAACAGAAATAAGCATAATAATAAAGACCACCAGCATTGGGGCTTTTCTTATCAGGCACTTTGTCCAGTGTTGTATAAGAATTATCTTTTTTTTTTTAAAGATTTTATTTATTTATTTGACAAAGAGACACCCAGCGAGAGAGGGAACACAAGCAGGGGGAATGGGAGAGGGAGAAGCAGGCTTCCCGCCAAGCAGGGAGCCCGATGCGGGGCTCCATCCCAGGACCCTGGGATCATGACCTGAGCCGAAAGCAGACGCTTAATAACTGAGCCACCCAGGTGCCCCCCCCAAAAAAGAAATCTTTTGATGTGGCTTTGTTCCCCCCTGAGGAGTTTACATATAAATACAGATTTTTGTGTCACCTCTATCCTGAAAGGGAATGCCCTTGGGTGACATCAAGTCATTGGTACTTCTTATTCACTCCCTAGATGAATCTGATGCACCTAGTCCACAGACTGGCACTGGGGAGCCTCTGCATTATCTTTTAATTATAACATATGCACAAAAGAATATAAACTATTTGTCTCCAAGGAGATGGTTGACGGTTAATAGTTCCTCAATGTCTTTGGAGGGTATAGACCCTAAGGAGGTTTCTATGTTGATCTGAGTTTAGTCAAGTATGTCAGAATGTGAAGTGGAGAAAGAAAGAGACAGAGAGGCAGAGACAGACAAAGGGGAGACAGTTCAGTGATTAGGTAAGAACATACAGAATGTTAAAAGTGGGTTGTTACCTGACATCTTATGGAAGTCTTTTTCCTTTCCCCCCACATTACCTTTAGTAAACAGCAAGTTCTCATTCCTGTGTTTCCTTGAGTCTATCTGGGGGATGTGTTGTAAGCACAGTGCTATGCCAAGATGGCACAAAGAGAGGTCAGGATATGAGTACTCCTAATATGCAGATGAGAAATGTTGGTGGAGGTCATACAAAACTTGAATGAAGGAGTCACGTGGAGGTCTGTCTGACTTCCATGCTGGGGTTTGAGAAGCATATATGTGAGGGAGAGGGCTTTCCACTGGTGTAAATTCTTATTCAAAGCTGTGTCCAGATATTTAGGCTGCAGGCAGAAGATGATTTATAAAAATAAATGTAAGAATGGCTATCACATATGAGTGCCTGCTGCTTCCAAATGTTGTGGGAAGGGTTTCCTGTGCATTCATTCTTCTAAATCTCAAAATAAATTATTATTTTTGCACATTTAGATATGACCCACATCTATTATTATTCACATTTTTGAAATGCAGGAGAAATCAGAGAGGGAGACGAACCATGAGAGACTATGGACCCGGGAAACAAACTGAGGGTTTCAGAGGGGAGGGCGGCGAGGCGATGAGGTAACAGGGTATTGAAGAGGGCACGTGTTGTGATGAGCACTGGGTGTTATATGCAACTAATGAATCATTGAACACTACATCAAAAACTAATGATGTACTATACAGTGGCTAACTGAACATAATAAAAAAAAGAGAAATTCCAAAGACTATAGAAATTGTCATATTCTGAGAAAGTAAACTTTAAAGAGAAACCCATAACTCTGATTGGTTGTCCCAATAATTTCTTGCCTTAGAAATAATATTAAAATTGAAAGATTGCTGTTTCTAAACAATATAAATACATTAAAAATTGCTCTGTAAGTCAGAGGAGGACCATCAGCACTTTCTTCTTTTCCCTCATGTATATGGCAAAAATAAAAGCCTTCAATACTGAAAAAAAAAAAAGAATATCCAGTGGAAAAAAGACAGTTTCTTCAACAAATGGTGCTGGGAAGATTGGACAGCCACATGCAGAAGAATGAAACTGAACCATTCTCTTACACCATACACAAAAATAGACTCAAAATGGATGATAGACCTAAATGTGAGATAGGAATACATCAGAATCCTAGATAACACAGGCAGTAACCTCTGTGACCTGGCTGCAGCAACTTCTTGCTAGACACATCGCCAAAGGCAAGGGAAGCAAGGGCAAAAATGAACTATTGGGACTTCATCAAGATAAAAATCTTTTGCACAGCAAAGGAAACAGTCAACAAAACCAAAAGGGGAACAACAGAATGGGAGAAGATATTTGCAAATATCTTATCAGATAAAGGGCTAGTATCCAAAATCTGTAAAGAATTTACCAACTCAAAACCCAAAGAACAAAGAATCCATAAAAAATGGGCAGAAAACATGAACAGACATTTCTCCAAAGAAGACATACAAATGGCCAACAGACATATGAAAAAATGCTCAACATCACTCAGCATCAGGGAAATGCAAATCAAAACCACAATAAGATAGAATGTCACATTGGTCAGAATGGCTAAATTTAACAAATCAGGAAATGACAGATGTTGGTGAGGATGCAGAGAAAGGGGAACCCTCTTACACTGTTGGTGGGAATGCAAAGTGGTACAGCCACTCTGGAAAACAGTATGGAGTTTCCTCAATAAGTTAAAAATAGAGCTACCTTACGACCCAACAATTGCACTACTAAGATATTTATCCAACAGATACAAACATAGTGATTTGAAGGGGCA
Organism: Eumetopias jubatus; assembly: GCF_037043125.1. Taxonomy (NCBI): domain Eukaryota; kingdom Metazoa; phylum Chordata; class Mammalia; order Carnivora; family Otariidae; genus Eumetopias; species Eumetopias jubatus. The sequence continues at coordinate 206,508,582 of NW_028274807.1, forward strand.
CCTGCACCCATGTTCATAGCAGCAATGTCCACAATAGCCAAACTATGGAGAGAGCCCAGATGTCCATCAACAGATGAATGGATGAAGAAGGTGTGGGTATATATATATAAAAGAGTGAAAGACAATTATCATATGATTTCACTCATACATGGAATTTAAGAAACAAAACAGAGGAGCATAGGGGAAGAGAGGGAAAAATAAAACAAGATGAAATCAGACAGGGAGGGGCACCTGGGTGGCTCAGTCGCTAAGCGTCTGCCTTCAGCTCAGGTCATAACCCCAGGGTCCTGGGATCGAGCCCCGCATCGGGCTCCCTGCTCCACCGGGGGCCTGTTTCTTCCTCTCCCACTCCCCCTGCTTGTGTTCCCTCTCTCGCTGTGTCTCTCTCTCTGTCAAATAAATTTTTTAAAAAATCAGACGGGGAGACAAGCCATAAGAGACTCTTAATCACAGGAAAGAAACTGAGGGTTGCTGGAGGGGAGGGGGTGAGGGGTTGGGGTAACTGGGTGATGGGCATTAAGGAGGGCACGTGTGGTGATGAGCACTGCGTGTTATATAAGACTGATGAATCACCGACCTCTACCTCTGAAACTAATAAAACACTACATGTTAAAAAAAAAAAAAGAAATGCAGAAAATGCAAATCTGAGAGATGATTTGTCCCCAGCCACACTGCCCTGAAGTGTGAAGCAGGAATCCATTACAATCTGCATGTGTGTGCAGTTGGTGATCAGGAATGCATCCCTCTCAGGTGCCTGCAGAGAGAAGTGTGGTCCTGACCGGGAGAGGAAGGTTGTCAGGAATAGACACTTTTCAGGAAAGGAACAGACACCTTTCAGGAAAGAAGGCAGGTGCAGCCCCAGGCACACACCCCTTTCACACAGCCAGAGAGAAACAGACTCCAGAGAAGTTACAGAGACACTTTGTCACATCAACACTGACAATGAGACCCTCGGGTTCCATTTCATTATTTTAGAATTATTGGTGTTAATGACTAATGTCACCTAAGATGTCCTTTTCCAGAGCCTGTGACTATGTTCCCTTACCCAGCAAAAGGGACTGCATGCAGATGATATGCAGTTAAGGATCTGAGACAGAAGAATTAGTCCAGATCATCCAGATGGGCCTGCTATAATTGCAAGTCTCCTTCTAAAAGTGCGCAGGAAGGGTCAGACATAGAAGTAGGGGATGTGACACTGGAAGGAGGCATTGGAGTAACTGAGCCAGGAACCTTGTGCCAAGGAATGCCTGCTGCCTCTGGAAGCTGGGAAAGCAGGAGACAGATTCTCCCCTGGATCCCCCGAAGGATGCGGCCCTGCTCACACCTTGACTCTCACCTGGTGACCCTGATTTTGTCTTCTGGCCTCCAGCACAGAGGAGGATAGATGTGTGTGGCTTTAAGTCACTAGGTTTATGTGCTTTGTTACAGCAGCCCTAGAAAACTGACCCGTGAAACGGCATCCTGTCATTCTGTGTGATTTGGTTTCATGACAAAATTAGTTTCAAGCCAGATTCTTAGGCCACTCTTCTCTATGGAGAAGACTTAGGGCATTGAGATCGCTCATGAGAAGGGTTGAATATCCTTGGAAGTCCATCAGCAAAGGTGAAGGAGCCCTGATAGCCCGGCTGCAGGATCTGCTCTTTGGCAGCAAGGCCCTTGGGGTGTGTTGTGAGGATACATGTGACTGTGCAGCTGTAGGGTACCCAGCCCAGGGCCTATGGTCTACACCTAATGAACTCAGCGGAGTAGGAACTGGAGGATACCAGCAACATTCTCGGTGCTCGGTGTGGACTGTGTGAGCTCTGAAGAGATGCTAAAACTCCTGTGTGATGAGGCCTCTGCATTATAATAAGTATACATGAACATGCACATCATCAGAGAGAACGCTGAGTTGCCGGGGCCTGACCTGGTGGAAATACTTCCACAAAGGAAAAACCACCAGGGATCCAGAGATCCGGAACTCATCTCTTTAGATGGAAAGGTGATATTTTTACAAGGCTTCTTTTTCTTTTGGATTTGTGGATTAGTCAGAGTTCTCCAGAGAACTACCAGGATGGATGTGTATACATATCTGTGTGTTATATACATACGAGTATATATTATATAACATATGTAATAATGTTACAGTATGTTTTGAATTCATCTTTTTACTGCTTGTTTCTATTTTTTTTAAATACACAATCTTATTGCACATATAACATTTTTTCCTTGGTACTATAACAATAGTCTTGCAGCTAAAGACTAAGTAGCTCCAACTACTAAGCTAATGGGTTATAAGGTGTGTAATTTCATTGACAGATTATAATGCTTTTCCCTTTTGGCACTAATTTTAAAAACAAAGAAAAAACTTTGAAATAGTATCAAAAAGGAAAAGCTTGCTTGGCACATAGTAGGAGTTTATTAAATATTTGTTAATTGAGTGAAAAACTCAATGTAGAGAGTAAATAATGTTCTTGTGCAATTACAATATATTATAGATTATAACACATTGTTATACTGTTGCATTTTATGTAATGTAATACATCTGCATCCAGCTCTGCTTCTCCCTAGACAGAGGGCTCTTTTAGGGTTACAGCAGTGTTCTTTTTGGGTTCCAAGATTCAGACCAAGTTCCTTAGCTAGGGCTCAGTAAAGATGTGATGGATGGAGGAAGGAGGGAGAGAGCATGAAAGACAAGAAGAGAGGGAGGAAGGAAAGAGAGAGAAAGATCCAAAGAAGAAGGGACATTCCCAGAGCCCCAGCCACCCCCCTTGGACTTCAAAGAGCTGGCATCCTGCATCCCAGACTCTGGGGAGAGACCTCTGGGAATCCACCACAAGGGAGGGCACCAGGGAGATAAAGCTCCTGCCTGGCTTACCAGTGGCCCTGGCCCATCGCTGGCCCCTCACGTAGCAGGAGGCGTAGCCCCAGGCCCGGCTGCAAACGGGGCATCCCAGGAGGACAGTCTGCAAGCAAGGCAAGAGGAACTCTCTTTCCAGCAATGTTTTCCAGGAACAGGTGGCAAGAGCGAGGGGAGCTGGAAGGGAGAAAGCATGGGGACCATGGAAAGCCAAAGCAGAGGGAGGTGGGGTGGAGGAGGGGTTACCGTCCCAGCAGCCTGATCCCACACTGAGTCCATCTACTGCCCACGCTGCCTCCTTCCCCCAAAGCCTGGACCCACAGCAGTCAGGGATGCCAGGGTCCATTCCCCGGCAGGAAATGTTCTCTGTACCAGGCGTGGGGAGAGTGGTCTTGAGCCAGAGGGTGACACTGAGTTTGTCACCATGTACATGTGTTTGTTCATTTATGCGGCGCTGTGTGTGCTTCTGCATGCACCGTTTGTGTTTGTGCACTTGTGTTTGTCCATATTCATTTCCTGTGGTTGCTGTGACAAAGTCCCACAACCAGGTGGCTTTAAACAACAGAAATTTATTCTCTCACAGTTGTGGAGGCTAGAGTCTAAACCCAAGGTATTGGTTGGGTCATGCTCCCTCCAAAGGCTCTAGGGGAGAATCTTTCCTGGCCTCGTCCAGCTTCTGGCAGCCCCAGGCATTCCTTGGCCTCTGCCTCTGTCTTCATATAGCCTGCTTCCCCCGGTGTGTCCCTTCCTATTCCTGTGAGGACACCAGTCATTGGATTTAGGGCCTACCTGTATCCGGAAAGATCTCACCTTGATCCTTACCTTGATTACATCTGCAAAGACCCTATTTCCAAATAAGGTCACGTTCTGACATTCCAGTGGACATGAATTGGAGGGGGATGCTATTCAACCCACCATGGTACCCTCATTTGTGTGTCTCTGGCTTATCTCCATCCCATACAAGCTCCAGGCACCTGGTTCACACTCAGTAGAGGGGTGCAGAATGAGCAACAGTGTCTCTGTTCCCGGCCGAGTCTCTCCTGGGTTTCACTGACAGTACGTATTTCAGAACCCACGTGTACCTGTTTGTTGGCGCTCAGCTCTGTCTGCTTACGCTCCTGGGAGCCCAATCTTGAGTCTCTGACACAGGTGCATAAGCAGAGAGAGCTGAGTGGGTTGAATAGTGTCCCTTCAAGGAGGAAAGAAGGGCACAGGGGCAGGATGTGGGAGCTAGCCTGAGTGTGCCCTGGCTGGGGGTTTTGGCTGAGAGCCCATAGCTAGGATGAGGCCTTGGCCTTTCTCCTCCCTTAAGTCACACCTCTACAGGTCACTTGGAGACACCCCCCCCTCCCATGGAGAGTATTGCACAGGTGCTGTTCTGGGAAGGGTGACACAGAACAAGTGCCAGACAGAGACACAGAGCCAAGAGAGACCCCCTTTTTTGGTACCATTTATACATTTTAGAGCACATACCCCTGAGGTAGGGGGCATTCACAGTGTAGATAAAGAGTACCCCAGAACAGGGTTTGGCACCAATATGCATCACCTGGAAGAGAAAGGTGACTGACAACCAGCCCAATAATGACGATAAAAAATGACCACAATGCCAACTAGCATTCCTTGAGAACTTTCTCTGTACTAATCACTTGGCATCAAATCCCCACAGGGAACCCATGAGGGCAGTTCTCTGGTTATCCCAACACATGGTGAGGCCACAGGATTTGAACCGTGGGTTGGCATGACTCCACAAGGTGCATGCGTCTCAGAGGCTGGACTCGCAGCCAGCAGAGGGGTGGAGTCGAAAGGGGAGGTGGGCAGGCACAGTTCACCAGGAGACAGGGAATGAGGCCAAAGCCAGGGCTAGCCATGGCCAGAGAGGCTGGGAGTCAGAGTCAGAAAGGTGGCCAAGGCATGAGGCAGAGAGGGAGTTGAGACTGGTACTCCTGGAATTGCTGGGCTTCCCCAGGCCTCTGTAGCCCACAAATGCTGCTTTCCTGTATGAGGGACCCCATTCTGACACTCAGCCGAATTGTCCATTTTCCACATGGGATTCTGGGTCCTCCAAGCTTTGGCTCACCATGGATCTGAGATAAAACTTAATGACAATCTTCTGGGGGAGGGAGTCAGGAGGATGGAAGCAGTGTTGTAATATTGGGGTGAGGCCTGCCCTGGGTAAGTACTGGGTAAGTACCTGAAAGCTTGTTATTAAATGTATGTAATATATGTATATGATAGATATGTGTATCATGATATATATGCGTGTATCATTGAGATATATATTATCAGTGATACAGGTATAAATATGAATATATATACTTCTTTTTTTTAAAGATTTTATTTATTTATTTGACAGAGAGAGACTGAGAGAGAGAGGGAACACAAGCAGGGGGAGTGGGAGAGGGAGAAGCAGGCTTCCCGCCGAGCAGGGAGCCCGATGTGGGGCTTGATCCCAGGACCCTGGGACCATGACCTGAGCCAAAGGCAGACGCTTAACGACTGAGCCACCCAGGTGCCCCAAATATATATACTTCTTTTCTAATTTATCACCCAGAGCTACAGTTTAAGAGCCATCCATGTTGCTATGTGGACGTCAGGTTTGTTTTTTTCCTATGTGTTGTTTAGAACTTCATGGTTCACACACACCACATGTTACTTTTCCACGCCCTCAGGTGATGGGGGTCTCTTAGACTGCCCCTGACTCTCTGCCATCACAGACAATGCTGCAATGAATGGCCTTGACCATGTCCCTTCACTGAGCTGTGTGCGAGTTTCAGATGGAGACCTTGGAGCAGTGTTTGTGGGACTTCAGGTAAGTGTCCCCTTAATCTGACCATGAACCACCAAGTACCCTCGAGAGTGACTGCAGTCCACTTATCTCACATCTGGGCCAACACATAGCAGATCCAGCTTTCTAAGTCTTGCTGCTCTAGCAGTTGGAAGGGGATGCCTGTACTCACTGTTCACAGAGTGTTGCTGTTTTAAATTGAATTCCTCTAATTGCTAATCAACTGCTCATGTGTTTGCTGCTTGCCTATTGCATTTCCTCAGCTGTAAATCTCCTGTGCCCCGCCCTGTTGCTCGCTTTCTATCATGATCCTTTTTTCTCCTTGGTTTTCTCATTTCTCTTTCTTCTCATTGTAGATTCTAGATATTGGTTTCTTGTCAGTGGATTTTTTTGTTTGTTTGACTGAAGTATACATAACATACAAAAATCTGCATATATTTAATGTATACATTTTGATGAGTTTGGACATATGTGCCTATAATTGTGATACCATTGCCACAATCAGGGTAATAAACACATCCATCGACTCCAAAAGATTCCTTGTGCCCCCTTCCTCTGTGTGTTTGTGTGTTAATAACATTAACAAAATTTATCATCTTAACAAGTTCTTTTTTATTGAAATATATGCAAATAATGAATCATTGAACACTACATCAAAACCCAATGATGTACTGTATGGTGGTTAACTTAACATAATAAAAAAAGTGAAATATAGTGACAGATAACATTGTATCAATTTAAGGTGTACAACATGCTGAGTTGGTATGTTTATATATTGTAATATGATTGCCCTTGCAGTGATAGTTAGCACTTCTAATCAGGTCACAAAATAATTATTTCTTTTTTGTGTTAGGAATAATGAAGATCTAATCTCTTAGCAAGTTTGAGGATTATAATACAATATTGTTGTCTATATTCTTTTTTTGATTTAATTTAATTTTATTATGTTATGTTAGTCACCATACAATACATCATTAGTTTTTTGACATAGTGATCCATGATTCATTGTTTTCGTATAACACCCAGGGTTGTCTATATTCTTAAGAAGTTTTGGTTTTTTTTTAAGATTTTATTTATTTATTTGTCAGAGAGAGAGAGAACACAAGCAGTGGGAGTGGCAGGCAGAGGGAGAAGCAGGCTCCCTGCCGAGTAAGGAGCCCGATGTGGGACTCGAGCCCAGGACCCTGGGATCATGACCGGAGCCAAAGGCAGCCTCTCAACTGACTGAGCCACCCAGGCACCCCTATTCTTAAGAAGTTTTTAATTGCACACTATCATATTGTTAAGTATAGGCTCTAGGCTCTACAGCAGAGCTCTAGAACTTACTTATATTGCAAATAGCATCCTGTTCTCTGTCATCTGTTAACTTTATCTGTGATGCTATTTGTTAATATGATTCATAAATCTGATGTAAAAGCATGAATCTTTTTTGTTTAAGGTTTGTGCTTTTTTTTCTGTTTAAGGATCTTCTTTCTTGTTCTTAGAGCACAAAGATCCTGTTACATTGGCTCTCATTAGCTAGGTTTTTATCTATCACAATTATGTTACTAATCTATCTTGATTCTCTTTTCATTGGGATATTGAGAGTCTAGTTTTGGTTTTTGTTTGTACAGAGAGATACTTTCCTCAACAGCATCCCCTAAACAATTCATGTCTTTCCAAAAGATCTGTGGTGTGACTTTAACCATATACAAATGGCTGGCTCTGTTTCGGAGGTCTGCATTCGGAACCACTGGTCATCTGTCTGTCCTTGCACTAATCCTACACTGCTTTGTTTCCAAGACTCTGTAGAATGTCTCCGTACCTCAGAAGGCAATTTTCCCCACTCCCCCACCTCCTTTCACTCTGCCTTTCAAAACTTCCTCAGTGATTCATGGGTCATTGCTTTTCATAAACTCTTTGGAATAAGTTTATCATCTTTCTCAAGCAATCCTACTAGATATTTCTGCCAAGATTACATTGCATGTATAGATTAAATGTGGGAGAGAATGAGCATCTTTATTATATTGTCTTTTCTTTTCATCCATTTATTTATATGATCTGTCATGTTTTCTATCTAATAGAGGTTTAATTGTTCTCCATGAAGCTCTTGTGCGTTCTTGTTTAAAGTAATTCCTAGATTGTTAACAGGTTTTGTACAACTTTGAGTGATATCTTATTTTGTAATGTTTTATTATTAACGATTTTAAACTTATGAAAAAGTTGCAAAAATAATACAAAAAAATTCTTATCCTCCCCTCACCAACCCCTTCTAATGACAGGATCTTACAGAACCCCAGGACAATGATCAGACCCAGGAAATGATCATTGGTATATAACACTATATAGCAAACAACAGATCTTACTATAATTTTTCTGGCTCTCCACTCATATCCTTTTTCTATCCCAAAACACAATCCATTTAATTTAGTTATTTCAACTTTTCATTATCATGCACTTCTTAGTCTTTCTTTTTTTTAAATTTTATTTTATTATGTTATATTAATCACCATACAGTACATCACTAGTTTTTGATGTAGTGTTCTATGATTCATTGTTTGCATATAACACCCAGTGCTCCATGCAATACGTGCCCTCCTTAATACCCATCACCAGGCTAACCCATCCCCCCACCCCCCTCCCCTCTAACACCTCAGTTTGTTTCTCAGAGTCCGTAGTCACTCATGGTTCGTCTCCCCTCTGATTCCCCCCTTCATTTTTCCCTTTCCTCTCCTAATGTCCTCCATGTTATTCCTTATGTTCCACAAATAAGTGAAACCATCTTAATTTTCCTTTCAACCTGAAGAATAATGAGTATTATGTAACTGTGGTAATGTCAAATGGTTCAACCTAATATTTACATTCTAAGTATTTGGGAATTTTGAGTTATCCTCTTCTTATTAAGTTCTAGTTTCATTGCCAAATAGTCAGATACCTGGGTCTTTGTAATATTGGTACTTGGGAATGTACCTGCACTTCCTTTATGGCCTCACACAGGGTCTTTTATGGTGATAATTACATGCTCTTAGTGTTTGGGTTTTTTATCTTATTGTTTGTTTGCTTTTGGTGTAGTAAATAGGAATGTATGTGTGTCTGTGTGTATTTGTACAGATTAAATAGACATATGTAAGTATATATTAGCTATGTACATTAATATATATATATAACAGCTCAAGTATTAAATAATGTGACAGAATTAAGTCTTAAAACACCAGTAATTACAAAAGAGGTAAATGTATTAAATACCCAATTAAAAGAGAGATACAACCATAAGTTGCTACATTTTAAGAGAATCTGATTCTGGTCACTCATGCCTGTCCTCACTCTTAACTTCTCCAGTGTTTATGATCTATTCCATACCCTATAGTAAGTACATTATATGTATAATCTTATTTAATCCTTATAACAACTTTGTCAGCTAGGTATTATTATGATCAACTTCCTTTTAGGGATGAGGAAACTAAGCTCAAAAAGATTAAGGAACCAACCCAATGTTGTTGCTGTTGGTGTAGTTGTTGGAAGCACTGTTTTAAAACAACTTCTCAAATTTATTTAACTCATGTGGACAACATGGTAGAGTTTTATCATTAAAGAAAAAAAGCCACCACGTAGTACTTGCTAAGCCTTGCAAACAGACCCGAGTTGATGCAGCAAACTGGGGATACTAATGGCAAGATCTGCATTAACCTTTCAAAGATGGAATTCCAACCAGCACCAGATTGTTCCAATTTGAAAATTTTTATTGAAGACCCTTGCATAATAACTTTTCTTAAAAAGAAGACTGAATTGTTGCTTTTTCCTTTAATTTTCCATTCCTACTTAGAAACATGGCTGGAGGCACTGACAAGCTCTGAAGAGGGACTCAACCCAGGTGTGGCTAAATAGAGACCCTGAGCTCTTTCCACTGAGATTTTAAAATAGTAGTTATTATTATTATTATTATTATTACTATTATCATCATTTCCTGAGTTCTTATATGCGCCAGGCCCTGTACTATGCACTTGAGGCTCACAATCTTCCGTGAACCCCAAGCAGCTCCGAGGAGCACTGACAGTCATCATGAGCAGCAGGTGGTGGAGGGACTGGCCATGGTCTGCAGGGAGAGGGCCCCCTCTCCCTCTGGGAAGTCCTTCCGGGCCGGGCTTAGCACAGACCCGGAGCTCCTGCCCACCGGGCTGCCTTCCCTCTCTCCCCACCCAGGGATGGCCACCACGCTGGACCTAAACCACAGCTCCGTGTCTGAATTCATCCTTGTGGGCTTCTCCACCTTCCCACCACATCTCCTGCCCGTTTTCTTCCTGCTGTTCCTGCTCATGTACGTTTTTATGCTGCTGGGGAACCTGTTCATCATGGCCACTGTCTGGAGCGATCGTGGCCTGCACACACCCATGTACCTCTTCCTGTGTGCCCTGTCCATCTCCGAGATCCTCTACACCTTGGCCATCACCCCGCGCCTGCTGGCCGACCTGCTCTCCACCAGCCGCACCATCGCCTTTGCAGCCTGTGCCAGCCAGATGTTCTTCTCCTTCACATTCGGCTTCACCCACTCCTTCCTGCTCACCATCATGGGCTATGACCGCTATGTGGCCATCTGCCACCCCTTGCGCTACAACGTACTCATGAGCCCCCGTGGCTATGCCTGCCTGGTGGCCTTGTCCTGGGCTGGTGCCTCGGTCATGGGGCTGGTGGTGACCACAGCCATTTTCCACCTCAATTTCTGTGGACCCCGTGAGGTCCACCATTTCTTCTGCCACATGTCACCTCTTGTGAAGCTGGCCTGTGGAACTCACATACCAGTGGTGGCCCTGGGCGTGGGTCTAGTGTGCATCATCACCCTGCTGGGCTGCTTTCTCCTCATCCTCCTTTCTTATGCCTTCATTGTGGCTGCCATCTTGAAGATCCCCTCAGCTGAGGGTCGGCACAAAGCCTTCTCCACCTGTGCCTCCCACCTCACTGTGGTGGTCATGCACTATGGCTTCGCTTCTGTCATCTACCTCAAGCCCAAGGCTCCCCAGTCTCTGGAAGGAGACACCCTGATGGGCATCACCTACACAATCCTCACACCTTTCCTCAGCCCCATCATCTTCAGTCTCAGGAACAAGGAGCTGAAGACTGCCATGAAGAAGACCTTCCTCAGCAAACTCTATCCCCAGAGCTCCTGAAGTGGTTTCTTTTGTGGCAGGGAATGTGTTGGGTAGAGTCACCTCAGGCTTCCATCTATAAAATGGGAATGATTATGCTTCACTGGTGATGATTCTTTTTTTGTAAGATCTTATTTGTTTGAGAGAGAAAATGCACAAGCAGGGGGAGCAGCAGAGGGAGAGGGAGAAGCAGACTTCCCTCTGAGCAGGGAGCCCAATGCAGGGCTCGATCCCAGGACCCTGGGATCATGACCTGAGCCGAAGGCAGACGCTCAACCGACTGAGCCACCTTGGGTGCACCTGGTGGTGATTCTTCCATGTGAATTCCCCCACCTGCCTTCTTGGCAAGTACTCTATATTCTAGGTGTGTTTTCTCTCCTTTCCCCCGGTCTCAGTGACCTCATTCCTCCTGGATTCACTGGGGTCACAACCTCCCCAGTATTGGTCATGTATGTCAGCTTCCTCCTGGTTCCTGTGCCTCAGGGTGGCTGGGGGTGGTGGGTGGGGGGGTCATGCCCACATCGGTGTGTTGGGAAGCTTATGTGCATGGTTTATTGCAAATATGTGAATGAGGGACACTTGCTTTGCCCAAAATACATAAACTGCGATTGGGCACCTACTGCGTGCCGAGCATTGTCCTCGGCTCCAGACACATCATTGCTCTCATTCTGAATACCATGTTGAGGAAAAGGAAGCACTTTTGATGAAGAAAATGATTGTTCATTTTTCGTTCTTCACATTTTTGGTGGAAAGGTGTCTCCCCCAAGTGTTGCCTTTGTTGGCTGAGCCAAATGACTGAGGATACAAATTACAGAAAGAAAGAGAGGCAATCTGAATTTCTTTTTGGGAGAAAAGATGTGTGGACATGTGGTGCAAAGATGTGGGAGAGGACTAAGGAAGTGAGGACTGGGCTGAGGGAAAGGACTGGGACAGGAGGAAAAACCAGTTGCTGGAAGTTGACCAGGACATAAAGGAGGTGTTGGGCTCAGTGACTGGCGAAGAAGTTTGAGGAAAGAACAGGCATGTAAATGAGCATTTTATAAGGTTTATGAAGTTGCCATTAAGCGCTTGATGTAAATTCCCCTTCCCTGACTCCCTTGAAATCCTCAATAAATATCCATTTTTCTTTCATGTGTTGTGGAGTCAGGTATATTAAGGGGAAGCCTCCACAGGCTGGGTCCTGCTTCAAGGGAGGTGCTCAGGCAGATTCAGGCAGCCCCTTGGGGTTGTGCTTCGTTTTTAAATGAGGAAATGGGTAAAGTGAGGTTTGGGACTTGCTCTGGGTTGCAAAGCCAGCAAGGTGCAGGGATGCAGTATGGGGTCAGCCCAGTGAGTCCTCTGGGGTAATGGGTCTCCAAGGTGGGGACACATCACAGGCACCTGGAGGGTTGGTTAGGACACAGACTGCTGGGCCCCCCTCCAAAGTGTCTGATTCGACACATCTGTGAAAGGGCTCTAGAATCTGTATTTTTTTTTAAATTTTATTATGTTATGTTAGTCATCATACAATACATCATTAGTTTTTGATGTGGTGATCCACGATCCACTGTTTTCCTATAACACCCAGTGCTCCATGCAGTACGTGCCCTCCTTAATACCCATCACCAGGCTAACCCATCCCCCCTCCCCCCTCCCCTCTAGAACCCTCGGTTTGTTTCTCAGAGTCCATAGGCTCTCATGGTTCATCTCTCCCTCCGATTTCCCCCTGTTCATTTTTCCCTTCCTTCTCCTAATGTCCTCCGTGCTGTTCCTATGTTCCACAAATAAGTGAAACCATATGATAATTGACTTTCTCTGCTTGACTTATTTCACTTAGCATAATCTCCTCCAGTCCTGTATTTCTAACAAGCTCTCGGGTGCTGAGGCTGCTGGTCTGATGATGACAGTTTGGAAACCCCTGCTCTACAGAATCTTTAGCTCAAAGATAGAGCCAGATATTTGAGTTGGAAACAAAAGTAACTTTCTTTCTTTTTTTCTTTCTCCCTTCCTTCCTTCCTTCCTTCCTTCCTTCCTTCCTTCCTTCCAATCTTCCTTCTTTCCTTATTAATAGTTATGCTGATAACAGCTTCCATTTTTTCCCCCATTTGGGGGGCCATTTATCATCAGCTAGGTGTGGTCTTTTAAAAAACAGCTCTATGGAGATGTACTTCACATACCATATAATTCACCCACTTAAAGATATGTGTAATCATCACCACAGTCAATTTAGAACATTTTCATCACCTCCAAATAAAACCTTGTACCATTTAGCTGTCATCCCTCTTTCCTCCCCCCCCCTCCAGGCTTAAGCAGCTACCAATCCACTGTCTTTATAGATTTGCCTGTTCTGGACATTTTTTTATAAAGGGTCATACAATATTGATCTTTTTGTGTTTGGCTTCTTTCACTTAGCATGTTTTCAAGGTTTACTCACATGGTAGCATGAATCAGTGTTTCATTCCTTTTTATGGCTGAATGATATCCCATTGTTTGGATAGATTGCACTTTGTTTATCCATTCATCTGTTGATAGATATTTGGTCTGTTTCTGACTTTGGCTATAATGAGTAATGCTGCAATAAACATTCATGTTCAAGTTTCTGCGTGGATATACATTTTCTACATTTTCATTGTGGGGGGGTATATACCTAGGAGTGGAATTGAGGGATCGTATGGTAACTCTATGCTAAATCATTTGAGGAACTGCTAGACTGTTTTCCAAAGTGGCTGCATCATCTTACATTCCCACCAGCAGTGTGTGAGGGTCCCAGTTTCTCTACATTCTTGCCAACACTAACATATCTAACTTTTTGATCATAACCATTCTAGTGGTATCTTATTGTGGTTTTGATTTGATTTTCCCTGATGACTACTGATAGGTACAGTCTTAAATGATCTAATACACATCAGTTCCTTTACTTCACAAGGAAGATCATATTATCAGCTCCATTTTGAAGATGAGGAAACAGAGATATAAAGAGATTAAATCCATTGGTTAAAGTTCTTCCCCTGAGGTGGAAAAACTAGAATTCTCTAAGTTGGAACTGGGGATCAGAAGCATACCTTTCTCAGGGGTTACAAGGAGAGGAAGCCAGTGTGTTCCAAGAAGGGATGAAGACCTAGATTGGAAAGGAGGGACCAATTTTGGCAAGCACTAATGAAATGAGGCAGAACTGGAGATATGCTGTTCTGGGGGGAGTGGGGAGGTTAGGAAGAAACACCTAGTGTGAAAGGATGGGAGAGCCACGTTATAAGCTTGACAAAACTGGCTGTAGCATTTCTGGTTTTGGTTTTCATTAATAGATGTATTAATATAGAAAATATTGTCATGTTCAAACACCAAATTGTTTGCTCTAAAAAAACTTGGAACCAAACTGAGGGTTACAGAAGGGAGGGGGTGGGGGGTTGGGGTACCCGGGTGATGGGTATTAAGCAGGACACGTGTGGTGATGAGCACTGGGTGTTATATGCAACTAATGAATTGTTGAACACTACATCAAAAACTAATGATGTGCTATATGCTGGCTAAATGAACATAGTAATAAAAAAATTAATTAATTAAATTGAATTCCACAAAAAATTAAATAAATTTTCTATAAGAAAAAAGAAACTCTGACCCCTTTTGAAGCCAGGTTCCTGGGTTATATTGAGAAGATTCGAGATAGTTGATTAGCAATATTTGGCAACATCCTTTGCCTCCCTTACAAAATGAGAAAGAGTCCCGGATGGTAAGAGCCGCCCCTCTTAGAGTTGTCATATACAAGTTATGCATAAGTGACCAGCACAAGTCTTGGGGTGTAGCCAGAATTTGTCTGGTCACAGATCCAGAAACATCTTGGAGTATACTGGTTGACCTGGGAAATGGGTAAGAGACTGTGAATTTGGAAGAGCTGATGGCAAAAATGGCTTCTGGATTATATCCGAGAAGTGTCAGTGTGGCTCCCTGTGGTCATCAGAAAATCAACTTACTCTAGTTTGATTGATCAATGTCAACGCATCCTGAAATTTAAATAAACCATGTGTTTAGTCCTTTGCTTTATTTAGTATTAGTTGTTTTGAAAATTTTAAAACAACCAGAGAAATTGAACTTAGTGAATGTATGTTGTTTCTGTAAGTGACGTATTCTAAACTCCAAGGGCTGGGTCAGGACAGATGTTTGAGGCAGGGCTATGAAAGCACAGCGTTGCATCCCATCTTTATTTAAAATGTTGATGTGCTGTTCATCATAAATTTTTTGCATTAATTTTGACTTTTAAAATGCTGCATTAATGGGCACCTGGGTGGCTCAGTTGGTTGGGCGACTGCCTTCGGCTCAGGTCATGATCCTGGAGTCGGGCTCCCTGCTCGGTGGGGAGTCTGCTTCTCCCTCTGACTCTCTTCCCTCTCGTGCTCTCTGTCTCTCATTCTTTCTCTCTCAAATAAATAAATAAAATCTTAAAAAAATAAAAATAAAAAATGCTGCATTAAATATGATCTATCTAGATAACTGAATTTTTTGGTGGCCCCCTAAATTTGGTGGTCAAGGTGAATGCCTCATTTGCCTGACCCTAGTCCCTGCCCTGCTAGACTCTCCCTGCCTTGCCCCACCCCCAATAACCTTGCATTTGTTTTTCCTGAAAAGGACCAAAAAATAGAAGCCATCATTAACTTATCTGGTGACAGAAAATAGGAATAGGAATATATGCCAGAAAGTCAATGTAAACACAACAGGGTCTTAGGTGATGATCCTTGACATCACAGAGTTGGAGACAGCCCCCACCCCTCTGCTCACTAGTGCTGACCAGGACCGGTCCCCACACCCAGGGGCCCTGTCCCACCTCCCCTCTAGTATTCAGCTCCCACTTTCTGAAGTTCCCCCTACCTGCTCCATTCTTAACTGTTTGCCATTCCTTGCTAATGGTCCCCTTTGTGCCACATTCTTTGGTATCCCCCAAGACAGAGCCAGAGCCCAGAGAGGTGATTAAAAGGCCTGGAGCACAGAGAAGGGCTGTTGTTGGGGAGATCTTCAGACTTTAGGGGACCCTTCCCTCCTTGCACTAATTGGAGTGTTTCAGTGCTAATTGCTGGAGGCAAAGGCCAGCTTAAGAGATGCAATTTACTGCCTTCACCTCTATTGTTCTGTTCTCCTCCAATGTTGACTTTGACCCCCTTGCCCTTGCCAGCTCCTTACTCAAGGGTGTTTTCCTCTTCCTCCCCCTCACCCCCACCCCAGGCTATCTCTGTCCAGAGGCCAGAGGTATCTTTCTAAAGGGAAAACCTGAAAAATCACCAGTCGGTTTGTACACTCTTGAGATACAGTACAAACTCTAGTGTGATTGGATCACTGCTTCATCTCCAGTTCCATCCCCCAGCCCTCCCCTGCTCTCCAGCCCCACTAGTCCCTTGGCTGTTCTGTAATAAATCAAGCATGCTCGGACCTCAGGAACTTTGCATAGGTTGTTGCTTCTACCTGGGACACCCTCCCCCTACTCTTACACATCCTTAGGTCTGACCTTAAATGCCGTGTCCTCAGGAAAGCCTTTCCTGATTTCCCCATACTAAGTTGCCACCCCTATTATAAGCAACTCTTATCATAGCAACTTCTTTCTTTTTCTTCATAGCATTTATCACAGTTTGTCATATATATTCACTAGGTTGATTATTTGTTTAATATCCACGTCTTTCTCTCTCAAGTACAAGCACTGAAATCAGGGGTTATGTTTAATCAGTTTAACATTGTATCCCTAGAGGCATCTAAAAAAGTGCCTGGCTCACAGTAGATGCTCAATAACTGTTTGTTGAATAAATACAACAAGGTTTGTCATCATTGGTACTATTGACATTTGGGGATGGCTCATTCTTTGTGGTAGGGGCTGTTCTGTGCATTGTAGGATGTTGAACAGCATCCCTGGCCTTCACCCACTAGATATTGTAGAGCATCTCACCCTCCTTCAGCTGTGATAACCAAAAATTCTCCATAAACTTCCAAGTGTCCTCTGGGGAGCACTGGTGAGAGTCATGCCCCTTTTGGTGGCCATTAGTGCTTGGTCCATATCTTGGTGAGAGCCCTGGTATTTCTCTGTGTGTCATTCCATCAAGAACCTAGAAACTCTTCAAAGACAGAGAATAGCAATGGATCCATCTCTGTACTACGAAAACTAGCACAGGATTTGAGACAAAGAAGGCTGCAAATAATTATTGAACAGGTCTTAAAAAGTTGGTATTAACTGAGTGCCATTGCATGCCAGTCATTGTCAATTGCCCAACATAGATGATGTTATTTAATTCTCAGAACTATCCTAAGGGATGACTACATTATTATTAAACCCATTTTAACGATAGGAAACTGAGGCCAAGAGATGGGATGTGATTTAACCAACACCACTTTGCTTCATCACTTAACCACTGCACAGACCTGTTCGCAATTCAGAGCATCTTTTTATCTCTTGAGAGACCTAGGTTTCACCGATCTCTAGTGCCATTAGCTGTTGCCATGGTGATGAGTCATGGGGACCATTCATGGAGGCTAAGGAGCCATGGAGAGGAGGATATTCCAGGAGAAGACAATTCTGGGAGAAGAGGGTTAGATCAGGAAGCTTAGTTGGAGCAGCACTTCTCCCAATGGTGCCCCCTGCTGGACCCCAATCCTCTCCACTGAAGACCTACTCCTGCAGCACTGATAACAAAGATGGATACATCAAAGTTGGTGGCTCCAATTGGTCATTGCCTCAACTCACACCTCTCTCTGATCCCAAGCTCATCAAACAAAACTTGAAATTATAAGGTCATCCTAACTACTGTGGACATCCTTGTGCCAGGCACCATGCTAAACCCTTTACAAGCATTGTCTTACTTCAGTCTTTTTTTTTTTTAAGATTTTTATTTATTTATTGAGAGAGAGAGAATGATAGAGAGAGAGCATGAGAGGGAGGAGGGTCAGAGGGAGAAGCAGACTCCCCGCTGAGCAGGGAGCCCGATGCGGGACTCGATCCTGGGACTCCAGGATCATGACCTGAGCCGAAGGCAGTCACTGAACCAACTGAGCCACCCAGATGCCCCAATGTCTTACTTCAGTCTTAAAACTATCTTAGAAGGTAGGTGCTGTGCATTCTTTCCGGGTAGGCTCAGAGAGAGGAAGTGAGCTGCCTAAGCACAAAGAGCAACGTATGAGAGCCAATTTCCCCACCCCACTGCAACAGTGTTAACAAACTTGAAAATTTTTTTGGACTTCTGCTTGGATAGACAAAAATATACCTCACAGTTACCCTTATTTGCCGTCCTTCTTCTAAATTGATTTATTCAACAAATATTTGAGAACTTACATATGCTGTGTAGGCATATAGCAGTTTACAAAATGGGCCAAGAGTCCCTGACTACCTCAAACAACATTCTGGGGGCAGAGACAGACCATATCCAACAAGCAGATATATGCAGGTGGTAATAAGCACGTGTCAGATAAGTAACGCAGATCAAGAGACACAGGACATGGCCAGGGTGTTTCTATTTTGTGTGGTATGGTTAGAGAAGGGCTCTATGATTTTTGAGCCGAAATGTTTTCAGGGAATTGAGATCGAGTTGCTGTTTTCTGAGATAAGAAAGATTGTGGAAGAACTGTGTGTGTGTGAGAAAGAGACGGACAGACAGAGAGAGAGATAATGATAACAGCAATGAGGACTTCCAAGAGTTAGGTTTTGGACACATTAAGTTTGAGAAGCCTACTAGATATCCATGTGGAGATACTGCGTAGGCAGTCGGATAGGGATGAAGATAGGAATTTGGGGGTCACCTGTGTGCAGAGTGTACATAAAGCCCTGCTTTATGTGAATTTATCTGCCCTGATCCCTCATTGCGAGGCTATAATGAGATAATGGACATGAGGGATAACAGGAAATATGCAGTGCAGTGTACATTCTGCAAAGGAGGATGGTCTGGTTTTCCCACTTTTGACTGAAGTTGTTTCCTACATCCTCCCACTTCCTGATAACATGGGATATTTTTAGTGCTCAAGTTACAGAGAAAAATTGAATTCAACTTTAGGACCAGTGAAGAATAGTTTACTATTCAACTTAAATATGAATAAACATATTTTCTTTTTTTTTAGCTTTGGCTAATTTGACTAATTTATTGCTTGTGCATTTTAATTACATGTGTTGTTGTGTAAAACAGTATCACCATAAACTAATGTCCATTAGTATTATGATAAATTGCTCTTTTAAAATAACTCATAAATTCATATTCAGAAACAACTTAAGGAAAACTTTTTAAAAAATTTTATTTATAAGTAATCCCTACACCCAACATAGGGCTGAAACTCACAACCCTGAAATCAAGTCACAGGCTCTACCAACTGAACCAGCCAGGTGCCTAAAGAAAACATTTTTTTATTGAGATATAATTGACGCATAACATTGTGTAAGTTTAAGGTGTACTATGTGTTGATTTGATACATTTACATATTGCAATATGATTACAACTGTAGCGTTAGCTAATACCTCTATCATGTCACATAATTACCATTTCATTTTTGTGGTGGGAACGACTAAGATCTAGTCTCTTAGCAACTTTTAAGTTACTGGTACAGTATTGTTATCCATAATCACTATGTTATGGGTGAGACCTCCAGGACTTATTTATCTACTGGTTGCAAATTTGTACCCTTAAGCAACATCTCCCCAAACCCCCCTCAGTCCCTGGTAACCAACAATTTTACTCTGTTTTTACGAGTTCAGCTTTTTTAGGTTTTGCATATAAGTGATATTATACAGTATTTGTGATTCTCTTAAATATACATATTTTCAACAAATTATAAATACTATGTAGTATGGTCAACCTTAAATACCCCCTCATGCCCACGGGGAAGCATTAAGCCGGTCTGATCATGAGATACACCTTTATCCTGGACTCTGCACTCATTGTGGCCCAACAAAGAGTTCCCCACTGGCCTGTGTGCCACATCACTCTCTAACACAACAGGGAATTTCTCACGGTGGGACTTTTTCCCTGAACTTATTGTGAAGATGTCTCTGTTTCTCTGCAGCTGCTCAAAATGCACACTTGAAATGCAGAGGTTTCCTTGATTTTGTGTGTGTGTGTGTGTCTGCTTTATTACTGTTTCTAACTGCTATTGCATAGATCTGTATAATGCCGAAATTTTGGGTCCTTTGCTCTCCTCTGTTATAATCTAGCTTAGTCTTTTGTAGCCTTGCAAAATCCATGCTGTAGGTACCCATTGCTGCCTAGTAGAAGGTGGAGACCTGACATCTTCCATTTCTCCTCAAAATATGGATTAAAGGTCACGGGAGTAATTAGACCACCCTGGCTTCTGGCAGGAGAAGAACAGATCCTAGGTTTGATGCTGCCTCATAAAGTGTCCTGCAGCAAGTAAGAATCATGAAATCTGATTTTCTCTGTGTGTCATCATCTCATACATCTTAATACACTCTTAATGCTGATTAACCATTGTGTGTACGTTTGGATATTGCCTTCAAGAGTACTTGTAAACCTGAAAGCATCAGATAAATATAGGTTATTACATGTTTACAGGGTGCCATTTCTTTTTTTTTTATGTTATGCTAATCACCATACATTACAGCATTAGTTTTTGATGTAGTGTTCCATGATTCATTATTTGCGTATAACACCCAGTGCTCCATGCAGAACGTGCCCTCTTTAATACCCATCACCAGGCTAACCCATCCCCCCCACCCCCTCCCCTCTAGAACCCTCAGTTTCTTTTTCAGAGTCCATCGTCTTTCATGGTTCATCTCCCCCTCCGATTTCCCCCCTTCATTCTTCCCCTCCTGCTATCTTCTTCTTCTTCTTCTTCTTTTTTTTTTTGCTGGAGTGGTGGGGGGGTGGGAGGGATGGGGTGGCTGGGTGATAGACATTGGGGAGGGTATGTGCTATGGTGAGTGCTGTGAATTGTGCAATACTGTTGAATCACAGATCTGTACCTCTGAAACAAATAATATGTTATATGTTACAGGGTGCCATTTCTAATGGTAGCATCTGGTAATACAATTTAGCTGTTTCCAAGTAATTCTTCCCAGATCATCATATTTTTTCTGGGTAGAGTTTGCTAAAGAAGGTCTTCTTCATGGCAGTCTTCAGCTCCTTGTTCCTGAGACTGAAGATGATGGGGCTGAGGAAAGGTGTGAGGATTGTGTAGGTGATGCCCATCAGGGTGTCTCCTTCCAGAGACTGGGGAGCCTTGGGCTTGAGGTAGATGACAGAAGCGAAGCCATAGTGCATGACCACCACAGTGAGGTGGGAGGCACAGGTGGAGAAGGCTTTGTGCCGACCCTCAGCTGAGGGGATCTTCAAGATGGCAGCCACAATGAAGGCATAAGAAAGGAGGATGAGGAGAAAGCAGCCCAGCAGGGTGGTGATGCACACCAGACCCACGCCCAGGGCCACTATTGGTACATTAGTTCCACAGGCCAGCTTCAACAGTGGTGGCACATGGCAAGCAAAATGGTGGATCTCTTTGGGTCCACAGAAGTTGAGGCAAAAAATGGCCATGGTCACCACCAGCCCCATGACCGAGCCACCAGCCCAGGACAAGGCCACCAGGCACGCACAGCCACGGGGACTCATGAGCACGTTGTAGCGCAGGGGATGGCAGATGGCTACATAGCGGTCATAGCCCATGATGGTGAGCAGGAAGGAGTGGGTGAAGCCGAACATGAAGGAGAAGAACATCTGGCTGACACAGGCCGCAAAGGCGATGGTGTGGCATGTGGAGAGCAGGTCGGCCAGCAGGCGCGGGGTGATGACCAAGGTGTAGAGGATCTCGGAGATGGACAGGGCACACAGGAAGAGGTACATGGGTGTGTGCAGGCCACGATCGCTCCAGACAGTGGCCATGATGAGCAAGTTCCCCAGCAGGGTGAACAGGTACATCAACAGGAACAGCAAGAAGAACATTAGCTGAAAGTGGGGGAAGGTGGAGAAGCCCACGAGGATGAATTCAGTCACCACTGAGAAATTGCCTCTCTGCATGGAGGCTGCCTGGGGTGAAGTGTGACAGAGAGAGGTCAGCTACTGGATGGAGAAAGGCTTTCACTATACCTGGACTTGTTCAGGAGGCTGCCCATGATCAATGACAGCTGACATTTGTGAAAATTAGTAGAGGGAAACTTCACTAAAATGCACTGGGAGGTTTCAGCAGGGAGAGCTCTCATATCCTGCCCCTCCTGGTGGATTGCAAACCGGACAGCCAGATACATCCTTGACCTCTTCCAGCGCCTGCTTAGTCGTCACAACCAAAAATGTCTCCAGGCATCGCCAATGTTCCCATGAGGGCAAACTCAACCCCAGTTGAAAGCAATGATCTAGATTGTGCAGTTGCAATTCCTTGGCATGTTCCCTCTGCCTCAATCTTGGTTCCTTCCTTCTCCATCCATCAAATGCCTATTTATCTTTAAGATTCAGCTTAAATGTCATCCTGGAATTCTCTTCCCAAAGCAGATTTAATCACTCCTTCTTGTGTGCTTCCAAAACAATGACTCCTGAGTGAGTTTAAAACTCCTTACTCCTAACTTTATCATGACCCTCATCACAATGGGTCATGCTGGAGATACAACTATCTCTGGCACTGGATTTTGAGTTCTTGATGAGAACAGCTACCCTTTATTGGATGTATCCTATAGACCCAGCACCTATGCTCATGCATTTTGTATTAAATCTTTACTCCAACATTATAAGGCATCTGCTATGATCCCCATTTTATAGATGTGGCAGCTGAATCCCACAGAAGACATATCAATTGCCCAAGGGACCACAGCTCTGGAATAAGAAAGCCAGGATCTGAACCTACATTTGAATGACCCCCAAATTTATCTCTTTCTAACCTCTCTGTCATACTCACCACTTACTGGTGGCAGTTAATGAATGTCAGAGGCCACTCCCAGGACCTGGGACATGTCAGTTTCACCATGCTAGACCATTCACACACTCCTTCCCCATATCAGTTAAGATCACAAAAATCCACAGCCATGAAGAAAGAAAGGGAGAGGAGGTATGAGAAGATAAGAAGTCACCATGTCCCAAGGGGTTGGCCCAGAGCTGCATAAAGCACCCTCTGAAATGAGGGGGATGCAGAATGCACCTAAGAGGGGTGCTTGTTCATTCTGGAAAAGACAAAACTATGGAGACAGTAAAAAGATTGGTGGTTGCCAGAGGCTCAGAGGGGAGAGAGGAAGGGATAAATAGGTGGAACTCTGGGGTGGTGGGGTAAACTGGTGAACTGTTCTGTATGATACTGTAATGGTGGGTACATTACATTGTGCATTTTTCAAAATTCATAGCATGTACAACACCAACAGTGAACCTAATGTAAACTGTAGGCTTTTGTTAATAATAATGTGTCAATATTACTTCAGCAACTGTAATAGAGGTACCTCACTAATGCAGGATATTAAGGGGGAAACTGTGCAGGGAGACAGAGGGTCTATAAGAAATCTCTGCATTATCTGCTCAATTTTTTATTATTTTTTATTTTATTTTATTACTTATTTTATTTAAATTCAATTAGTTAACATATAGTATATTATTAGTTTCAGATGCATTGAGGAGGGCACGAGATATAATGACCACTGGGTATTATATGCAACTGATGAATTCTCAATTTTTAAAAAGATTTTTGAAATTCAGGGGTACCTAGGTGGTTCAGTCATTGGGTGTCTGCCTTCAGCTCAGGTCATGATCCCAGGGTCCTGGGATCAAGCCCCACATCGGGCTCCCCGCTCAGCGGGAAGCCTGCTTCTCCCTCCCCCACTCCCCCTGCTTGTGTTCCTTCTCTCGCTGTGTTTCTCTCTCTGTCGAATGAATGAATGAATGAATGAACGAATAAATAAATAAATCTATCTTTAAAAAATTTTTTTAATTCATTTATTTGAGAGAGAGATTGAGCATGAGCAGAGGGAGTGGAGGGGGAGAGGGAGCAGCAGAATCCCCACTGAGCAGGGAGCCTGGACATGGGCCGATCCCAGGACCCCAACATCATGACCTAAGCCGAAGACAGACGCTTAACTGACTGAACCAGCCAAGCATCCCTCTGTTCAATTCTTCATAAACCTGAAACTGCTCTAAAATGTGAATCCCATTAATTTTTTAAGTAGAAAATAAAACATAGACCCATGATGGGCGTGGGTCCAGGACAGCAGAGAGGGGGACTAAAACCTTCCTGGCACTGATCTACCAGAACACCTGGTGAATTCTTCTTTAGATAAACTAGACTGTCCCAGAGAGAGAGAGAGAGAGAGTGTGTGTGTGAGAAAGAGAGAGAGAGATCTGGCTAACTGGAACTTAGAAGAAACCATGGTGGGGCCAGCTCCTGTCCATATACACCCCTAAAGCTGGGTTTCCTGCCATCAACATTAGGGACATTTGGGGCTGGATCGTTCTTTGGGGTGGGGACTGTGTGTGCATTGCAGGATTGAGCTGCATCTCTGGTACCCATAGATGCCAGTAGCACCTCTCAGTTGTGCTAATCAAAAGTATCTTTGCATATTGTCATATGTCTCCTGGGGGGCAGAAGTGCCCCTGGCTGAGAACCACAGGCTAGGTCTGTCTTGCCTCTCAGACCCCATGTTTCTTTACTTGTCTGCCCCCACCCTGGCTGTCTCTTCTTAGTCAAACTGTTTGGTTTCCCTTCTTTGCATCTTCCTTCCCACTTTAGACATCTCCTACCTGCCTTGTTCTCTCCTTCTCTTCATCCTTAATTCCTCACCATCACTCCATCTGTCCCTCGGGCCTCCGTGATAGTTTACACCCCTGGAGGTGGCCGGAGCCTCTCAATCCTGAACCCTCTTATCTCTCTCTTTCTTTGCCTCTCCCTGATCCTTTACCACTGGTTTCTGGGCAGGACAGAGAGGGGAGAGAGGTGAAAAGTCAGAAAGGCATCCTGGGTAACTTTGAGTGGGTAACTTCTATCTCTGTACCTCAGCTTCTCACCTATACAATGAACCTCCCTCATAAGGTAATATGAGCTCCAAAAAAGGTAATGCCTGCAAAGCAATCATCACACTGCCTTGAAGCTAGAAAGCGGAGCCCCACCTGTTGCCCCCACGCCATAGACTCAAGTTGCACAACGGATTGTATAAACAGGGTGGTTTCACTGAGTCCGGGACAGATGCTGTTTCCCCAGGTCTCTCCTAGTCAGGTGGAATGTGGGAAAGGTGACTCACCTGGGGTCGAGGCTCTGCGTCTGCCTCTGCCTCACTCCAGCAGGAGATCCTGGGTTAGCGTTGCTCTGCAGGTGAGGGCTGGACTGCAAAGCAAGGAGTTGTTGCCCTGAGCGTGCCAGCTGGGCTGGGGTGGAGGGGGGGTTACCTGAGCCTGCCTCCATTATTTACGCTGCCTCTGTTCCCTACCTGCTGCCTTCTCTCACTGTGGTCCTACTGCTTCTGCCTCTGCTACAGGGATGCCAGAACCCCTTGGGATTCTGCAAGGGAGGGGGCAACCTCAGAGAGACTATGTCCTCACTTTCCTTCCCTCCTTGCCTGCCAGAGGTAAGTCAATTACCTGAGCTTCTCAGGGACTTAAGCAGAGTCTAATGCTCTGCAAATTTGGGATTTGGGGCCTGGCTTCTGATGTTGAGAGGAGAGTAGCCCTACCATGGGTCACTGGGGCCAAGGAATCTGCCTAACATGCCCTCTTGACCTTCATCTTTCCCCATCCAGGTCACTTGCACAATTAAAGGTCTTTTTAAAGATTTAAAACATAAAAAAACCCCACAACTATTTGTTTCTTCTTATTAAATAATTGAAATGCCACAACTAAAGCTAAAAGTCATGCAATGGCCAGCCATGCAGTTGTGGTGGTGAACTTGATGGGCATCCTTCCAGAACTTTGTATGCACGTGGCATGTGAACAAACATAAAATAAGATTACTATTATGAGTTTTTGTTGTGGTTTAAGGTAGGTATCTTTCTGTAACTTGATTTTTTTTCACTCAACATCACAAAGTGAAATCCATGTAGTTTACAGAGACCAAGGTTTCCAGACCTTGGCAGTACTCACATTTGAGGCTGGATCATTCTTTGTGGTGGGGGTCGTCCTGCACATTGCAGATGTCCTGTACATTGCAGAACAGGACAACCTGTTCTCTACCTGCAAGATGCCAGTAATCTCCCCACCCAAGTCATAAAAAAATGTCTCCAGATATTGCCAAAATTGCCCCTAGATGAGAACCACTGCTATAGAACCACCCCATTTTTATAAAATCAGTTTAATATTCAATTTTATGAATATGCACAGTATATACTTAGCTAATAGACACTTCAGTTGCTTCTAATTTTTCACTGTTATTAGGAATATTGTAATACCTATCTTTGTATGTCATTTACTACCCACAGGCACTATCAAATACAAATTAAGTAGCAAGATGATCAGGTCATAGGAAATATGATTCTTAAATTTAAGAAGAATTGTCAAATTAAACTCCCAAGTGGCTGTGTTAATTCACACTCCCAGCACCTCTGTGTCAGAGGATTTATTTCCCCACATCCTCACTAACGCTTGATCGTGTAAAACTTAATTTTGCCAATATGGTCGCCAAGTGGTCTCGTCTCCTGTTGTGGCTTTAATTTACATTTCCCTAATTACTGGTGGGGTTGAAAGTCTCCATTGGTTTCTAACCATATGAGTTTCCTCTTTTTGATATGTCTGTCCAAAGCCTTTCTTCATTTTCCTGTTAGATTGTCTTGTTCTTATTGATTTGCAGATATTTTTGAAGAGATTTTAAATACTAATTTTGTCTACCATTTTTTCCTTTGCCTTCTGTTTCTTATGCCTTACTACTTTTCCTGTCAGAAACATTCTCTTTGGTTTCTTCTTTTTTTCATGATTTATATTTTTTTATTTAAATTCAATTAGCCAACATATGGTACATATTTAGTTTCCAACGTAATGTTCAATAATTTATCAGTTGCGCATAACACCCAGTGCATCGTCCTTGGTGTCTTCTAATGCTTTTATACTATAGTGTTAGGGTTGAAAAACTACCCCTCATAAATTTTGTTTCTATAAGTTTTACTGGAATACAGCCATGCCCATTCATCAACTATGACCATTTTTGTGCTATGAGGGCAGAATTGAGTGGTTGTGACAAAAATAGTGTGACCCGCAACATTGAAAATATTTACCATCTGTCCATTTACAGAGAAGGTTTGCCAGCCTCTCAAACTTTCTACCAAAAAATACCATGCAAACATTTCAGGCTGGATTTCAACTTATTTTTTAAGACTTTTTTTTTAGAGCAGTTTTAGGTCCTCAGCATATTTAAGAGGGAGGCACAGAGATTTCCCATATACCCCTTGCCCTGCATAGACTCGCATTATCAATATCCCCCACCAGAGTGGCTCTTTTGTTATAATCAATGAACCTACACTGACACATCATCATCATCACCCAAAGTCTATAGTTTACATATGGTTCGTTCTCATTGTACATTCTAAGGGTTTTAACAAATGTATAATGAGATGTATTCATCATTATGGTATCATACAAAGTATTTCCACTCCCCCAAAATCCCCTGTGTTCACCTTTTCATCCTTCCCTCACCCCTCCAACCCCTGGCAAACACTGATCTCCTTACTGTCTCTATAGTTTTGGCTTTTCCTGAATATGATGTAGTTGGATTCATACAGTCTGTAGCCTTTTCAGATTGGCTTCTTTCACATACTGATGGCATTTAAAGTTCCTCCATGTTTTGTATGGCTTGATAGCTCAGTTCTGTTTAGTGCTGAATAATATTCCATTGTCTGGATGGACCACAGTTTATCCATTCACCTACTGAAGGACATGTTAGTTGTTTCAAGTTTTGGCAATTATTAATAAATCTGCTATAAGCATCCATGTTCAGATTTTTATGGACCTAAGTTTTCAACATCTTGGGATCAATACCAAGGAGTACGGTTGCTGGATTATGTGGTCAGAATATATATAGTTTTGTAAGACACTGCCAAACTGTCTTCCAAAGTGGGGGTACCATTTTGCATTCCCACCAGCAGTGAATCAGAGTTCCTTTTGCTCCACATCCTAGTCAGCGTTTGATGTTCTCAGTGTTCTAGATGTTAGCCTTTCTAATAGGTCTGTGGTTGTAATACTTATTTTTGAATGTCTAACTAGTGTTCTAACATGAGTTAATAAATAGTCCACTGATTTGAAGTGCCACTTTTAACGTAAGTTTCCTTATATGTGAATCTGTTCCATGACTCTTACTCTGTTCCACTGTTTTATACATCTATTCCCATATAATATAATGCTGTCTTAAAAAATTATTTTAGTAATATATTTATAACAGGGCATATATCTTTGATACTAACAGTAGTTGTGGCAGTTAATAATGACTAAGATTTGGTCAGTACTTACTCTGTTCCTGGTACTCTTCTAAGATTATAATTACATAAACAGATATATATGTGGGTCATCAATTCTCACGACTCTATGAGCTAGGTACTCCTGGCATCCCCAGGTTCCAAATTTAAGGAACAGAGGCATAAGGAGGTTAAATAACTTGGCCAAGGTCTTTAGCCATGAAGAAGTGGATATTTGAATCCTCCATATTGTTCTCATCTCTAATTTTGTCATCTGTTCCTTGTTCTTTTTTATTCATATTTGCATCAGATATTCTTACACATGTATATGTTCATGTGAATTGTGAACTAGCATTTCAAATTTCATGTTAAAATTTTTTCTATGTTAAGTTAGCCACCATACAGTACATCACTAGTTTTTGATGTAGTGTTCAATGATTCATTAGTTGCATTAAAATTTTTATCAGGTTTTCATCATTTTACAGATTAATTAATTTTTACATTATTACATCTTTGGTATCTCTCTCCATTTATCTAGAAATTCTTTTATGTCCATTAGCAAAATGTTATAGTTTCCCCCATAAATGTCTTGCTCATTTCTTGCTAGTGTTATAGATAGATGACTCATAAGTTTTGTTGCTTTTGTGGGTGGGATATTTTTTTCCTATTATATTGTGTTCATGGGGTTAATTATATAAGAAAGCTATATCGTTAGTTAATTCTCAAAGCTTTCGTAGATAATCACTATTGGAAAATATTGACAACACAGATTCTCCCTGTCCAATCCTTATACCCCTTTTTTGTTTTCTTGTTCTAGTACATTGTCTAGGTCCTCCAGTACAATGCAGAAGAGAAGTAATGATGGTGGGCATTCTTTTCTTTTAATTAAGATATAATTGACATATAACATTATATTAGTTTCAGGTGTACAACATAAGGATTCAATATAGGTATATATTGAAACTAGGCATTCTTATCGTTTCTCATGTTAATGGGAATCTTTCTGTATCTCACCATTAGGTAAATTGCTTGATTCTTTCAGTTCTCTACACCTGGGTGCAGAAGGCCTCATCTTTTAATGTCCTCTGTCCCTTCTTGGCAGATTCAAACTCTATCTGTTGTATTTCCTATTATAAACTGTTAGTGGTTAAAGGTAGAAGCTTGATTGGATTCAGGTTCTAATTTTTAGGCAACATTACTTCATAAGGGGTGTTGTGTGTTTTCTATTGCTTCATATCAGGAGGAATGTAATGTCTGACAGACATGCTTTTAGTGGTACTAGGATTGATCAGTGTGTTCTGATGTGTGTCTGGCCTCATTCTACTTTCCTTTCATGGAATGGTTGCAGCTTTCATTGATCATCATTGCCTACAAGACTAGAGCTGTGCCTAGCAGGACTGTGATGGGGAGCAATTGCCAACCTTTCCCTGGTGAGTCCAGAACATCTGGATACAGCCACAGATCCCTGTGTGAATGGGGAGGGCAAGAATTCAGCCACATGTGGTCCTACTCATAGGAATGGCCATACCCAAGAAAGTTCATTCCCTTGTACCTTGGAGGAGAAGGGTTTATTTAGATTTGTCAACTTGGAGACTTCATCTTGGCCTTGCTCCAGTTTAAGGCTATCTTATGAGCTGTGTCCTTCCAAAACTCATATGTTGAAGTCTTAATCCCCAGTACATCAGAACGTGACTGTTTTTGGAGGTAGGATCCTTAAAGAGGTGATTAAGGTAAAATAAGGTCATATGGGTAGACCCTAATTCAATACGACTGGCGTCCTTATAAGAAGAGGAAATTTGAATGCAGATACAGAGGAAAGACAATGTGAACACAGAGGGAGAAGATGACCATGTACAAGCCATGGAGAGAGGCCTTAGGAGAAACAACCCTACTGACAACTTGGTCTTGGACTTCCAACCTCCAGAACTGTAATAAAATAAATTTCTGTTATTTAAGACACACAATCTGCACTACTTTGTTATGGAAGCACTAACAAACTAATACAAACTGGATGCAGACTTGGAGTAATTGTCTCAGCTAGCTTCTGTATGCCTCAGTTTCCCCATCTGTGCAATCAAGTTGTGGAAACTTACCCCCTAGGAAAGGAATTCAATGAGCTCTGCCTATAAAGCCCTAAGCATAGTATGCAACCCACAGTGGGTGCTCAACAAAGAAGGTCTCTATTATCATGAGAAGAACAGAGATGAGTGACTCAGGGAAACCAAAAGGTGATACTGGGAATAAGAAAAAGAAGAGAAAGGCATCTAGTGGCAGGAAAAGAATAAATCAAGGGAGTAACAAAGACACTTGTATTTCCCATAACTCCCTTGTCTGGCTCATTTCTACTCATTTTTCAGGCCCCAGGTTAGATGTTACCACCCCCTGGAAGACTTCCACACTCTCTGATCTGGGTCATTTGGCCCCTTGAGCTTCCAGAATGCCCCCATAATTTGTCCTTCACTGATCCATCGGTATTCACAAATGTCTATCAACTTGTCATCTCTCCTACACACAAGATTGGGTCTGCTTTGTTCACCATGGGTCCCCAGCCTGTACCATGGTGCCTCATGTAGTGAATGTTCACTGAATACACACCACTGCCAATGGCAGAGTTTGCATTCAGGGGTGGACCTTAGCAAAACGGTTTAGGGATAAATGCTGCATTCCCTTCTGTTATCTTTCTGTTACACCTTGAAGTCTGCCTGACACATCCTTGACCCACACCCCTGGCACAGAGGTAAGAAAATAAAAAAGGTTCTAGGCAGTGTTTTGCTCCTTTCCTGTTTCTCCTTGGTCCTTCCTTCCCCTTTGTGGGATTTCTGATTGTTGACATTTCTCCTACCTTCATGAAAGCCTAATGCACTCAGCCAGCCCTGGCCTTTGTCCTATGCCTGGGGGAGTTTGGGCAGGTCTGTGCTATCTCCACAAGGCAGTATCTAATACTTACACTTCTTAATCTTCTCTCCTCACCAGGACTTTTTTTCTGGTGTCCTAGTCCCTCAAGGCTGTGGCTTTTCACCACACTAATTTATACCAAAGTATGAATGGTTGTCTTTGGTATCATGGGCTGGCACTTGTATTTATCAGGGGAAATTAATATGCTAACTCAAAAAGAAGTGAATCCTAGGTCATTTAGACATACTGGAAGGATCTACAGAAGTAAGATATGAGAGCATGTGAACAAATTAAGGCCTTAAAAATTTTGGAGGGATTTTAAAGATTGGGAATGATTAAGATGGAAGGAAAACACTTGACCTGAAAAATTTGCATCTTACCTGTTGCAGCAACACATAAAAGAACTAGTCTGGGTTTAAGGACATGCACACACTTAGTCAGAAATATGCAAATATTTATTGAGCCCTTACTGTGTGCCAGGCACCAAGGTACAAAGATGAATGAAGTCAGATGCCTTCCTCTGTGGAGTACACAATCTGATGAGGAGGAGAGATCATTACCCTGGAGAAATCCAGAAGGTTAAGTGGGATAGGATTTGTTCATCAATGTTCAGTTCTGGCAAAACTTTTATTTTCCAAAGTCCAGTAAGGTGATAAAAACAAACATCAGCAGGTACAGTAGAACTTGCTGAAAGGATTATCTCAAAAATAAAAATTAAGTAGCAAAATTTACAGCACTGGGTGTTATACGAAAACAATGAATCATGGATCACTAAATCAAAAACTAATGATGTATTGTATGGTGACTAACATAACATAATAAAATAAATTTTTTTTAAAAAGTTACATTCAATGAGTCTTCATTGTTTCTTTCTGTAAGCCTCTCTTTAAAAATAAATAGGTTCCTCAAAAAGTTGAAAATAGAGCTACCCTATGACCTATCAACTGCACTACTGGGTATTTACCCCAAAGATAAAAATGTAGTTATCCAAAGGGGCACGTGCACCCCAGTGTTTATAGCAGCAGTGTCCACAGTAGCCTAACTATGGGAAGAGCCTAGATGTCCAACAGATGAATGGATAAAGAAGAAGTGGTGTTTATACACAATGGAATATTATTCAGCCACCAAAAAAAAAAAAATGAAACCTTGGCATTTGCAACAACGTGGATGGAACTAGAGGGTATTATGCTAAGTGAATAAGTCAATCAGAGAAAGACAATTATCATATGATCTCACCAATATGTGGAATTTGAGAAACAAGGCAGAGGATCATAGGGGAAAAGAGGGAAAAATGAAACAAGATGAAACCAGAGAGGGAGACAAACCATAAGAGACTTAAACTCAGGAAACAAATTGAGGGTTGCTGGAGTGGAGGGGGGTGGGTGGGATGGGTGGCTGGGTGATGGACATTGGGGAGGGTACATGCTATGGTGAGCGCTGTGAATTGTGTAAGACTGATGAATCACAGACCTGTACCCCTGAAACAAATACTGCATTATATGTTAATTTAAAAATGTTTTTAAAACAGAAATAAACACTTTATATCCCTATGTGGCACAAAGGTGGGCATCATTCTCAGAAGCACCACACAATCTTGTTTTTACAATGTTGGTGTTTGCTACCATCCAAAATCCTGTTACATCTCATGAATTGACAAAACCTCAAATTCTGGGGGCTTTTTTTCCCAGTGCCTTGTGACTCCATTAAAAAAGAGTTAAATTTGTGATGTCTATCTTTTTTGAACCACAGAAATCTTTGTCCAGTGCTTATTATGCACAGAGTCCTTTGAGAGGTGATTTATGTTTTATTTGATAGAATTCTGATGACCACCTGGAGAGATGGTTCACTTCACTTTACAGGTGAGAAAACAGTAGTGCTGAGAGGGAAAGTTAACTAACTCGCAGCCACAGGCTAGAAGAATGATTGAACAGCCCCCACTTTATGAAAAAGAAAACTCACACTCAAAGGGAAAGTGAACCAATAAGAGACATTCAGCTTATTCAAGAGCAAAGGGGAATTTGAAACTAAATCTGTCAGATTTTGAAGCCAGTGCCCCGCACCATCATGAAATCCCAGTGTTTTGCTCTTGACTCAACATGGGCAATCTGTCTGATCCAGTATCTCCCTTTCCTCAGAAGACAAATGACAAGAGGTGTTGGTGAGGATGTGGTGATGAGGAACCCTTGTGCACTGTTGGTGGGGATGTAAATTGGTCCAACCACTATGCAAACAATATGAAGTTTCCTCAAAAATTAAAAATATACTTTCAAGTTGGGAGGGGGTTAAGGAGAACGTAAGTCTCTAAGGAATTTGGAAGCAAGGTTTCCTCAAACTACATCAAAAACTAATGATGTATTGTATGGTGACTAACATAATATAATAAAATTAAATTTTAGGACCTTGAGGGGGCTAACTATTGTTGGGGAAAAGTGATTTATTACTGTCTAATAAAACCTTAGTCATGAGACCCTTCAGATGTATATTGGTGGAACATATGCTTGGGGGATGATTGCCAACTTGAAAGTATATAATGGGCCACTCCTCATGACCCCATTGCAGCTCTTTCTGCCCATGGGTCCTGTCCCCATGCTTTAATAAAATCATCTTTTGCACCAAAAAAAATTAAAAAATAGTTCTGCCTTATGATCCAGCAATTCCACTTCTTTTTTTTTAAAAGTTGAAGTGGTTTTTTTTTTTTATTATGTTCAATTAGCCACCATATAGTACATCATTATCCACTTCTGAGTATATACCCAAAGGAAATGAAAACAGAATTTTGAAGAGATATACGCACTCCTCCATTTAATGCATCATTATTCATAATAGCCAGGATATAGAAACAACCTAAATGCCCATCAGTGGATGAATGGGTAAAAAAAATGTAATATATACAACAGAATATTATTCAACTATGGGAAAGGAGGATGTCCTGCCATTTGTGACAACATGAATGGACTTGAGTACATTATGCTAAATGAGATGTCAGACAGAGAAAGACATGCACTGTGTGATATTACTTACACCTGGAGACTAAAAAAAACAAACAACAAAACAAACAACAACAAAAAAACAACCAGAGTGGTGGTTGCCAGAGGAGGGAGGGTGGGGGAATAAGACTGGTGTCGTTTAAGAGTACAAACTTACTGAAGTCCCAATAGTTCATTTTTGCTTTCATTCTCTTGTCTCTGGAGACATGTCTCGCAAGAAGTTGCTGCAGCCAAGGTTGAAGAGGTTGCTGCCTGTGTTCTCCTGTACAATTTTGATGAATTCCTGTCTCACATTTAGATCTTTCATCCATTTTGAGTTTATCTTTGTGTATGGTGTAGGAAAGTGGTCCAGTTTCATTCTTCTACGTGTGGCTGTCCAATTTTCCCAATACCATTTGTTGAAGAGACCATTTTCCAAGATCTATACAGAACTTATCAAACTCAACACCCAGAAAATAAACAATCAAGTCAAGAAATGGGCAGAAGACATGAACAGACATTTCTCCAAAGAAGACGTACAAATGACCAACAGACACATGAAAAAATGTTCAACATCACTAGGCATCAGGGAAATATAAATCAAAACCACAATGAGATACCACCTCGTACCTGTCAGAATGACTAAAATGAACAAGTCAGGAAACAACAAATGTTGGTGAGGATGCAGAGAAAGAGGAACCCTCTTACACTGTTGGTGGGAATGCAAGCTGGTACAACCACTCTGGAAAACTGTATGGAGGTTCCTCAAGAAGTTAAAAATAGAGCTACCCTATGACCCAGAAATTGCACTATTAGGTATTTACCCCAAAGATACAAATGTAGTGATCCAAAGGGGCACCTGCATCCCAATGTTTAGAGCAGCAATATCCACAATAGCCAAACTATGGAAAGACCCCAGATGACAGACAAATGGATAAAGAAGATGTGGTGTATATATATACAATGGACTATTACTCAGCCATCAAAAAGGATGAAATCTTACCATTTACATCAACGTGGATGGAACTGGAGGGTATTATGCTGAGTGAAATAAGTCAATCAGATCTCATAAGTCAATCAGAAAAAGACAATTATCATATGGTTTCACTCATATGTGAAAGATAAGGCATAGCTGGAGGACCACAGGGGAAGGGAGGGAAAACTAAATGGGAAGAAATCAGAGAGTGAGAAAAACCATGAGAGACTCTTAACTCTAGGAAACAAACTGAGGGTTGCTGGAGGGGAGGTGGATGGGGGGATGGGGTAACTGGGTGACAGGCATTAAGGAGGGCATGTGATGTGATGAGCCCTGGGTGTTATACACAACTGATGCATTACTAAACTCTACATCTGAAATTAATGTTGTGCTATATGTTGGCTAATTGAATTTAAATAAAATACTAAAATAAAAATAAAGATAAAAAAGTACAAACTTGCAATGAGTAGTAAATAAGAGATCTAATGCTCAGTGTAATGAACATAGACGATATTGTACTACTATCATCAGACTTGCTAAAAGACTAAAATTTAATTATCCCAACCTCTAAAAAGAAAGAGCAATTATGTAATGTGATGGAAGTGCTAAATATTGCTATAATGGCAATCATATTATAATATATTCATATATTAAATTAACATGTACAACTTAAATTTACACAATGTTACATGTCAAATATATTCAACAAAAAATAAAGCACTTAAATAAAGAATAAAATTTTGTTTCTACCTTTAAAAAAAAAGAAAACAAACACCCTGAGTTCTGACATTGGGAAAAATTAGTTTATTTCAAAAACAACTGGGTCTGAGGCGCTTGAGTGGCTCAGTTGGTTGAGCACCTGACTCTTGATTTCGGCTCAGGTCATGAACTCAGGGCTATGAGATTGAGCCTCTGCTCTGTGCTCAGCAGGGAGTCTGCTTGAGATTCTATCTCCCTCTGCTCCTCCCCCTGCTCATGCTCTCTCTCCCTCTCTCAAATAAATAAATAAATGCTAAGTGAAATAAGTCAAGCAGAGAAAGTCAATTATCATATGGTTTCACTTATTTGTGGAACATAAAGAATAGCATGGAGGACATTAGGAGAAGGAAGGGAAAAATGAAGGGGGGGAAATCGGAGGGAGAGATGAACCATGAGACACTATGGACTCTGAGAAACAAACTGAGGGTTTTAGAGGGGAGGGGGTGGGGGGATGGGTTAGCCCAGTGATGGGTATTAAGGAGGGCACGTACTGCATGGAGCACTGGGTGTTATACGAAAACAATGGATCGTGGATCACCACATCAAAAACATACAATAACGTATTGTATGGTGACTAACATAACATAATAAAATAAAAAATTTTTTAAATAAATAAATAAATAAATAAATAAATAAAATCTTTTAAAAAAGAAAAGGCAACTGGATCTAAAAAGAGTCTTCAAAAAGGCTTAGACAAATGGTTTCCTTTGAGAAGTTTCTTGAGGGCTTCCTTCAGATCTCGGTTCCGAAGGCTGTAGATGAAGAGGTTCAGCATAGGGGTGACCATGGTGTACGTCACTGTGGCTGCCAAGTCCCTCTGGGTGGCATGTGTGGATGCAGTGTTGAAGTAGACCCCGATAATAGTCCCATGGAAGAGTGAGATGACACAAAAGTGAGAACTACAGGTGGAGAATGCTTTCCGCTTCCCCTAGGCTGAGGGCACCTTCCACAGCCACAGCAATAGGTGTATAAGAGGCCATGATGCACACAAAAGAGATCAGAACCACTGAGCCCCCAAGGACCACCACCAGCATCTCATTGAGTTGGGTTTTGGAGCAGGAGAGCTTGATCAAGGCATTGAGGTCACAAAAAAATTGTGGGATCCTATTGGTGCAAAAGGACAAGTGCGTCATCAGGATAGTATGGACCATGGAGATGAGGTTTGCTGAGATCCAGGGTACTACCACCAGCAAGGCACACGGAAGGACGTTCATGATTGTCATGTAGTGCAACGGGCAACAGATGGCCAGGTAGCGGTCATAAGCCATGGCCAAGAGAAGGATGCTGTCAGCTGCCCCAAAGGCAATGAAGAAATACATCTGAATCAGGCAAGCCTCAGAGGAGATGGTGCTGTGGTCACATAGGTGGTTCACCAGCATCTTGGGGTTGGTGGTGGAGGTAAAGCAGATGTCAAGAAGAGACAAGTGGCTGAGGAAGAAGTACATGGGGCTGTGGAGGTGAGGGTCCAAGAGGATGACCGAGATGGCAAGCAGATTCCCCCAGGCACTCAAACAGATTCAGGCTGGAGGAGAGACCAAGGAGCACCTGCTATTTGAGGCACTGCTCAGAGAGGCCGAGGAGGATGAATTCAAAGACTCAGGTCTGATTGTCCATGTCCAGGCAGTACTAAAAGCCAAAATAAGGGCATCTACTTGAGTGGACTCCTGGGGACGAAATGGATCATTGCATTATTGTCCTTCCCACCCACCCCTCATGGTGCATCCCACCCATCAGGTTCCTCATCTGTTTCATGGAACTGATCATTCTAACCTCTTAGGATTGTTACAAGGATTAAGTGAGAAAAACATGTATAAGGGCCTTAAATCCATACCTGACATGTAATATAGACAATTATTTTTATCAGTGTGAACTTCTTGTGATGCCATCAAAATACAGAGTGATATATGTTAATTACCTTGATTGTGGTGATTATTTCAGAGTGTATGCATATATCAAAGCATCAAGTTGTACACCTTAATTATATACATTTTTGTCTGCCAATTATACCTCAGGAATGATGGGGGGAGAGAAATAAAACCAAATAAACAACCTAAATAAATAGGCTTAATATTTTCAGGATTTGTTTTAAGAAATAAAAATAAATAATAGTGATTAAGGGCATCCACTCTGAAGCCAGACAGCCTGGGGTTAAATCCCAGCTCTACCACTTACTAGCTGTGTGAGTTAGGCTTACTTAACTTCTCTGTGCCTTCGTGTTCTCATCTGTAAAGATTGCTAATAATAATAACTGCTCCACAGAGCAGTTGAGAAGATGTGGTAGGTTAATATGTCAAATGCTGAACCTTATGAATTTTTCTGAGAGTTAAGGTCCCTTAGTGGTTGAGAGCAAGGGCTCTGGGTTCCAACAGACCCTGTTTGAATACCACCCCTGACACTCATCTGCTGTGGGAGCCAATGACAGACGTTCCCAAAGCCTCAGGTTCTTGGGAGGATTGAATGAGACAATTAGTGTGGTGCTCTGTAGAGGCTTCTTGTAAAGGCGTCACTCTAAGTTGTGACAACGACATGTATCCTTTATATGGGTCTCCCTGTCAGGTTGTATAAACACGGCACAGATTAATGATATCTCACCCCAGCTGCAACAAGACCCCCTGGGAAGGGATTGAAATTGCCTCCCCATTGAGGACCGCTGATCTAGGTTGAACCCCCTGCTCTCTCCTCCCACAGCACCTGCTCAAATCGACTAATTTTGAGTGGGACAATGATGGTTTTTTGATGGTAATCCACATTTGAGCTAATCACTTGACACATACCACTCCACTGAACCCTCAGCAAGTGCATGGGGCAGGCAGCTGAGACTCCACACCTCACTCCTGCGTGGAGCTAGAATTCAGCCTAAGCGCTGGCTCCGGCACCCACTCCCTTAACCAGCTCATGATGTTCTGTCCACCCACGAGGCTGTGACACCAGGCTCTCTAAGCTGTGGCAGGGAACACTGAGCAGGCAGCCCCCCAAAGTCTGAGAAGAAGTTCCGGGGAGGGATCTTCCCTGAGACCACTCCCTTGCAGCTTGCCTTCCTGACAAATTAGTTGACCGGGGACTACTGTACCGCTGGCAGATCCCAGACCTCTCAGCCCCTGGGTGTTGTGTTTCCAGGGGGTAAGGGCTGCTGCTGCATGGCTGTGGAGGAGGAGCATGTCTTGTCCAGGAGCATGAAGCAGAACCACCACCACAGTTTATACCAGACTCTCTGACCCCGGAGACGTAATCCCCAGAGAACCTTGTTGGAGGGAATACAATTAACTCATCTTCCCTAGCGTGCCTCTGAATCTAGCACCCTTGCAGGAAAGAAGTTTGTCATGAGGACATTGACTTTCTTCAAACCCATCTCTCTTGGTTGACAGAGGGATAGCATGGTACTCAGTGTTTTCCATGATGAAGTTTTTATTACCAATAAATTATAATTTACATGTATCAAGTATTTGCTATGCAGATAGAGCTGTGCTAAGCATGCAGTGTCCTATAATTCTCACCATCATGAGTGCCTGTAAGACTACCTAATCTGCACATATATATCTTCATGCATAGTTTTTAGTTTTTCACTAAAAGACATCAGAATATCAGCAGTTCTTAAAGTCACTTAATGTTTTTGTGCAATGGCAAATGTGGTGTTTTCTTTTTTTTAATTTTTTATTTAAATTCAATTAGCCAACATATAGTACATCATTATTTTCAGATGTAGTGTTCAATAATTTATCAGTTGTGTGCAACACCCAATGTTCATCACATCACGTGCCCTTCTTAATGCCCATCGGCCTGTCACCCCATCCTTCCACCCACCTCCCCTCCAGCAACGCTAGGTTTGTTTCCTGTAGTTAAAAGAGTCTCTCATGATTTTTCTCCCTAAATGTGATATTTTCTAAGTATTTCTTTGTCTATCAATTTCTCTTCATTTATAAAACAGCATCACTGGGCTAACCCATCTTTCTCTTAATGTCCCCCATGCTATTCCTTATGTCAGCCCAGGGACGGGTATCAGGGAGGGCACGTGCTGCACGGAGCTCTGGGTGTTAAACGAAAACAACGAATCGTGGATCACATCAAAAATCAATGATGTACTGTATGGTGACTCACATAACAT
Source organism: Eumetopias jubatus (assembly GCF_037043125.1). Lineage (NCBI taxonomy): Eukaryota > Metazoa > Chordata > Mammalia > Carnivora > Otariidae > Eumetopias > Eumetopias jubatus. The sequence continues at coordinate 206,548,302 of NW_028274807.1, forward strand.
AATAAAATAAAATTTAAAAATAAATAAATAAAACACACCTCTATGCTGATTTTGGATGCAGAAAACTTGGTACACACGTCTAAATTCTAAAGGTGTGTACAGATGCTTTAGTATCTGTGAAAACAATAATATCATGTATGAAAAATGATGTGTTTGTATTTTCCTTGCCAAATTTTAATACTTTTGTTTCTTAGTGTTTTATGGAGTACTTTTTGGGGGGGTGTCCCACTGCCTTTTCTAGGGCCCCCAAAATAATGTTGAAGAGAAATCCATAATTATGGAAACCCATATATTGTTCCTGAGCTAAAATGGAATGTTCTCAACACTACACTGTGAAATATGATAGTTATAGTAGGACTTTATGTAGATATCACTTTTAGGTTCAAACACTTCTGTTCTTTTACAAGTTTGCTGAGTTTCTTTTTGATCATGTTTACCTTATATGAATTATTATAAATTGCATTGATTAATTTAAAATGTTATGTAGAATGTTCCTCGACACAAATTAGAGGAAATATATGATAGACTCCTATGTCTCAGCTTTAATAATTATAAACACTTGGCCAATTGAATTTCTTATATACAGTCTTCCCACTTACTTGATTTATTATTTTTTTTAAAGATTTTATTTATTTATTTGACAGAGAGATAGAGAGAGAGCACAAGTAGGCAGAGCAGCAGGGCAGAGGGAGAGGGAGATGTAGGCTCCCCGCGGAGCAGGGAGCCCGACGTGGGGTTCGATCCCAGGACCCTGGGATCATGACCTGAGCTGAAGGCAGACGCCTAACCGACTGAGCCACCCGGGTACCCCTTTATTTATTATTTTAAAGAAAATCCCACACAGTACACAAATTTACCCATATATATTACCCATACTCATGTTTGTATGTATTGCTAACATACAGTGATATCTATCTATCTAACTATCTATCTATCCATCATCTGTCTATACCATGCCATTAGCACAACTCATAAATAAATAAAAATGACTTCGTGTTTCCTGATACACAATCCATACTCAAATATTGTGATTTCTTCAAAAGCTTTTTCAGATCAAAACCCAAACACGGTACACACATTAATTTAGTGATGTCTTTAAGGTTCTTTTATTTTCTAACAATACTACATTTGCCTTTATTTATGTCATTTTTTTAAAAACGAGATGATTTGTCTTGTAGAAAGTCCTACACAATGTTTTGCTCATTGTTCCATTCTGATGTCATTTTTCATGTTCCACAACAGCATTTAGAAGTAGAGGCAAGAAAGGGGAATGATGCTACCAGGAGGACTGGGGCTTTCAGGAAACCCCCTTTTCTGCAGAAAAGTTGGGGAATTGTTATGAGGTCACTTTTCCCAAGCGTGCAGACAGAGGAAAGGGAGCAGGCTCAGCAGACCTGTGGCTTCTCACAGATCCAATGATACCAGAACGCATGGCATATATCAGAGGACCAGGAGCCAGACTTCTCCATAAAGACACAGTCATAGAAGATTTGGTATCAGTCCAGTTTCTGTGAAAACACACACAAGCGTCAGCCAAGTCCCTTAGCCACAGTACTGGGGCAAGTCACACTGAGTCATGCCCCCCTGGATTTCTCACCGTTAAGATCCCAGAAAAGGATAAGGTTACCAGGGGAGGGTCTAGCCTTGGGAATATGTGAGAAATCCCTAAAAGTAAAATATCCTAGCCATATCTTATAGCAAGTGTTTCTACATGAAGGAACTATTGACATTGGGAGCCTTATCATTATTTGTTGTGGGGGACGTCTTGTGCATTGTAGGATATTGGGCAGCATCACTGGTCTCTACCCACTAGATGCCAGCAGCATCCACTCTCCATTGTGACAACCAAAAATATTGTAGACAGTGCCAGATAGCTGTAGGGAGAAATCACCACCTTCTGAGCACCACTGTTTTAAAATGATCATCTGGTGCAACTTCTTGCATTATAAATTAAATAAATGAGGCCAAAGTGGACAAATGACTTTAACATCCCTGGATCTCTGAGATTAAGTTTCAGGACATGATGCATTTGAATGTCTGGTATATAATAGGTGCTAAGTCTGTCAAAGGATCCCATACCCTCTTTCCTAAACATTCCTTGGAATGTTTACAACACTCATTCATTCATTCATTCCAAAACAGCTTATTGTGCATCTGCTGTGTACCAAACCCTGTACTGGGTACTGGAGACACATCAATGAGTTGGATGCCTGCAAAGGAAGATCATAATTAACGCAGCCACAAAACTCTACATAGTGTTAAGGGAGCTGGATTAATTCATTCTGGGCGAAGGATGGATTCCTCTGTGAAGCTTGACACACATATTGTAGCTCACCAAGCCAATAAAATGTGTTCTAGACAGATGACACAGCGGGAGAAAAAACAGAAAGATCAGATGCAAGACAGTGTTCAAAAAGACGAGTCATTTGTCACATAGCTGTGGCAAGGAGGTGGAGAGCCCTTGGGAGTGTAGGACATGAGAATGTAAAGATGAATGGAACCCACTTGTGTGGGCATTGAAATGTGCCATCTAAAGATTCTGGGTTATCCATTTGACATTGAGGAATTAGATGTTTCCTAAAACTATATCAAAGGCATGTTTTAGGAAGATGGCCCCTTGAACTTGACAAGAGCATGGGTTCATCGGGGTAAGACTAAGTATAGGATATATAGCAATCATCCTGACCTGAGCTGAGGCAGAAGAGGTGGAAATTAAAGGAAAGCAGATGTACTCGAGATGGTCCAGGAGTCTAAGCGTGAAGTTCTGGAAAAGTGTTGTGGACATGAAAAAAAGTTCAAGAACAGACGATGACCAGAATGTGAGGTCATTGAATCATATGCAGAGGGGTTAGGACTGGATCCCCTAAGCAGTGATTCCTCGAGTGTGTTCTGTAGGACACTAGAGGCTCCAGATATATCCAGATGAGATGTGCATCTCAATAAGCTTGGCACATCACACACTGTCTAATCCCTCCTTGAAGTGTATAATTCTCTTCAATGTACTAAAGATACCGAGACTTCCTACAATAAAGAACTTCCTATTTAATGTTGCTTAATTATAATCTATACACTCACTCACGCACACGCACACACACACACATACACACACCTCTCTGCAGCTAACAAAATAACATTAAGCATGACAATAAGAAATGTGACAGTCAGTTTGGTTTTGGCCAAAACCAGACACTTGAGGCAATTTGGGAATCTGTGGGAAGATGTCTTCAAGATCCAATGGGACAGACAAGCTCAAGTGTTCTGAGTCCCAACAGGGACAGTCACACAAAGGTAGGCGCTGAGCCATCTTGCCACTTGTGAATGCCCTTTGGGTACTGTTTCCTGAGGCCAATCCAGTAGCCAGTATTTTTCTTTGGACTCAGGAATTTCTGCATGAGAAGAAGGCAGATTAAGTCAAGAAAGACTACAGCCAGAGGTGAGAATGGCGGTGGAAGCAGTCCCTGAAAGGGGCTAAGATCTAGCGGACCCCTTGGGCAGGGATGTTGTCCAAAGCAGCATTCTTGGCTGAAATAGGCTGAAAGCTCTGTGTAGATCTCCGTTTCCACCATTATTATGACCTATGTGGTCAGCAAATAATGAACACTTATGGCCCTCAGGCTTTTCATTTATAAAATTGGGATAACAATGGCAGGTGCCTTCTAGGATTTTCTGAAGTTTCTTTTTTTTTTATGTTCTGTTAGCCAACATTTAGTACATCATCAGTTATTTTTTTAATTTTTTATTGTTATGTTAATCACCATACATTACATCATTAGTTTTTAATGTAGTGTTCCATGATTCATTGTTTGTGCATAATATCCAGTGCTCCACGCAGAACATGCCCTCTTTAATACCCAACACCAGGCTAACCCATCCCCCCACCCCCCTCCCCTCTGGAACCCTCAATTTGTTTTTCAAAGTCCATCATCTCTCATGGTTCATCTACATCATGAGTTTTTAATGTAGTGTTCAACAATTCATTAATTGCATATAACACCCAGTGCTCATCACCACACGTGCCCTCCTTAATACCCATCACCCAGCTACCCCCTTCCTTCTGTAACCCTCAGTTTGTTTCCCAGAGTCCAGAGTCTCAAGAGCCCAGTGTGGGTCCTAGCTGAGCACTGGTTAAGAGGTAGTTAGGATTATTCAAGGGCATGGTTTACAGGGTGAGAAATGTGGATACTGTCCCCTTAGAAAGTGTTCTGGTAATTACTTGGGTTCCACTGACAAATATTGAGTCCACTGAACCATACTGAGTGTGTCTAATCTGGTTCCCAGCACTATCGATGCAGAGTCAGAACCACCCCTAGCCTGGGAGTTCTTCATGTTAGAGGAGATGAACCAGGAATCTGGCAGCACAGTCCAGTGTTGAGGAAGAGGGGATGGGAAGGATGTTGAAGGACAAAATTGGATTTGATGAAAGAGTAGGAGTTGTCGATGTAGATAGAAAGAAGCATTCCAGACAGAAGGGCCGGCGTGAAGAATCACTCAGAAGCAGGACTGAAACCTGACCAATACTGCATGCTAAGGCAGTGGAAGGGTATTATGAAGGGCAGAATGAAGGATTTGCACTAGATTCTACAGGGGACAAGGACATGAGCTTGCAATGACTTGAAGGGTCCCCAGAGCACCCCTCCCCACCTTCCCACCTGCTCTGCTTGGCTGTTAATGATGACCAAGTGAGCACCCTTCTCAGCACAGTGATCCTTGGCTTCGAACCAGTCCTGTTGCAATGTGGAAAATAGATAGCAGGAGCCCTGGAATACCATCCAGTTTTCCAGGCAGGGCTCACAGGAGGATTCTGGAGAAGAGGAAAGGGGTCAGCTCTATTGGAGCTAGGGGCTGCACTGGCCACTGAACAAAGCCTCCAGTGAAATGATTCAAACCCTTGCATATTTGCCACTTGGCAAAAGTGAGCACAGTAGCTTCCCACTTGTTCATTCAAGAGCTGGGCATTATCAGATGGCAGAGTAATGCCATGCAGGGGGCCTCAAACTTTATATGAACATCAACCCTCATGGAGGGTCGATTAAAACAACCCTACACACACTCATATGCTGCAAGAACCACTAGCATCAACAGTGCCCCAGGGAACAACCCTCCTCTCCAAACTCCCACTTCCCACCACCCAACCTGCCCCATCTCCTTACCGTTAACTGCCCGCAGAGCCTCCATTTGCCAGAACACCTCTCCCCGTGTGATGTCCCGCTTGTGCCCAGCATCTGCCAGACCCTGCACAACTAAGGGGCCTGAAGAGAAAGGCAGATCAAGACCTGGTGGTGTGCAGGGTAGGGAAGAAGCCTTCCGTTCCATTCAGCACTCACATTTGATGTCCAGTTGCTTGAGTTCTTCCTGCATCTGGTTGAAGAACTGCAGTACTAGAAGAAACACATGCTGATATGCTCTAGACCTTTCAACACACAGTTCTTTTCCCATTCCCCAAATAGCAGGCTGAGACAAGGAGGGCAGTTTTGTTCTAGAATCATTAAGCCCAGCAACACTATCCAGCCACCCCCTACCGACCCATCTCTGCCCCAGCCCTGTGGTTTGGGGGCCTGGGTCCATGTGATCACCCATTCCCACTGACTCAACACCTTACCCTCAGCCAGGACCACCCCGAGGATGAGGACTAGCAGAAGCAACATCAGGGTCATTGCCAGGCAGAAAAACTTCCAGGGTCCATCCTGGGGCAGCTTTTGGTCCCACTGTACTACAGGGAATGCAGCAAGCATGAGGCAGGGCACACGGTCTCTGAAAGTGCTAGAATCATGCTAGGAATGTGGAGGGGTGAGCCTGAACCAGGCCCTGGAGTGAGAGGCAGTGAGTGCTTCCTGGTATTGAGGAGGGCATCTGCTCCTGACTTCAGCCTCTTGACTCACCTGGTTCCCCTGGCATGGGTGGAGATTTTCCATCCATGGACGTGATGTCCTGTAGCTTGATGTTCTCTGTGGCTGCTTTCACCTGTGGCTGCACTTGTTCCGTCTAGCTACCCACAGCCCTTCTGGTTATTACTGAAGACACACCCACCCTATACTAGGAAATGCCACCCTCCCCATGTAAACCATCAGATGTTTCCTTCCGGCTCAATAAGGCCCCCAAGATCTCTAGATGGCTTATCATCAATTCATGTCACAGGGTGATGGCATTAGCGCCTTGGAAAACGTACTCTGTTCCAAGTATTCCCTACAACTTGTTTCTCTCTCAGTTTGGGGGACAGTAGCAGCCCTAGAAATCTTCCTCAAAGTTTCCAATGCATTTACACCTTTAGGCTTCTGGTTACAGTCATTTCAAAAGATCTTGCATTTTCTTAGAGATAAAGTTGTAATAATTTCAACATTGGAGTTATGTTTATACTCTCTCAGGGCATGTATCCACTCCTCCACCGCACGCTGATTTATAACTTTATGTTTTAAACGGAGAATATGGTGCAGTAAGGAGGACAAGCAAGCTAATGTAATCGAGAGGCTTCTATTTAGCAAACCTGTTGTTAGGAAATGTTCATACATCACGTCATTTCATGGGTCTTTTTCTCTCTGAATGCCGTTACAATTTTTCTCTTTTTCTTTGGTTTTCTTCAGGTTGACTAGGGTGTGTGTGTGTGTGTGTGTGTGTGTGTGTGTGTGTGTGTGTACCTCCATATGCTGTTTGGAATTTACCCAGCTAGGGATTTGCTGAGTTCCTTCAATCTGTGGTGTTTTTTGTTGTTGTTGTTTTGTTTTGTTTGTTTTTTTAAAAATTTTATTTATTTATTTGACAGAGAGAGACACAGCGAGAGAGGAAACACAAGCAGGGGGAGTGGGAGAGGGAGAAGCAGGCTTCCCATGGAACAGGGAGCCCGATGCGGGGCTTGACTCCAGGACCCCGGGATCATGACCTGAGCCGAAGGCAGATGCTTAACGACTGAGCCACCCAGGCGCCCCCAATCTGTGTTTTATCTTTCATGATTTTTAAAAGTTCTCAGAATTCTGAGCCCCAGATCTCCTACTCATTTATTGTGATGACCTGCCATATGCCACCAAACTTATCAACCTCAGTTTCCCTATTTGTAAAATGGAAATAAGTACCCCTGCCTATCAGGAGTATTCTCTGCATTGAGACTATGGTATCTGGTGATTCACAAGCCTCCCATATATATGGTTATGGGTCTTTTAAAAGGCATAGTAATACTCTTAGACTTGGCCAAGCAGGGTGCCTACCTGGGTCCTGAACATCTGTGGGACCTCAGTTTCAAGTGCCTTCCTCCAGGGGAGTCCTCCTCTGCTATCTGGGGTCCAACAGGACTGTCAGTGCTTCTAGGAAGAAGGCCCCCAGGACCACCGTGAGTTTGAGTGGACCTCGTCATAGGAAAGAATTGTCTCAAAATTTTCACTCCCTCTGGTGCCTGTCACCTGCCAGGGACAGCCCTGGTCCCCATTTCTTTCTCTTGGGGCACTCTTAAACCTCAAAACTCAAACACCCCACCAAAACACTGCATATATGACCTTTAATGCCAGGCTTGAGAGTTAGACTCTGCACAGTAGAAGTGGCTTGCCACTGAACTCCACACCAAGCCATCTATTGAGTGTCTACCGTGTGCCCAGCAACTGTTACAGGCACTGGGACAGAGAGATACATCCTATCCTGTCTCAGATCCAGGGTGGAGGAGCCACTCCGCAATGTGAGGGAGACATCTGCTGGTCACCATGGGAAATGTGAAGGAAGGGACATTCTCCCTGGGACTGAAAGAATGAGTAAGCCTCCTCTGGGCTGATAGCAGGGGAAAAGGAATTCCTGTCACAGAAACAGAGATCAGTAAAAATAGAGAGTGGGAAAGTGCATGGTTGGATCATGTCCACATGCTGGGAGAGCTTGGGGGAGATAAGCCTGAAAAGGCTCCTACTCACAGTCAATGAGTAGGAGATCTGGGACTCAGAATTCTCAGAAATTTTAAGCCCACGGGCCTGAAGACTGGACAATGGAGTATGGAGTGGATTTGACAAGGGACAGGGACATGCCCATGCACTGTCTTGAGAAGGACGCTGCGGCCCCTCCTGTCCTCACCTGCTATGTTTGGCTGCTGATAGTGATGAGGTGAGCACCCTCCTGTGCAAGGGAGCCTTGGCCTGATTCAAGAAAAGTTGTCTGAGGAGAAATAGTAACAGAAACCCCCAAACACCTGCCAGGCATTGGGCTGGGCTCACAGGTGGATTCTGGGGGGGAAAGGCAGGTTCCCCTAGGGCTGAATATGAACAAGTCTCCTTCAATTCTAACACCGCTCCCACTTTGCATCTCTAGGCTGAAATGAGATGGAGCATGTTCAATTTCTTGAGGGTACCAGACTCTCTCATCCCCGGGTCCCACTGCATCCCTCATGCCCCACTCCCATCTGCTTCAATCAGCCGGTCTCAGGTCACATGCCACCTCCTCCGGGAAGCCTATCCTGCATCCCTGCACCCCAGACTTGGCCAGGGGCCTCTCTGACTCCTAGCTTGCCTGAAGTCCCCCCATCACGTGGTGCGGTCATCACCTGGTTATGGGTCTGTGTCTCCCACTAGACTTCGACAGACCTCCTGAGGGCAGAGATGGCATCTCAGTGGGAGCATGCTGTGTTCCCAGCACCCAGAATGGTAAAAATTAAATGGAACAATAAATACTCAATAAAATGCTTTAAAGAAAACAGTGAAGGAAGGATATGCACAGTGCTGTGAGACCCTACAGTGCAAGCGAGAAAGGAGGTAGGTGGCATCTGAGTTGAACTCTGAAGGATGAACAGTCCCCAGCACATGGCGTCAGGGAGGGAACAGCAGGCAGAGGAACCAGCATGAGCAAAGGCATGGAGAAGTGCCCAAAATGGGGTCGGGGGAGGCTGGGAAGTCAGATGGGGTCACAATGTGAAGGGACTTGGAGGCACTTTGGATCCAGCCCTCTGGGGCCCGAGGGAGAGTGGGCTGGAACGAGGTGCCAGCCTGGACTGAGGGTCTTGACAACACTCTCCTCTAAGCTCTAGCCCACTGGTGCACCAGAAGACCCAGAATGTGGGGGCAATCTGTTGGGATTTCCTGGCACAACTCAAGTCCGGAAAGGACATCACAGAAACAGATGCTGAACCAAGAAATGAATTCAGGAATAAGGAGAAAGAGGGTCAATAGTAAGCCAGGAGAGGGAGTGGAGCCCAAGGTCTCAGTTCAGCTGCATGTTGCAGCCCTGCCTGGAGGGGGCGCTATGACCCTGGACAAGTGGCTTGGCCTCTCTGGGCCTCACTTTGTCTTTTATGAAATGGGGCTGAACGATAAGAAGAGACACAATGTGTGTAAAGAGCCTGGCACACAGTAGGTGCTTGGACGAGGAAAACTCTCCCCCCACCCACAACGCCCATTTCAATCTTTTTCTTGAACTATGGGCACCATGCTTTCATTTGAATCACAGGTGTTTTTGTGTACCTACTGTGTGGCAAGCAGTGTGTGGCCACTGGAGATAAAATGAGCAATAACCAAAGTCTCTTTGAACCACAGCCTTGTAGCTTTACTCAGCAGTTCTGCCAGGCAGGACCCATGCCTTTCTGGGTCTCTGCACTGGGTCTGACCCAGGGGTGACCAAGAAATATTGTCCAAGTCATTTCCTACCCCAGACATTCATCAGCCCCCAATGGGTGCCGGCATCTGTACTCACAGCTGCAGACGGAGAGATGGGCCAGACCCAATCCATCCCCAAGAGTAATGTCCTGCACCTGCTTCCCTCCATGGCACCTCGCCCAGGGCATGTGAAGCAGTTTCCCCTGTGTCTTCCATCTGATCCCAGGCACATGAACATGGCAGGACTCATTAAGTGTCAGTGGATTTCATTTTCGGATCTTTTTACCTCCATGGGTTTCAGGGAAGTCAATGGAGCTGTAGCATCCTGGGAGTCTGCTGCACCTTCATGACATTTATCTCCCAGGATCTGAATGACTCCATCACTCACCTGTCTCTCCCCCTTGCCCGGTCTCTCTTAGAGGTGACACTTGGGTCCAGTCACTTTCCATCTTAGCACAAACTAGGAACACCGTGAATGTGTTCCCACTATGGATTGGACCATTAAGTCAATTGAAAAACTCTTCAAACCCTTGGTCCTTGTCTTGCTTAAAACTGCCCCCCTCATTTTGCCAGGCAGCTGTGTGATGGTACATAGAGGGAGGGAGCCTCATGCTTGATCTGCTCTTTGATAACTGGGTAAAGTTGGAACAGGACACACTAGCTGGTTGGTTTGACAAGAATGACCAGCCTTGATACCCAAAGCCTGTGCACCAGATAACTCTTATCTCCAGCTCAGATGAAGTCCAGCCCCAGCTAGCATGTATCCAACAGCTGTGTATGCAACACCTGAGCCCTTCTCTGGGGAGCCCACAGTGACCAGGACTGACATGCCTGCTCCTGTGGACATGACAGTAGAGGGGAGAAGGCGGATGATGAACAATTGAATTTAGACAAGAGGGTGATGAGTTTGAGGAAAGGAAAGCCATTGGCTACAAGAGGCCAACAACCTAATCCACAGACAGTAGGGAGGCTGGGGGTAGGCTGGGGTCTGGGTTCATGGATAAAGTGACATTTCAGCTAAGACACTCTGCTCCAGGGGCAGAGTGAGAGGAAAGGGTACACCAGGCAGAAGAAACAGTGTGTGCAAATGACCTGTGGTGGGAAGATAAATGTTCATTCAAGGAGCAGGAAAAGGCCAGCATGACAGGATCTTGGGCAGCAAGGAGGGGTGAGTGGCTCAAAATGGCCTAAAATGGCAGGTGGGGGTCAGATTACAGAGTACAATACCCCATACTCCCAACAGGCATTAGATGACATACATTTTACATGAGGGATACTGGCTGTGATGTCAGTGAATTTCAGATAAATTAAGGAATAGCGATTCACATTTCGGTGAAATTTTGCATCACATAGGCTTTCCATAGGGTTGTAATGAAAGTCTTGTTTCTTTTCTCAGCCAGTTTTATTGAACACCTGTTAGGTGCCCAGCTGTGGGAACACAATACTAAGCAAGTTCAGATTGGTCCTACCCTCTCAGAGCTGCCAGTCTAGTGGGGATGGAGGGGAGGTGTTGACCAGGTAATATCTATAATGCAGTGCAGTGAGCATTACTGTGGGAGTAGAAGCCTCAGCGGCCCTCAGAGTGCTGGAGATCTTACTCTTACGCTGCAGCGTGGAGTGCTCATGGTGGCCACACTCGGCACCTGGTGCTCTGCAAGCTTTGGGTTCTGCTGCCCAGGACCCCAGTGTGCATGTTGTAGCATTTGGCTGTTTGGAGCTCTGGGAATCTTGTGGCTTGGGGGAAGAGAATGTCACCTCCAATTCCCACTTATGTCTCTTGGCGCTAATCAAATGCCCAAGTTTGGGCTTGAGCCTAAGTTGGAAAACTATCTGGGGACCAATCTCGAGAGTGGGGTGACTCTGTGGCTCAGACTCCACCTTAGCCCTGAGCTGTGCATCAGCGCTCATCTGCCTGCAACTCTGTGACTAATCCTCAGGGACTCTTTAATTTCCACAAATGAAGTGGAGGTGGGGAATTGTAAACCAACTTTTTTTTTATGTTATGTTAATCACCATACATTACATCATTAGTTTTTGCTGTAGTGTTCCATGATTCATTGTTTGCCTATAACACCCACTGCTCCATGCAGAACGTGCCCTCTTTAATACCCATTCCCAGGCTAACCCATCCCCCCACCCGCTCCCCTCTAGAACCCCCAGTTTGTTTCTCAGAGTCCATAGTCTCTCATGGCTCGTCTCCCCCTCTGTGTGAACCAACTTTTAATGAGCCCTTAAGTGCCGCTGAGAATCCCGTCGCTTGTTCACTAACAAAACTTGGAATTGGTTTCTAGGGATTACTATGCCAGCAAAGTTTGGCAGATTGTGCTGGAAGCATGTCCCACTGCGCTCTTTAATGCCTGTCACATCTATAGTATTTTTAATTTACCTGTGTTCTCAAGCAAGCATGCCCAAGAGCCCTGACCGATGGCACAGAGAGCATTGGGGTAGGGCTGGAGGTGGCAGGTTTAGATGAATTCTAATTTCCTTCTAAGGAGACCCCATGACATCACTTCAGCTGAATTCTCTGGTGACTTGTTGTTTTCTCTTTTTTTTTCTTTAATTTATTGTTTTCATTTATTAAACAGAGACCAGCTGGCCACCAGTGTGAACTGTTCACTTCTCTTCAGGTTCTTAAACACAGATCAGTAGGCAAGGGGAGACTTGGGTGGTAGCGTGGATAGCTGCCTGCTCACAACAAAAAGACGTGGGTTCAAATCCTGACCCTGCCACCTTCTGCTGTGTGAACTTGGTGACATAAATTGACCTTTCTGAGCCTCCATCTGCAAACAGGGAAACTAATAGTAATAGCACCTGCCTCATAGTGCAGTGCTTGTAAATGCTCAGTAAGCGCTAGGTAGTGTCGATGCAAAAGGACAAACCTTTTAGAATCTCTAAAAGTAAGAAAGAGTTTTATTCCAGCCCAAGTTAGGACAGCTGCCCAGGAAACACACTGTTCACAGGGAAGAAAGTGCTCCTGAGAATGAAAAGTTTTATCAAGGTTGTATACTTTTTTATATCTTGTAAAGTTCAAAAGATTACAGATTAGCACTATATATAGTGCACAGTTCATAGGCAGGAATCATGAGTTTTATCATAAAGGAATGCAGGGAGCAGGCGCATTGATTAATCTCTCAAGGACAAGACAGTTTTCCTTTAAGCCACTCATTACAAAACAAATGTACGATGCATGGTTGGCAGGTCATAAATCAGGTTTTTGGTTTGACCAAAGTTTATGTAGTCATTCTGACTTAGAAAAAAAATCTAAAATGGCTTCCGTTGCATGTCAAGCCTTTAGAGAATTTTCGTCTCATCATGAGTATCGTTTTATCACTCAGTAGAGTCTTGTAGGTGTGTGAGCCAACCAACTACCCCATGTCTTGAGACCCAACATTTGCTGAGTGCTTTTTTTTTGCTCCAGGCTTGCGAACTCAGGCACAGAGCAAGGCAGATGAGGTCCCTGCCCTCCTTGCATTCATCTTGAAGTGGGAAGAAAATAATTCACAAGAATGAAGGAGCAAATAATCAAAGAGTTACACATTTATATTTGTGTCTTAAAGGGAATTAAAAGCATGCTGTGATTTTAAAGATTTATTTATTTATTTGAGAGAGAGAGAGAGCAGGAAGGGCAGAGGGAGAGAGAGAATCTAAGTAGACTCTGAGGAGTGCAGAGTCCAGTGCAGGGCTCCATCCAAGGACCCTAAGATCATGACCTGAGCCAAAACCAAGAGTTGGACGCTCAACTGACTGCATCGCCCAGGTGTGCCAGCATGCTGTGATTTAAAGCAGTGTGTTCTAGGCATTGAACTGAATGCCTCCCATGTTTATGTGATTGTTGCACTACACACATGATGAATGACTAAGACCTGGAGTCCCCATGAGAGGAAGCATTTTCTCATGATTAAAAGCATCCAAAGAAAAAATAAAAAAATAAAAAAAAAATAAAATGGCATCCAAAAAGGAAATGGCCCACCCAGGGGGGTAAGGTGGGCTTCAAATAGAGGCCTTGCACACCCACTGTGTGAGGGGGAAATGACTCCCCTATTGAATGTGGAAGGAATGACAGACTCCTCAATCTCTTTCAGATTGAACAGAGACTGTTTCAGTTGTCAGGGACAGAAATGTAAATTTGAGGCCAAAAAAACCCAAAAAAACAAAAAACAGGAATCCACTGACTCCTCTACTGGGATATGCAGGGATTGGGGGAGGAAACCTCAGGACTCAGATCATGGCACCACGGCTCTCTTGCTTTGAAATTTCCAATTTTTTTAAATTTTTTATTGTTATGTTAATCACCATATATTACATCATTAGTTTTTGATGCAGTGTTCCATGATTCATTGTTTGTGCATAACACCCAGTGCTCCATGCAGAATGTGCCTTCTTTAATACCCATCACCAGGCTAACCCATCCCCCTATCCTCCTCCCCTCTAGAACCCTCAGTTATTTTTTTAATTTTTTATTGTTATGTTAATCACCATATATTACATCATTAGTTTTTGATGTAGTGTTCCATGATTCATTGTTTGTGCATAACACCCAGTGCTCCATGCAGAATGTGCCCTCTTTAATACCCATCACCAGGCTAACCCATCCCCCTACCCTCCAGCCCTCTAGAACCCTCAGTTTGTTTTTCAGAGTCCATCGTCTCTCATGGTTCGTCTCCTTCTCTGACTTACTCCCCTTCATTCTTCCCCTCCTGCTATCTTCTTCTTTTTCTTTTTTCTTAACATATGTTGCATTATTTGTTTCAGCAGTACAGATCTGTGTGATTCAACAGTCTTGCACAATTCACAGCACTCACCATAGCACATACCCTACCCAATGTCTATCACCCAGCCACCCCATCCCTCCCACCCCCCCACCACTCCAGCAACACTCAGTTTGTTTCCTGAGATTAAGAATTCCTCATATCAGTGAGGTCATAGGATACATGTCTTTCTCTGATTGACTTATTTCACTCAGCATAACACCCTCCAGTTCCATCCGTGTCATTGCAAATGGCAAGATCTCATTCCTTTTGATGGCTGCATAATATTCCATTGTGTATATATACCACCTCTTCTTTATCCATTCATCTGTCGATGGACATCTTGGCTCTTTCCACAGTTTGGCTATTGTGGACATTGCTGCTATAAACATTGGGGTGCACGTACCCTTCGGATCCCTACATTTGTACCTTTGTGGTAAATACCCAGTAGTGCAATTGCTGGATCGTATGGTAGCTCTATTTTCAACTGTTTGAGGAACCTCCATACTGTTTTCCAGAGGGGTTGTACCAGCTTGCATTCCCACCAACAGTGTAGGAGGGTTCCCCTTTCTCCACATCCCCGCCAACATCTGTTGTTTCCTAACTTGTTAATTTTAGCCATTCTGACTGGTGTGAGGTGGTATCTCATTGAGGTTTTGATTTGGATTTGCCTGATGCCGAGAGATGTTGAGCACTTTTTCATGTGTCTGTTGGCCATTTGGATGTCTTTTTTGGAAAAATGTCTGTTCATTTCTTCTGCCCATTTCTTGACTGGATTACTTGTTCTTTGGGTGTTGAGTTTGATAAGTTCTTTATAGATTTTGGATACTAGCCCTTTATCTGATATGTCATTTGCAAATATTTTCTCCCATTCTGTCGGTTGTCTTTTGGTTTTGTGGACTGTTTCTTTTGCTGTGCAAAAGCTTTTTATCTTGATGAAATCCCAATAGTTCATTTTTGCCCCTGCTTCCCTTGCCTTTGGCGATGTTTCTAGGAAGAAGTTGCTGTGGCTGAGGTCGAAGAGGTTGCTGCCTGTGTTCTCCTTTAGGATTTTGATGGACTCCTGTCTCACGTTTAGGTCTTTCAACCATTTGGAGTCTATTTTTGTGTGTGGTGTAAGGAAATGGTCCAGTTTCATTCTTCTGCATCTGGCTGTCCAATTTTCCCAACACCATTTGTTGAAGAGACTGTCTTTTTGCCATTGGACATTCTTTCCTGCTTTGTCAAAGATAAGTTGACCGTAGAGTTGACGGTCCATTTCTGGGCTCTCGATTCTGTTCCATTGATCTATGTGTCTGTTTTTGTGCCAGTACCATACTGTCTTGATGATGACAGCTTTGTAATAGGGCTGGAAGTCCGGAATTGTGATGCCGCCAGCTTTGCTTTTCTTTTTCAACATTCCTCTGGCTATTCGAGGTCTCTTCTGGTTCCATACAAATTTTAGGATTATTTGTTCCATTTTTTTGAAAAAAGTGGATGGTATTTTGATGGGGATTGCATTGAATGTGTAGATTGCTCTAGGTAGCATTGACATCGTCACAATGTTGGTTCTCCCAATCCATGAGCATGGAACGTTTTTCCATTTCTTTGTGTCTTCTTCAATTTCTTTCATGAGTATTTTAAAGTTTTCTGAGTACAGATCTTTTGCCTCTTTGGTTAAATTTATTCCTAGGTATCTAATGGTTTTGGGTGCAATTGTAAATGGGATCCACTCCTTGATTTGTCTCTCTTCTGTCTTGTTGTTGGTGTATAGGAATGCCACTGATTTCTGTGCATTGATTTTATAGCCTGCTACTTGACTGAATTCCTGTATGAGTTCTAGCAGTTTTGGGGTGGAGTCTTTTGGGTTTTCCACATACAGTATCATATCATCTGCAAAGAGTGAGAGTTTGACTTCCTCTTTGCCGATTTGGATGCCTTTGATTTCTTTTTGTTGTCTGATTGCTGTGGCTAGGACTTCTAATACTATGTTGAATAGCAGTGGTGAGAGTGGACATCCCTGCCGCGTTTCTGACCTTAGGGGAAAAGCTCTCAGCTTTTCCCCATTGAGAATGATATTCGCTGTAGGTTTTTCGTAGATGGCTTTTATGATATTGAGGTATGTACCCTCTATCCCTATACTCTGAAGAGTTTTGATCAAGAAAGGATGCTGTACTTTGTCAAATGCTTTTTCTGCATCTATTGAGAGGATCATATGATTCTTGTTCTTTCCTTTGTTAATGTATTCTATCACGTTGATTGATTTGTGGATGTTGAACCATCCTTGCAGCCCAGGGATAAATCCCACTTGGTCGTGGTGAATAATCCTTTTAATGTACTGTTGGATCCTATTGGCTAGTATTTTGGTGAGAATTTTTGCATCCATGTTCATCAAGGATATTGGTCTGTAATTCTCCTTTTGGTGGGATCTTTGTCTGGTTTTGGGATCAAGGTAATGCTGGCCTCATAAAATGAGTTTGGAAGTTTTCCTTCCATTTCTATTTTTGGAACAGTTTCAGGAGAATAGGTATTAATTCTTCTTTAAATGTCTGATAGAATTCCCCTGGGAAGCCATCTGGCCCTGGGCTTTGGTTTGTTGGGAGATTTTGGATCACTGCTTCAATTTGCTTAGTGGCTATAGGTCTGCTCAGGCTTTCTATTTCTTCCTGGTTCAATTTTGGTAGTTGATACATCTCTAGGAATGCACCCATTTCTTCCAGGCTATCTAATTTGCTGGCATAGAGTTGCTCATAATATGTTCTTATAATTGTTTTGTATTTCTTTGGTGTTGGTTGTGATCTCTCCTCTTTCATTCATGATTTTGTTCATTTGGGTCATTTCTCTTTTCTTTTCGATAAGTCTGGCCAGGGGTTTATCAATCTTGTTAATTCTTTCAAAGAACCAGCTCCTAGTTTCGTTGATCTGTTCTACTGTTCTTTTGGTTTCTAGTTCATTGATTTCTGCTCTGATCTTTATTATTTCTCTTCTCCTGCTGGGTTTAGGCTTTATTTGCTGTTCTTTCTCCAGCTCCTTTAGGTGTAGGGTTAGGTTGTGTATTTGAGTCCTCTCTTGTTTCTTGAGAAAGGCTTGTATTGCTATATACTTTCCTCTCAGGACTGCCTTTGCTGTATCCCAAAGATTTTGAACAGTTGTGTTTTCCTTTTCATTGGTTTCCATGAATTTTTTTAATTCTTCTTTAATTTCCTGGTTGACCCATTCATTCTTTAGTAGGATGCTCTTTAGCCTCCATGTATTTGAGTTCTTTCCGACTTTCCTCTTGTGATTGAGTTCTAGTTTCAAAGCATTGTGATCTGAAAATATGCAGGGAATAATCCCAATCTTTTGGTACCCGTTGAGACCTGATTTGTGACCTAGGATGTGGTCAGTTCTGGAGAATGTTCCATGGGCACTAGAGAAGAATGTGTATTCCGTTGCTTTGGTATGGAATGTTCTGAATATGTCTGTGAAGTCCATTTGGTCCAGTGTGTCATTTAAAGTCTTTCTTTCCTTGTTGATCTTTTGCTTAGATGATCTGTCCATTTCAGTCAGGGGGGTGTTAAAGTCCCCCACTAGTATTGTATTGTTGTCAATGTGTTTCTTTGCTTTTGTTATTAATTGCCTTATATAATTGGCTGCTCCCATGTTTGGGGCATAGATATTTACAATTGTTAGATCTTCTTGTTGAATAGACCCTTTAAGTAGGATAGAGTGTCCTTCCTCATCTCTTATTACAGTCTTTGAATTAAAATCTAATTTGTCTGATCTAAGGATTGTCACCCCAGCTTTCTTTTGGTGTCCATTAGCATGGTAAATGGTTTTCCAACCCCTCACTTTCAATCTGAGGGTGTCATTGGGTCTAAAATGAGTCTCTTGCAGACGGCATATTGATGGGTCTTGTTTTTTAATCCAATCTGATAGCCTGTGTCTTTTGATTGGGGCATTGAGCCCATTTACATTCAGGGTAACTATTGAAAGGTATGAATTTAGTGCCATTGGATTGCCTGTAAGGTGACTGTTACTGTATATTGTCTGTGTTCCTTTCTGATCTATGCTGCTTTTAGGCTCTCTCTTTGCTTAGAGGACCCCTTTCAATATTTCTTGGAGGGCTGGTTTCGTGTTTGCAAATTCCTTTAGTTTTTGTTTGTCCTGGAAGCTTTTTATCTCTCCTTCTATTTTCAATGATAGCCTAGCTGGATATAGTATTCTTGGCTGCATATTTTTCTCGTTTAGTGCTCTGAAGATATCTTGCCAGTCCTTTCTGGCCTGCCAGGTCTCTGTGGATAGGTCTGTTGCCAATCTAATATTTTTACCATTGTAGGTTACATATCTCTTCTCCCGAGCTGCTTTCAGGATTTTCTCTTTGTCTCTGAGACTCGTAAGTTTTACTCTTAGATGTCGGGGTGTTGACCTATTATTATTGATTTTGAGAGGGGTTCTCTGTGCCTCCTGGATTTTGATGCCTGTTTCCTTCCTCATATTAGGGAAGTTCTCTGATATTATTTGCTCCAATATACCTTCTGCCCCTCTCTCTCTTTCTTCTTCTTCTGGGATCCCAATTATTCTAATGTTGTTTCATCTTATCGTATCACTTATCTCTCGAATTCTGCCCTCGTGATCCAGTAGTTGTTTCTCTCTCTTTTTCTCAGCCTCTTTATTTTCCATCATTTGGTCTTCTATATCACTGATTCTCTCTTCTGCCTCATTTATCCTAGCAGTTAGGGCCCCCATTTTTTATTGCACCTCATCAATAGCCTTTTTGATTTCGACTTGGTTAGATTTTAGTTCTTTTATTTCTCCAGAAAGAGTTTCTCTAATAACTTCCATGCTTTTTTCAAGCCCAGCTAGTATCTTTAAAGTCATGATTCTGAACTCTAGGTCCGACATCGTACTAATGTCCATATTGAGTCGGTCCCTGGCTGACGGTACTACCTCTCTTTCTTTTTGCTGAGGTGGTTTTTTTCGTCTTGTCATTTTGTCCAGAGGAGAATAGATGAATGAGAGAACAAAATACTAACAGGTTAACAATGTCCCCAGCAAATATACTGTACACAAATCAGAAAAGACCTGAAACCAGGGGAAAAGAAAGGGAAAGAAAGAAAAAAGAAAGAGAAAATAAAAGAAAAAAAAGATAAAAACAAAAACAGAACAATACAAAAAAAGCAGAATATGATCAGGCTAGTGCATAGATCAGTGCCACACACTAGATTTTGGGCGTATTTTTGTCTGTTAGAAAAAAAGTGCCTCCTAAAATTTTAAAGGAAGAAAGACATATATGTACAAAATAAGGGTTGATACAATGAAGGGATGGAAGATGACTGTAAAGATGAAAATTATAAAAGATTTTATAAAAGGAATTGATAAGATAAGTTGTTTGAAAAAAGAAAGAAGAAGATTTAAAAAAAGTGGAAAAAAGGGAGAGAATGTGATCAGGCAGGAGACTAGAACAAAGCCATACACTAGTGATTTAGGGTATATTTTGATCTGTTAGAAAAAACTGTATCTCAAAATTTTAAAGAGAGAACAACTTATATATATATATGCCAAAAATAAGAGTAACTACTATGAAGGGATAAAATATGACTCTAAAAATGAAAAATAAAAAATTTTTTTTAAAAAGGGATTGATAAGAATTTGGTTGAAAAAAGGAAAAAGAAAAATTAAAAGAAAAGTTAAAAAATTAACTTTGATGAATTAATGAATCATGGTAAAAGAAGCCATGAATTCTATGTGCAGTATTCCCCTAGCGCTGGAGTTCTCCCGTTCTCCTAGATCGGTAAACTTGGTCTTGGCTTGCTGGCTGTTCATGCTGATCTTCTGGGGGAGGGGCCTGTTGCCATGGTTTCCAAATGTCTTTGCTGGAGGCTGAATTGCCCCGCCCTTGTCGGTCTGGGCTAAGCAAGCTGCTCGGGTTTGCTCTCAGGAGGTTTTTTTCCCTGCAAGCTCTTGTACAGCTTTGGAGGACCAGGGCGAAAATGGTGGCCTCCCAATCTCCACCCGGAGGAGCTGAGAACTTGGGACCCTGCTCCTCAGTGCGCCCCCAGAGAAAAGCAGTCACTCCCATCTTCCCGGTCTCCGGCTGCACTCCGTGCTCACCCAGCCTGTGACCGAGCGTTTGTATCTCTGGCACCCGACCCCATGTGGAGTCTCCAAACCCAGCAGATCCCTGAGGTCCGTTCCCACGCCGCTCCTCCCGGGGGAGAAAGGGGAGTCTCCCCAGCTCTGCCGCTTGTTGGGTCCCTGCTGGAGGAGCAGTGACCTGACTTCCAGTAAGTGGTCGCTTCTCTGTTCAGAGAGTTGTTGCTACTCTCCTCTTCGATCTCCTGTTGAGTTCGTAGGTGTTCAGAATGGTTTGATCCCTATTCAGCTGAATTCCTGAGACCAGACGAAATCTAGGTCTCCTACTCCTCCGCCATCTTGCTCCGCCCCGAAATTTCCAATTTTCACATGTGGTTTTATTTCCTCTCTTTGTGCAGACAAGCCTCATTCCAATTACCCTAGATGGTGGAGCCCATAAAGGCGAAAGAGGGTTTCCCTGTGGTTTTATTTCCTCTCTTTGTGCAGACAAGCCTCATTCCAATTACCCTAGATGGTGGAGCCCATAAAGGCGAAAGAGGGTTTCCCTCTCCTGCCACCCACATGCTTTTGTTTTATTAAGGAGGACGTGTTGTAATGAGCACTGAGTGTTATATACAAATAATTAATCGTTGAACACTACATCAAAAACTAGTGATGTACTATATGGTGACTAACACAACACAATAAAAAAAAAGTCTGTACTGTTTTTGCTTGTAGAGGAATAGCTACACCTAAATGTTGGTTTTAGGGGTTTTTTATAAGTAATAAAAAATTATTGAGAATTCCTGGGATGGTGGTTGTCATCTCCCAGCCTGAAAGAAGGAACCAACACTGTAGGAAATCACTCAAAAACCACACTGTCCCAACACCTCTGGCCAACACAGGGAGGAGCGAAATCATCCCCCCCCCCCAAAAAAAATTGGTCAGGCTTTGTTCATCCAAGAAAACTTGGGAGGAGAGATGCAGGAGGAACCGTCACATGATACTGGGGGTGGGATGCGGGTGTGCTGGGACCCCAAGCCTCACCAAGTAAGCAATGAGCTTGGTAACCAGGAACTCCATGCCCAGAGAAGTAGATCTGATTCTCCCCTGATTTCTGAGGAACCAGCTTGGGGTACAGCCACACCTAAATGTTTTGAGAGTTGTATAGTAGATGTGAAGGAGAGGGGTACTAGGGTCACAAAGTTTGTAACCTTTGACAAAATTTCATTTCCCTCACCCCCAACCTCTAGCCACCACAAATCTAATCCTTTCCTATGATTTCAGCTTTTATACATTCTACATATGAGTGAGATCATACAGTAGTTGCCTTTCCCTGACTTATCTTACTTAGCATAATGCCCTCAAGGTTATTCATGTTGCCATAAAAGACGGGATTCCCTTCTTTTTTATGGCTGAATAATATTCCATTGAAAAAATATATTTTAATGGAATATTATATATACATACCATCATGACTCTCTTGCTTTGAAATTTCCAATTTTCCAATTTATTGGAATTTCCAAATTTCCAATTTTCATATATATATATATATATATCTTCCACTACATATTATATTCAGGTTATTTCAGTGTCTTAGCTTTTGTAAACAATGCCACAATGACCATGCAAGTTCTGATATCACTATGCCATAGTGATTTCAATTCCTTCAGATAAATACCCAGAAGTGAGCTTGCTGGATCATGTGGCAGTCCTATTTTCAATATTTTGAGGATAGTGTTTTCCATAGTGGCTATGATGTGGGAAACA
Source organism: Eumetopias jubatus (assembly GCF_037043125.1). Taxonomy (NCBI): domain Eukaryota; kingdom Metazoa; phylum Chordata; class Mammalia; order Carnivora; family Otariidae; genus Eumetopias; species Eumetopias jubatus. The sequence continues at coordinate 206,570,404 of NW_028274807.1, forward strand.
AAGACAAAAGAAAAAAAATGAATTTCCTTATTACTTGCAGCCCATTCGATGGGTCCTTGAGACAGGGAGAGTGACCTTCCTCTGGGACCTGGGCTGCCTCAATGTTAATACTTTGCTGGGAGTTCCCAGCAGCCTCACCAGGTGAGAAGAGAATGTCACTTCCTGGCAGGTGCAAGAAACTCAGAATACTTCAGGGACCTCATGAAGAGGAATTCACCCAAACCTACAGGTATTGGAGGCATGTCTGATGACAAGCACTTGGCTTGGCTTCTGGCCTAGAGAGGCTACTAAAAGTTCAATCGAGATTCCTTATGAAAGTTCCAGCAAAGCAGATTTTGAAAGATCTATATGGCCAAACGTTATTCTTGCTAAGCTTATGTAAATAATTAGGTCAAGTTTGTTAAAACTGGACATGTTTTGGGCACCTGGGTGGCTCAGTTAGTTAAGCGACTGCCTTCGGCTCAGGTCATGATCCTGGCGTCCCGGGATCAAGTCCCACATCGGGCTCCCTGCTCAGCGGGGAGTCTGCTTCTCCCTCTGACCCTCTTCCCTCTCGTGCTCTCTGTCTCTCATTCTCTCTCTCAAATAAATAAATAAAATCTTTTTAAAAATTAAAAAATAAAATAAAACTGGACATATTTTTCAAATGAATTGGTCCTGATTTGGCTATCCCAGATTTAAAATGAGGGTTATTATAGAGAGAAAATGTTTCAACAACACATCTTTATAGATATTAGATTTTAAGCACTCAAGACTTGACTCTAGGTTTATAATTTGCTCTGACCATTAGACTATATTTTTTCTTTTGTTTCCATAAAGGTGCCTCTTATTCATTACTTGATTACTTGCTAAACAAAACAGAGGATGGCTCACACCACTTGCTATGCCATCGAGGCCTTAAATGACTTTCAAAATGGTATTGGGTATTTTAACTGCACAAGATGGAATATGTGCTACCATAAGAACAAAATGTTGGGTATATATTCCAGATATCACCAAAAAGATATTGCTAAAAAGATATAGATATTCAAACGGCACTTTAAATGCTCTCTCTCTCTCTCTTTCTCTCTCTCTTTCTCTGTCCTTTAGTGATTGGTTAAACTCCTGGACTGGAGAAAGATTTTGACCAATTATCAAAGCTTTTTTTTTTATTCAGGCTTCTCTTTCTCATTATAATATTAACCTAATTTGTTGTCTTTTCTGGTGTCTCCCTATCTGGTGTCAAGACCCCTTCACTGCCATGACTTCCACGAGACAGATAATCCTTTCTACTCAAGGAGGTTCATATGTTATCTACCTTGGTTTGGCAGCCTCTGTCTTTGGTAATTCCTATGTATAAATTCCCCAGCTGACCAATGTTGACCCAAAGGTAAGAACATCTCTATGCCCCTATTCAGCAGGAAGAAGTTACAGAAGACTTCCATCCCCGGCAACCTCAAAGATTTAAGGGCCAAAACTGTTCAGGGGGGAATGATGTGGGGAACAAAGGCAGAAGGAAATGTAGATAAGATTAAATATCTTTATGACCTGCAGCCTATTGACAAATACTTCAGGCAGGCAGAGTATACCGTTCCTCCAGGAAACTCCCAACTCTCTTAATATTAATGCTAGAGAAAAAAAACAACCTTAGCTTGATAATACCTAGGCCTCTAGTATCCTGTGACTCTTTACCATATGAAACTCATTTTTGGATATTTCCTTTTGTCTCTACCTCCCCAAACTCACAAAGTATATAATCTGCTGCTCCTCACAATCCCAGGGCAGCAGCTCTTATCCCCGTGCTTTAATAAAACCACCTTTTTGCACCAAAGACTTCAAGAATTCTTTCGGGGCGGGGGGGAAGCTCCGAGCCCCAAACTTCAAACCACATCATATAGATGGAGTGCTGGCAGGCAGTTTGAAGACCCCTTCCCAGTTATTGAATTGAGACCACTTAGGTTAGAGTTTTAGGATGCTTTTCTTTGTTCTATTTTCTGTCTGTTCTTTGGAAATCTGGAGTGACCACAGGGCTGGATTCTGGGAGAACCTGCAATCAACATGGGGGCCTGTGGTTAGCTGGAAAGACTGTCAGGGTCTTGGGCTCAGACACCAGCCTCCTCTCCACCCGGCCTCCCCGACCCTAGTGTTCCATCAGGTCCCAAGCGCCCCCTGCTGGCTCTCGATGAGGCTCGGGCAGAGGAGACCTCAAAGTTTTATTCCTGGGATTCTGCAAAGCGAGGCGTGTAGGTGCTGGGTGGATCCCAAGCCACGAGCTGGCGGGTCACCGGGGGCCCGAGCTCAGCGGCTCCACGCGCAGCCGAAGTCCACCCTCTGCGCGTAGGATGAGCTCTGGCTTCCGGCGCGGCTCCTCCTCGTTGGGCAGGACCCGGAAGCGCAGCAGCGTGAGCGCCAGGACCACCTTCATCTCGGTCATGGCAAACGTCTTCCCAATGCAGTTCCTGAGGGCGGAAGTGGGGGCTCTGACTCACCAGGGACCCCAGCAGGTCCCATCGCGCCCAGAACTTGGGCTGGGACCCCTAGTCCCGCCTGCAGGGATCCATAAGGGGGCTAACCGTGCCTGGGACCCCCATGTGGGCTTGCCTATCCCCTGAGCTTGGCCCAGACCCCAGCCCTGAACTCAGGCCAACAGACAGGGGGAAGGGGCTCTGCCCACACCGAGGAGCCCTTGTTAGACCCACGCAACCTCCACTTCCCAAACGCTTACCTCTAACCTCTGGAAGAGGGGAGAGGAGAGCCATCCTCAATTTCCCCCTTTCACGCCCTCACAGCCATGTCTGGGATCTCAGTCCCAGACCCCTGGCCCCACCACCCTGTCCCGCCTCAGTTGCCCACTGCGCTCACCTGGGGCCTGCAGAGAAGGGAATAAAAGCCAAGGGCGACATCTTCTTGATGTTTTCTGGGTCAAAGCGGAAGGGATTGTATACCTAGGGGCAGAGAGAGGCAGGGCTGCTGGATGGGGTTTCCCAGGACAGCCAGCTTGGGAAGGGAAGACTTGTGTTTGATGGTGGAAGGTGATGTTTGATTTGCCAGGTCAGAACCCTGCGCCCTCCCCTAGGTCCCCCTGGAGGAATAGACAAGGAGGTGGGTGGGCCGTGGGGACGGAGGGGGAAGCAGCACCTCAGGGTCTGGCCACACGGATGGGTTGTGGTGGGTCGCGAAAATATTAACAAGGCAGGTAACACCTGTGGGAGATGAGGGACCAGTCAGGAAGTTTCCCTCTGCCTGATGGGCCCCTCTTCCTACCCAGGAGGATCCTCCCCCTGAGGTTGTGGGCACCTTTGGGGATGACCCGGCCATCTGGGAGCCTGATGTCCTGGGTACAGCAGCGGGCAATGACTATAACCGGGGGATGCAGCCTCAGACTCTCCTTGATGCACATGGTCAGGAAGGGCAACTGGGTCAGGTCGTCCCTAAGGAAGCCCCCCAACAATTACCCAGGCAGCAAAAACAGAGACCCTCCCCCCCCAGTCCTCTACTGCCCCATGAGATCCCCTCTCCCTATACCAAAATAAATTCCAGATGGATCAAATATCTCCAAACTCATTGAGTTTTGTACATTAAATATGTACAGCTTTTTATGTCAATCATACCGCAATAAAGTGGTTTTTAAAAAAGAAAAAAGAAAAGCAATATCACAAAAGAAAAGAAAATTTAGCTGGGTGTTTTTAGAAGGTTTTCTGAGCAAAACACGGCACCCAAAAGCCAACCATAAAAAGTTTTACAAATTTGCATAAAAATCACATATTGTTTCTTGCAAGAGAGCAAAATCAAAAGCCAAATGAGTGAGAAACAACAGAAACAGATCGAATGTTCTTTCTATCATGGTATTAAAGATACTAGCTAATGCAATTAGACAAGAGAAAAAAGGAGAGTAATGCAATCTGAAATGTAGGGGTAAATGTGTCATTTTTGGCAGATAGTGATTCTATGCTTAGAAAACACAAGAGAATACACCAGAAAACCTTTATAAACATTGAAGATAAAGTAAGGGGGTTAGATTCTTTTTCTTTATTTTTTTTAAAGATTTTATTTATTTATTCATGAGAAACAGAGAGAGAGAGGCAGAGACAGAGGGAGAAGCAGGCTCCCTGTGGAGCAGGGAGTCTGACGTGGGACTCGATCCCAGGACCCGGGATCATGACCTGAGCCGAAGGCAGACGCTTAACCGACTGAGCCACCCAGGCATCCCAGATTCTTTTTCTTTAATCCCCTTCAAATTGTGTGGCGATTTAAATTTTTAACAGCTCATACAGTTAACTGGTTCAAACTGGAAAACTATAAAACACCACCCCTCTGACTCAACACCACTCATTTCCCATTCTCACAGTTTGCTTAGGTTCTGATTTTTTATTTATCCTTTCAGAGTTACTTTTTTGCATTAAAAAATTTTTAGAGTAGCATACTATATATTATGCACACTGCTCTGTATCTTTTTCATTCAACAGTATAGCATTCTCTTCTTGTATATTTCTTGGGATTTGTGTCAAGAAGAAAGGCATCCATATTCTGGAATTATAAAATAATTTCCCACAGTTTCCTCTAGAGCTTTTAAGACACTTTTATTTTTTTATTTTGTTTAAAAAAATTTTTAATTTTATTTAAAAAATTTTTATTTTAAATATTTGATTCCATCTTGATGTTATATTATTACAAGACATGAGACGCAAGTTGAATTAACTTTTTTCTGGATAGCTCCCCAGTTATTCCAAGAGCTTTTTAAATTTTTTTAATATGAGACTCCATGCTTACAATTTACTAGGTTCACTGGACACAAAATTTACATGCATATTAAAAAAAATGTTTTCCCTAATGATGTACTATATGGTGACTAAATGACATAATAAAAAAATCTTTTTTAAATTAGTTTTCCATGTTGAAATAACAATCAATTAGACAAGATAAAAGAAAAGATGATGATGATGATGATATAAATACCTGGATTAAGCTTAGCCCCCCAAAAATATAGAGATTGAAATCTGTATATTCCAATGAATTTTTAAACTTCTCTCAATACAAATAGAAGATATGAGTCAGCATAGCAACAGAAGTGTCTTAGAGTTAATTTAACAAAATATGCATAAGATCTCTATGAAAAAATTTTAGACTTTATCAAAAGACTAAAAGTATTCAAATATCCAAAAATGGGAGTATTCCTTCCACAATCTAGGATGGTATGTGTTCATATCATGAAGTAATCTGTTTCCACAAGTCAATCATATATTTAACTCAACCAATAGAATATATTCAGTTCAAGTGAAAATCTACCTGATACCTTTAGGAATTTGATAACCTTGCTCTAAAACATTTCTGGAAGGATAAAAGATCATGAAGGGTTAGGTCAATTTAAAAATGAAAGATTAGGGGGTGCCTGGGTGGTTGGTTGAGCATCTAGCTCTTGATTTCAGCTCAGATCATGATCTCAGGTTTGTGGGATCGAGCCCCATGTCAGGCTCCATGCTCAGCGCAGAGTCTGCTTAAGGTTCTCTCTCCCTCTGCCCCTCCCCACCTCTCAAATAAATAAATAAATCTTTAAAAATAATAAAAATAAAAATGAAAGGGTGCCTGGGTGGCTCGGTTGGTTAAGCATCTGCCTTCAGCTCAGGTCATGATCCCAGGGTCCTGGGATCAATGGGACTCCCTGCTCAGTGGGGGTTCTGCTTCTCCTTCTGCCTTTTCCCCTGCTTGTGCACTCTCTCTCTCTCATAAATAAAATCTTTTTTAAATTGTTAAAAAATAAAAATGAAAGATTAAGGAAGAGAAACTCACTCTACCAGATATTAAGACCTACCACAAAGGTGCAGTGATCAAACAAGCAAACACCCAGCGTGGCCATGCTGCAAGAACAGGAAAAGAGACCCATGCAACAGAAAATGTGAGTAACTGAAGCCTTAACATCTGGTAAGGGAAGCCCACAAAACCCTAGAATAAGGATAGACAGTAAGGCTGTGAAAGAAAATTTGGACAAATTTGTCTCCATAAAAATTAACCAAAAGTGCCCCTCAAAAGTCAAAAGGCAATCTTTTGCAACACAAGAGTGAAAAGGATTCCTTTTTTAAGTGAGTTATTATAAGTAAATATGAAAAAAGAGAAAACCTCAAAGAGAAACAACAACAACAACAACAACAAAAAGGTGAGTACCACTCACATAAAGTGAAAGACAAATGGCTTATCAACGTGTGCAGAAGAAAAATCCAAATAGACGTGTTTAAAAAACACACGAATGGCCAACAGGTACATGAAAAGGTGCTCAAAATCACTCATTATCAGGGAAATGCAAACCAAAACTACAATGAGATCTCCCCTCACACCTCACAACTGTTAGAATAGCTATTATTAAAAACACAAGAGATAACAAATTCTGATGAGGATGTGGAGAAAAAGGAACCCTGTGCAGTTGGTGGGACTGTAAATGGATTCAGACACTGTGGAAAACAGTATGACGTTTCCTCAAAAAAATTAAAAAACAGAACCACCACACTATCCAGCAATCTCACCTCTGGGTAGTTATCCAGAGAAGATGAAAACTCTAACTCAAAAAGTGTATATATAACCCCATGTTCACTGGAGCATTATTAATAATAGCCAAGGTTATGAAAACCACTTGTGCCCATCAATGGATGAATGGGTAAAGAAAATGTGATATATATTCAATGGAATGTTACTCAGCCATAAAAAAAGATATCAAGCCATTTGCAATGATATAGATGGACCTTACAGGCATTATGCTAAGGAAATAAGTCAGACAAAGAAAGACAAATACCATATGATTTCACTTATAGGTAGAATCTAAAGAAACAAACAAACAACAAAAACAAGCTCATGGATACAGAGACCAGATTGGTTGTTGCCAGAGGTGGGGGGTGGGAGGAAAATGGGTGAAGGAATCAAAAGGTAATAACTTCCAGTTATAAAATAATTAAGTCATAGGGATCTACAGCATTACATAGTTACTGTATTTTCATTAATAATACTGTATTGACTGTAGTTAATAATACTGTAGGTAATCATACTGTATTGCATATTTGGAAGTTGCTAAGGGAGTAGATCTTAAAAGTTCTCATCACACGAAAAAAAAATTCCATAATTATGTATGGTGACAAATATTAGCCAGACTATTTGTGTTGATCATTTTGCAATATATACAAATATCAACTCATCTGTTGTACACCTGAAAGTAATAGAATGTATGTCAATTATACCTCAATATTAAAAAGTGTTGGGAGTAGCCCCCCAAAATGTGCAAAAGATGTTAAACCTCTTATTTAAAGAAATGTTCATAAAAAGAGGAAATATGAAAAATTGGCAAAGATTAAAAATTCAATACAATAATACCATAGGTAAAGGTATGGGAATGCTAACAACATCAAATTCGGCTGACAGGAGTAGATTTGTAATAGCTATCAAAATGACAAAAACTCAGACTGTCTTTGACTCAGCAATTGCCTTTCTGGAAATTCGCAGTGGAGAGAGGTTCACATGTGTAAGCGTGGGTCACTGTTCACAGGTGTTGACTATCCCGTGTTTATTTTAGCCAAAGGCTAGAAACAATCTAAATATCCACCAGTGGGAGAGATTTAGATAAATTATGTCACAGACATTATGGTAGAATATTACACAGCAATCAAAAAGGAGGAATTAGGGCTCACAAGTCCTATCACACACTGCAGGCTGAAAAGTAAATCAGCGCAGAGACTCTGGAAGGCAATCCAGCTGGAAAGACACATGACAAATCAACGAATCTGGAAACCCCTAGGGAGACAGGAGGGCATTCAGTTGGGGGGCAGGAAGTCAATGATAACTGTAGTCTCCTTTATAACGTCTCAGGTCAAGAAGGACTTGTTCTCGTCATTGTTTTTGTAATTCAAAACTACTTTTCCAACACTCATGTTTTGAGGAAAAGAAAAGATCTCAAAGACACGCTGCCAATGTATAGACCTTAATTCCCATTGGATGGGGTAGGGAGATAGTTTTCATATAAATGTAGGTATAAGGATAGAGGTCTTCTGGAAGGACACATAGGAAATCATTGACAGGAGTTAGTCCTAGAGTGAAGATTTTTTTTAAAAAGTTCATTTCTATTATAAACTCTTTCTCTTAAAAATTTATTAATTTATTTGAGGGGGGAGGGGGATGGGGGAGAGAGAGAGAGAATCTTAAGCGTACTTCACGCTGAGCATGGAGCCGGACATGGGGCTCAATCTCACAACCCCGAGACCATGACCTGAGTGAAAATCCAGAGTCAGATGTTTAACCAACTGAGCCACCCAGGTGCCCTGATTATAAACTCTCTTTTACAGGGGCACCTGGGTGGCTCAGTCATTAAGCGTCTGCCTTTGGCTCAGGTCATGATCCCGGGGTCCTGGGATCAAGCCCCGCATCGGGCTCCCTGCTCCAAGGGAAGCCTGCTTCTCTCTCTCCCACTCCCCCTGCTTGTGTTTCCTCTCTTGCTGTGTCTCTCTCTGTCAAATAAATAAATAAAATCTTTTTAAAAAATTCTCTTTATATACATTTTTTAAATCAAGTGTATAGTTTTGTTTGAAATCTTGGTTGAAACAGCATAAAAGTGTTTCTGTACTCTATCCCCCAGGACCACTGTGCTGAGTGAAGGCTTGGAGTGGAAAATACTACTACAAGATGCATGTCCAGTTCAATGCCTGCTCAACATCCCCAAGCCCCTGGTCTGCCCCAGACCTCAGAATCCCCTCCCTGGTCCCCATCCTGCAGCTTGTCCTCTCCAGTATGTTCCCCACACTAGCCCTAGAAAGATCTTCCTGGTACCCAGATCTGACCTGTCTTCCTCCTGCTCAAACAATTCCACAGTTCCCCATTGCCCTTGGGTTAACAACTGAAACCAATGACATTGCTTCTAAGGTCTCCCACAACCAGCCTCTGGTGCCATTCCCCAGCCACATCACCTCACCATGAGTCAGTGTCTCTTTCTCTTTTTCTTTCTGTCTGCACCTGTGTGTCTGCCTGTCTGCCTCTCTTTCTCTCTCTCTCCTCCCCCTCCTCCCTTCTTTCTCTCTGTCTCTCCCCTTCTCCCTCCTTCCCCCTCTCTTCTCCCTTTCCCTCTTCCCTTCCTCCACTCCTCTTCACTTTTGCCCACTCTGTCCTCTTGAACTAACTGCACCCCAACTACACCCAAATATCTACTGATCATCACTCAGTGTCTCAGCAGAGGCACCCTCTCTACCCTTAGCCTTGCCTCTCATACTCTCCACCCTAGTCCAGCCCATGTGGACCAGGAGTGTCCTGACCTGACACAATTCCCCCACCAGTCTAGAGCTCTTGGAAGACAAGGGCCAGGGCAGGTTCCTTCCTGGGTCTCCAGGACACAGTATGGACTAGTAAGAATTGGAGAAGGTACGGAACTGGGAATAGAAAGGCAGTGTGGCAGTGTTCTCTGAATGGGGGTTGGATGGATGAAGATGCAGGTGTTCCTGGACAAGAACCGAATGATTTTAAAACCACATATCCCAAACGAATCCTGGACTGAATGATATGGAAGAAATTAGAAGGCAAGAGAGAAACAAACATTTAGGGAGTGAAGATATTCAGGGGTAAAAATGTGATTTAAGAGAGAAAAGTAAGAGAATGGAGTGGAAGTTCACTTACTGAATATGTACTAAGTGGCATCATCTGCCTTCATACATTGTCACTAATTCTCTCAGCAGCCCAGATCTTTCTCACTTCTCACTAAGATTCTTCCCCTTCCCCAACTAGGGAACAAAGCCAATGAGAGAGGTTCAGGAAAAAACCATGACGACCTGCACTCACCATTCAATCTCTTGAGGCTCACGGTCCCTCAGGAGCTCTTGCACCTCCTGCCGACAGCGTTCCTGGTACTCTGGGTGCTTTGCAAGGTTGTACAGGACCCAGGAGAGGCCACTGGCCGTGGTGTCATGGCCTGAGAGGCAGCCAGACTTACATCTCTGGGCTTATTCAGCACCAGAGGGTGGACAGCACCCTTAATTAAGGGCGTCAGGGGGGATGGGGAGGATGAGGTGGGATGGGGTGGTCCAGGGCCAACCTGCCAAGTCCTTGGGATTGGACAAACCCCTGCCCCCCTATAGTCCCACACTGGGATGCTCACCCTCAAACATAAATGTGTCAGCTTCAGCTCGGATGTCCTTGTCTGACAATTGTTTTCCATCTTCATCCTGGAGAGAAATAAGACACCCCCCCGACACACACACAAACCGAATCATATCAGCTCTGAGACCTCCTGAGCCTAACCTGAGACAATCTCTGAAGCTCCAGCAGCCATCCAAAAACCCAAGCCCACCCTACGCTCTTACACCTCCTTTGCTCTCTATCACCAGAGACCCCGTCCCACAGCTCTCCTCCTTGACCTCTTTCCCTCCTCCTCCAATCCTGGTGGAATTCAATGATCCATGAATATTTTCATGTTTCTACCTGACGAGGATTTTCAGAAAAAAATTGAAATGGTAACCTGGATTACAGGAGATTGAATGACAACTTCCCTTGGAAGTTAGAGATTGAGCATTGCTCCAGAGCCATTTGCTCACATTCTAGGATAGTAAATCCAGAGATTCTTCAACTCACCTGGCAATAAGCCAACAGAACCTGTAAACATTGTTTTGCCTTCTCAATGAAGAGGACTTGTTTATATACCAACACACACACACTCTCTCTTTCTCTCTCTCTCTCACACACACACACAGAATAAGAAGGGGCAGATTTGTCAGCAGTCCTTCATAAGTTCCAAGATTCATAATGCAGAGTTACCTCTCCTGTGATGGAAGCATGGTTGCATGTACAGATAAAAGCATCATGTAGCTCTCAGAAGAATTTTAGAATGAGGAACCACACCTACAATTCTACTTGGGCTACCCTTATTTCCATGAGCAATAAATGGGCTTCTCTGATCTAGGTTCTTGTATATAAATAAACACACACACACAACACACACACACACACACACACACACACACACACACACACACTAGACTACCATATTAAGTAGAATAAAATCTCAGGCCCTTCCCAGTTTCAGACATAGCAGTCCCCTGCAGGCTGCATTCCACATAGTCATCTCTAAAACATATCCCTAAGCCATCCCTCCCTTCCTCAAGCACCTTCCATGGCTCCCCAGTGCCCTCTGAATCAAGTCTCAGTTCCTCAATCTGAAATTTGAAATCAAAACCCATTCTACCTCTTGAATTCAGATCCCAGAGAAACCCACCTTGGTCAGCAGGAGGACATCAATAAAGTCCAAAGTCTTGGTCTTAGCCTTGGCCTCGAGGAAGTCATCAACACCCTGATCAGAGAGAATGCGGCGCCGTTCCTGGATGACAGCATCTGTGAAGTTGTGCACCAGGCGGCAGGCTCTGCGGAAGCGCTGTCCATCTGGAGTGAGGTAGTACAGGAAGTCCGTGTGCATGAGGATCTGTTGGTGCCGTTTTGCCACAAGGGCACTGAGCTCTAAGATGGCAGCAATATATTCACTAGGCTTCCTGCAGGATGGGGACATGAAGGGGGGGCAACAGCTTAGCTCACCTAAAGACTGAGAAAATGCCTCCCACCAGAAGGTGGGAGGTACCTCCAATCAGAAAACTGAGTATCCGAGAAGAGATGGCCCCACAGGTACATGGTGGGGATGATCCAGGAGACGTGACTTTCCAGAATTTCTTCTCTCCCTGATTCCCATTTCTATGAGCAGCCCCCATGCCCCAGGCACCCTATCCCAGTTGAGACATTATGCTTTCCTCCTCCTTCTCCATGCAATTCAGACTTTATCTTCTCCCCTTTGGTCAGTGGACCCAGGCCCCTCCCTAGTCTTGCATTCAATGTCAATACCATCCGCCGTCTACACAACGATTGGTCTTCTCTAGAGTCAGATGTCCAAGAACAGCTTTGACCATGACCCTCAACTGCTCAACCACCTTCCATGCCTCCCTGGAAACCTCAGGATAAAGTTCATATGCCTTTGTCTGTATCTTGAAAGTCCTTAAGATACAGCTCCTGCCAAACCCTCCAACCTCATTCCTAAGGTGACTCCTCACTGTGGCACATGCTTTGCTCACTGTGGCCCCATGGCCTTTATCAAACATTTCTACCTACCTGAAAGGATCACTCTTTCTCTTTCCCTTCCTTGTCCTTCAATGTCTAGCTCTGATCCATCTCCTCCAGGAAGTCCCCTCTGATTGTGCTGACCAGTCCTCCCTTCCCCATTCACTCCCTTATGTTCTCATGCCCGGGGCAGAGACTCACTCCTGGCAATTGCTGTCAAAACTGAAGACACATTTCTGCAGACTGTCCAGGGTCATGAGGCTGATGTGTTCAAACATGTTCAGATGGGTGCTGCCCTCTGACACCAGGCGTTTCCACTTGGCCTGGGAAGAGAAGGAGGCAGAGCAGGGTCTGGAACCTGCCTCCCCTGAAGCCCTTCTCAACACCAACCTCCAAGATGGAATCCCCCAGACCCAACCTCCTGGCCCCAGGCACCCATCCCCAAGGAGGACCAGGCTTGGGTAGAAGTAGAAGCTGTTATTATTAAGATCCCATGGCTGAGAGTCAGGAGACCTGGGTTCAAATTCTGGCTCTGCCTCCTATACTCTGTGTGCCCTTGGTCAACTCATTGCCCTCTCTGGGCTCCACCTGCCAAAGCTTCAGTAACAGTTAAGATGACTTGCTCTGGTGTCAAATAAACCAGGATGGAATCCCAGCTCCACTTATTAGCTCACGTGCTAGCTGTGTGAATGTGGGCAAGCTCCCTAACCTCTCTGAACCTCATTTTTATCACCTGTAATGGACAAGATTATCTCTACCTTATAGAGTTGTGAAAATCAAATGAGACACTATATGTCATGGAATGTGCACATAGTTTCTAGCAATAGTAAGTGCTTAATGTTAGCTTTCATCATTTCATTGTTATAAATTAAGAAAAAGTCTCCTTTTGGGAGTGCCTGGGTGGCTCAGTCGTTAAACATCTGCCTTTGGCTCAGGTCATGTCATGGGATCCAGTCCCCCTTCGGGCTCCCTGCTCAGCGGGAAGCCTGCTTCTCCCTCTCCCACTCCCCCTGCTTGTGTTCCCTCTCTCGCTGTCTCGTTCTCTGTCAAATAAATAAATAAAATCTTTTTTTAAAAAGAGAAAAATCTCCTTTTTGAGAGAGGTAGCCCATGGTCACTGAGCTGCACATTCTTTTTTTTTTTAATTTTGTTATGTTAAGTTAGTCACCATACAATACATCATTAGTTTTTGATGTGGTGATCCATGATCCATTGTTTTCGTATAACACCCAGTGCTCCCTGCAGTACGTGCCCTCCTTAATACCCATCACTGGGCTAACCCATCCCCCCACCCCCTCCTCTCTAAAACCCTGTTTGTTTCTCAGAGTCCATAGTGTCTCATGGTTCATTTCCCCCTCCGATTTCCCCCCTTCATTTTTCCCTTCCTTCTCCTAATGTCCTCTGTGCTATTCCTTATGTTCCACAAATAAGTGAAACCATATGCTAATTGACTTTCTCTGCTTGACTTATTTCACTTAGCATAATCTCCTCCAGTCCCATCCATGTTGATGTAAAAGTTGGGTATTCGTCCTTTCTGATGGCTGAGTAATATTCCATTGTATATATGGACCACATCTTCTTTATCCATTCATCTGTTGAAGGGCATCTCGGCTCTTTCCACAGTTTGGCTATTGCGGACATTGCTGCTATGAACATTGGGGTGCATATGGCCCTTCTCTTCACTACATCTGTGTCTTTGGGGTAAATACCCAGGAGTGCAATTGCTGGGTCATAGGGTAGCTCTATTTTTAATTTTTTGAGGAACCTCCACACTGTTTTCCAAAGTGGCTGTACCAACTTGCATTCCCACCAACAGTGTAAGAGGGTTCCCCTTTCTCCACAACCTCTCCAACATTTGTTGTTTCTTTCCCTGTCCATTTTTGCCATTCTAACTGGTATAAGGTGGCATTTCAATGTGGTTTTGATTTGAATTTCCCTGATGGCTAATGATGGTGAACGTTTTTTCATGTGTCTGTTAGCCATTTGTATGTCTTCTTCAGAGAAGTGTCTTTTCATATCTTCTGCCCACTTTTTGACTTGATTATTTGTTTTTTGGGTGTTGAGTTTGAGAAGTTCTTTACAGATCTTGGATACCAGCCCTTTATCTGTAGTGTCATTTGCAAATATCTTCTCTCATTCTGTGGGTTGCCTCTTTGTTTTGTTGACAGTTTCCTTTGCTGTGCAGAAGCTTTTTATCTTGATGAAATCCCAAAAGTTCATTTTTGCTTTTGTTTCACTATGAGCTGCACATTCTTGCTGGTATGCTCCCAAAAATGCAAGGCCCTGATGTTCTATACTTGAGCCATTTCTCAGAGTTGTGTTTGCAGCAAACACCTTTAGGTGTTTAGGGATAGGGTAATGTTTCCCCCTGGACAAATGTCAGGCTTGCTTCTAATGTCTAAAAAGTCATAGAGTCCCTAAACCTGGTACCCCTACCCTGTCATGCAACATACTGCATAAGCACTGAAGACCACCTGTGTTATCCTCATGGGATTTGGTGACTTACAGAAAGAATGCAAATCAAGAAGCCTGTGTGCTTGTTGTACCATGAGTAATAAACTGTCTTTTGTCTCTGACACAGGAGTCTCCTGTCTTCTGACAGAATCCACAAAACAATAACAATCTCACTCCTCAGCTTGCAAGTATGAAAAAAATCCCAGGCACTTTACAAAACCTCCACCTCCATTTCTTCACTTCCCTATATCCATACCCTCTGCAACGTGATTTTTCAGCAACTGCCACTAAGAGGTGGAGCCTCTCTCACTACCTTTGGATTCTATGCTGGCCTTTTGCCTTGCTTTGACCAATAGACCATGGTGAAAATGATGAGATGATCTCCCTACACCTAGATCTCAAGAGGCATTGAGGCTTCCTCTCAGTCTCTTGGAACCCTGCCTCAGCCATGTGAACAAACCTGAAATGCCTTCTGGAGGGAGAAAATCACATTAAAGAAAGTTCAGTTGTCTGAGATGATACCACTCTAGATCAGCCTGCAGCCAGCCAAGCCCCAAACATGTGAGAGCCCAGATCTTCAAAGTATATACATGACCCACAGCTGATCACAGGTACATGTGACCCCATCCGTGTCCAGAAGACCCAGCCAACTGACTCACAGACTTGTTAGCAATAATAAACCTCAATTGTTTGGGACCAGTGATTTTGGAAGTGGTTCATTAATTCAGTAATAACTACTGTGTAATGTTCATGGACATTCAACTGTGTCTCAGGTTCCAAGGCTTCTTTGCAAGGAAAACAGAGAAACTAACACCTTCTGAGCACCGTCTTTGTGCCAGGAACATGACTATATTACATTATCTTGACCACCCTGCAACGTGAGGACCACTATTCCCATTTTACAGCTGAGAAAATTGAGACTCAGAGAGCAAGAGCAATGGCCCCAAACCTAACCTAGAAGAGTCAGTATTCCAGACAAGACGTCACAGAGCCCCCATCACCCCCAAGGCTTCAGCTGGGACCCTGGGTTCAGAAGACTTACATGCATGACATTCACGCTATCATTGAAAATCTTCATATAGAGCTTCAGGATGTTGAAGTGGAAGGCAGGTGTCAGCATGTGGCGGTGGCTTCTCCATTTGTCACCAGCACTCAGCAGAAGCCCATCCCCTAGTAGAGGCAGCCAGGAGGAGTGGACAAGAGCAGTGCCTTTCCCTGGGCCCCCAAGGTTGTCCCCAGTACCCTTTACCCACAGTTACTCACCCAGCCAGGGCTTCAGGAAGTTGTAGAAGACAAAGTCCTTAGGCGCAATGGCAGCTGACATGAATGAGGACCATCAGGAGATGCACTTTGGGTTGGGGGGGTAGAAGGTCCCAACAGGGGTCTGCATACCCCCTCCAAGCCCAGCATAATAGGAATGGAAACAACGGCAAAGGAAACAGAGAGGAGTGGGGGGGGTGAAGGGAGACCAGACCAGGCTGCAGCACAGAGCAGAGCAAAGGCAGAGCCTGCAGACACACCCTTATGTACTTAGATGCACCCTAACATGACACAACACACCCCAACAGACCTTGACATGGCTCCTACCTGGTCGGACATGTTCAAAACCCCCAAACACAAATCAGCACTCCACAAAATGCCTTTACAGGAAAGTAGGACACCTCATCTGTCCCAGAGCCCCCTGACCTCTCCTGCAACAGTTGACATGGCCCCACCAGGTGTTGGGCTATGTCCTGACATGTCCTGACATGAAAAAACATGCATAACACACACTGACAGGATGCAACATGCTCTGACATGGACCCAAAAACAACCTGACAAAACCTCAGTGTGACCTACAGATGGTCCAGACAGGACTTAAATATGACCCACTAATGTCACAGCTGTGGACTAGGTATGACATGGACATATCCTAAGACCTGCCCTGGACAAGACTCACATAAGCCCTCAGCATTTCTCAGGACTCTGGGTCGCTGACCTCAGACAAACCCCAAACGTGGCCCAGACATGACCTACAGAAGAACCGGACATCTCAAATGGTATCTCAGACAAAAACCAGACAGACCCCACACATGCCTCAAATATCCCTGGCCACAGACAAGCCCCAGACATGACTAAAGGCATCTTCACTTGATCTCAGGTATAACTATATACCAGGTATAATCAAGCATGATGTATACCAGCTGTAACCAGAAGGCAGGTGGAAACATAAATGTGAGCAGACATGGCCACCCAGCAGACATTGCACAATCACACCCTAGGCGTGAGCACACATGACTGCAGGTCTGGCGGGGGGGTCCAGGTGAGACAGAGACAGTGGCATCTCTACCACAACCCACCCCCCATCTGCAACTGGGCCACCAGCCAAGCTGGAAGCAGCACAAAGACCTCAGCAGTGAGTAAGCCGTGACCATGGTGTGTCTACCTGGAGCAAAGAGCACAGGCTTGATGCAGGTGGGGTGGAAGATGCGGATAACTGCATTCCAGGGACCCACCCACCAGCAGCACACATCCCCATAGCTCCTTGCCAGGTCCCGTGTGTACAGGAGACCTTCCTCTGAGCTCTGAATCTGGAGAGGAACAAAGAGGACCCAATTCACACTCTTTCTAGGTGGCCATGGGATAGAAAGACGTGCAGGGCAAGACCCAGACCTGAGCCTCATGAATCCCCTCCAGCAGCCCAGCCTCCTCCTGGGATCCCTCCCCAGACCATCGATATGACAACTGGGGTCCCCTGATTAAAAAACAGAAAGGGTCTTTCCCCATTTGGAATCCCAAACACCACGTTCACCTGGCTTCTCTTCTAACCTCATTTTCCAGATAAGAGAACTGAGGCTCTGAATGATGAAGTCACTTGCCTACAATCTCCCAGGTACTGAGTACATTCTTGAAATCTAAGCCCAGGTCTGTCTGAACCCAGAGCCTCTGTTCTTAGCTACTGAACTGCTTTGAGTCCCAAAATAATAGCTCTGAGAACTTAGGCTTGCCAAAACCAGGCAATCAGATCCACAGCAATTAAATGAAAAATTGGGGCACCTAGGTGGCTTAGTCAGTTGAGCGTCTGCCCTCAGCTCAGGTCATGATGCTGGGGTTCTGGGATTGAGTCCCATATCAGGCTCCCTGCTCAGTAGGGAGTCTGCTTCACCATCTCCCCCTGCCCCTCCCACCTGCTTGTGCAGTCTCTCTCTCTCTCTCAAATAAATAAAAATTTTTAAAATTAATTAATTAATTAATTAAAAATTGACCTTGGGGTGCAGGCCAGGAAAATTAAAGGGAATTCTGCAACTTTTCCTGGAACTGTTGGGAATAAGCTGACTTTTCCACAGGGGTTGAGCTTCTGGGACTCATCTTTACAAGAATGAGAATGAAGCCATCACAGTGCAAAACAGAACCAAAAAAAAAAAAAAAAATGAAGACAGATTTTGATGATGTTGTTTGAGACCTGGATCCAGCCATACCTCAAGACAACATCCCTGGACTTCACTATAAATAGATGTCCTTTCTTTGATTAGACCATATGGGGTTGAGTTTCCATCACTCACAATTGAAAGAGACCTTGGCAGCCAGAGAGAGCTGGGGGTCTTCCCTGCTAACCCAGAATTTGGGTGTCAAAGCCAAGGTCTCTGTCAGATGCTGCTCATTTCCCTGCTCAGCCTGATCTGTCTGGAGGTGGAAGAAGCAGAAGACGGGAAGGGAGCCAGGCTGGGGTGGGCTCTCCTCAGGGAGATTCCTGGGGCCTGGAGCAGGAGGGCAATGAACATGCAGTGGACAAGCTGTAGGATAGGGTGGAAGGAACCAACCCACCAGAGTGTCTGTGGATATCACAGAAATAGCAGCTCAGGTACTCCACCCGCTGCCAACCCTCATTGCTCTGGCCCTGGGGATGGGTGAGCGCGAGACCAGGCCCAGCAGGAGACCTCAGATGCTATGGATGTCCACAGCATCACTCTGCCCTCTGCTTTTAAAAAATTTTTAGTCTTGTCCCAGACCCAGGTCCAGTAACGCCTCCTCCAGGAAGTCTTCCAGCCTGCCCCAACAGAGGCCTTGATTCTCCGCTGGGCTGCCACAGCCATCTCCTTCTGGCCAATTCCTTATCTCACCAGTTTGGGGATTTCTCTGTCTAGATCCATCTTCTCAAGATTGGAGATTCCTCCAGGACAGAACCTTGGAATGAGGCCTCTTGGGGCCCCCGTGGTGTCGAGAGCACCAGGGTGGGGGCGGGAAAGCAGACAGCAGTGGAGGGAGGAGAGGGTGAGAAGGGGGTTGGAGAATATAAGAAGGGAAGAGGAAGATGCTGAGAGAGAAGAGGGAAGGAGTGGCCAGGGACCTGCAGGGGCTGCAGGGAAGCTTGGAGATGAGGAGATTAAAAGCCCTGGGTTGTGTCAAGGCGCCCACCACCACAAGCTCTGCATGAGTACCTGAGGCACTGGTGACACTCCGGACCATGTCAGGGTGGCAAGAAACGACCAGGGGGATGGTGGGGCCCAGCCACAACTTAAACCCCTGGGTGTACGTGGCCACCAGCTGAGTTATGACCCTCAAGCCCTGCTCCGTGGGGGGGACCTACAAGGAAACAGGGGTCGTCATCTCCCCAGAAGGAGCCACAGCAGGTCCCCCTGCAGCCTCTGCAGTGCACAGGGCGTCCAGATTCTGCATGGATAGAGGGAATCTCTGCTTCCTCCTGCTCCCTCCCTCTGGGGACAGGAGGGTCCTGGAGGCCTCTCCACGTCCCATAGGTGCATCCTAGGTCACAGGGAGAAGACATGTTCTCTGCCCACAAAGAGGCCAACCATGGCTTGAGAAGTCAGATTTTTCTTCTCCTGGGAGTGGTTCCAAACTCAGCAAGGTCCCCATGAGGAAGGTTTGTGGTCAACAGGGTGGCCTCAGGACTTCTACTGGGGCTCAGTCCCACACCTTGTCATGTCCTGGCCGGTTCCTCACATGGTGAAGGATCAGCAGACCTTCCAGTCCTGGCAGACCCCAGGGGACAGAGGTGAACTCTGCTCAGCAGTCAAGAGGGCAGCTCCCACCTATGAGCCCTTACTGCCTGCTGTAAGAGCTGTGCATAGAGCATCCTGTCTGTCTGTCTATCTATCTATCTATCTATCTATCTATCTATCTATCTATCTATCTATCTATCTTCCCTGAACCTATGGACTCTGATCAGTTGTGCCCTTTACAAATGAGGAAACCGGGCCACATCCCCCAAATGGAGAAATGGCATGGTTAGCTCCTGGGGATGCATCCTCTCCAGTCCCTCTCCATCCCTCTAGGATGCCCCATGCTGGCCTGACAAATACTCCCAGGTGCTCCAGACAGGTGAACAGAAGCCATTTTCACCTTTTTGACTGCCCTGTGCTCCCCAGGGACCCTGAGACATTTTATGAGGTTGGTCCAGAGAGGGAGAGTGACTCAGCTGAGCTCACACAGCAAGAGGAACTAGAGGAGAGAGAGTGATCCAGACCAGTCTCCATGGCCAAGCCGTGGAGGGGGAGTGGGAGCAGTAACTTGATAACATTCCTGCCACCCCCAGGGTTTGTTAAGAACATTCCAAGACCCAGAATCTAAGGCAACCTTCACAATGAGCTTCGGGAATGCCCCCGTTCTGACCTTAACTATAATAAGCAGTAAAATCACAGGAAGTCCTTCCCCAGCCATGGTCCTCATCCTGGGCAGTTAAGGTGAGCTGTGCCCATCCATCAGCCTGCCTGGGGATGGGAGGAGCTAGCTGCTCATCCTTTGGCCTTGACCATGGCAGGGGAACGCAAGTTTACCACCTGTGTCATCAAACGCTTAATTTGAGTGTCTGCTGTAGGCCAGCCGGTCGGCTGGGCATCTAGTGCCTGCTCCCCAGAGCAACTATCTAGTTGGAAAGGTGGAAGATAAGTAATTGAACAATTAACTCTTTAATTAAGCATGAGCAGACCCACAGTAGAAGTCAATATCTGGGGTGCAGGAGAGGGGTGAAAGAAAGCTTCTGCAAGGGGAAGCGAGTGGTTAACTTTATTCAGGTTGCATAATGGGCCCATTGGGACATCTTAGCAGGGAAGAGGAAGCTGTCCTGGGAAGGGGTGTGGGTGGGAAGCTAGACCCCTGTGGGTTGGGGTAGGGAGGTCATAGCTAATTCTTGTAGACAAGTGAGCAGACACAAGGGAATGGGCCAGGCAAGGAGTGGACCCTGGACAGCGCCCTGGAGAAGGTCTCCAGGATAGCTATGGGCCCTGGGAACCCCAGGGGACTGTGCCTTTGCAGCCTGCCATGGGAGCCCCTCAGGGGGACATTAATGGGGGAAGAGAGGCAGGAAGTGGACCCAAAACAGGCTAAAGGTGGGAGGACAAAGATGTGCAAATGGCTTGGGACAGCCGAGTGGAAGAGTGAGTGAGTAAAGAGGGGCTCCACTAGCCTCCCTGCTTCTCCCCTGACCCAGACCCCAGCCCAACCCCTGATCCCCACTCCCGGCCCCTCAGGAAGTCCATCCACCCTGATAGCCCAGACCATGTCCTACCCACACTCACCAGGCCCACGTGGCCCCAAAACCAGCTCCGTCCTGGGGGCTGCGGGAAACACCGGAGGCGGCAGCAGATGTCATGCAAGCGGTGGCTCCAGGCCAGGACGCGGGCCAGCAGCCAGGTGGCCCCAGCCAGCAACAGGAGCAGCCACGGGGAGGCGGCCAGCTGCCCCAGGCCCAGCCAGGACAGGCTCCACTGTGACATCCTGGGGCACAGGGGACAGAGGGGGAGCCCCTGAGACCCAGCAGTGGGGCAGAAAGTGAGCTCCCTGGACTGCTCACAAATGGGGGGGGCAGGATGGGAGGGACAGGGACAGGGAGGGGCAGGGAAGGTGAGCGCGGGGGAACTGGGCAAATGGGGGGTCAAAGGGGGAGGAGGATCGGGAGAATTCCAGAGGAAGAGGCAGAGGGAGAGGGAGAAAAGGAGACACAGAGCAAGAGATAGTTAACCACCCACTGGTAGCCCCTCTTACCCCAGGACAGCTGCTTCCTGGAGCCCCCCTCAACCTGGGCAGCATCCTTCCCCACCCGGTGCCAGGACACCCAGCCTGGTACCTTCAGTCAGGAGCAGCTTAATCACACAACCTCCTCTCCTCTCCTCTCCTGTTGGGAAGTCTTTGCCTCTGGCCCCTGACCTAGGGGACAAGGCTACCAGGAGCCAGGCTAAGCCATCCAATCCCTGCCTGCCTTCTTACACCCTCCCCACTTGGCAGTGGGCCAAATGGTGGGGGGGAGGGAGACTTGAGCGTTATCAAGATAGTTTAGGCTCTGGATCCTCAGAACTCAGCACTTCTCTCGTGGGGTGGGGGGGTGAGTTGAGGGATGGGCAAAGGTGACTCTCGGCCCCCAAGTTAACAGCCACCTCTGCCCTTTCAAAGCTGGGGTGCAGCAGGTAAAAGCTTCAACTTGAGAGTTCAGGTGCCATGGGAACAGGATCAGGCCAGCCTCCTCCCAATACATCTCTGGTTTCCCCTCAATGTGTGAGTCAGGAGGGTGGCCTGCACCATTTTTCAGCACAGAATCAGGAAGCCTCTGGCCTCTGGACTGCACACCCCGGCAAGAGTTCAAGTCCTGCCTCCAAGCAGCCCAGAGCCTGGGTTGAAACATGACTGCTGGGGGCAGGAGCAAAGAAACAGGCATGGCTGGGGATTACCTGCATCAGATTCAGGGGTGAAGGGGTCCAGTCTGAAGAGGGCACCTGGGGGTGAGGAGGTAAGGCTGCAGGGGCCAGGGACCAGGAGAGGGCAGGGCCCAGACAGAGGAAGCAGAGCTGGGAGACCCTGCATGGAGTTCTGCCCCACCCTGGCTATGTCTGTGGGCTGTGCCAGCCCCCTGTGGGCTCAGTCTTACCATCTGAGAAATGGGGGGTCAGATGAGGGCCTGAGATTAGGGCAGAAGAGTTTCACAGGATGGTGGAAAGGATCAGAAGCCTCCAAAAAGACAGACTGAAGAGAAAGGGCTGGAAATCGGTATTTGTTCTACTGTGTGTCAACACTCCACATAAAGTAAACCTACTCTTGCGGAAGACTGTATGTAAAGTGCACCTACTGTGTGCTGGGCACCTCAAAAAACATGCCTACAGTGTGTTGGGAACTCTACATGAAGTGTGCTTACTATGTGCCAGGTACACTATATAAAGTGCACCCACTGTGTGCCAGGGACTCTCCACAATGTGCGCCTTCTGTGTGCCAAGTACTCTACACAAATCCTGTGTATGCCAGGTGTTCTACCTAAAGCATGCCTACTGTGCGCTGGGTACCCTCCCTCAGGCATGCCTCCTAAGTGCTAGGTGCTCTACCTAAAGCACACTTACTGTGTGCTAGGTACTCTATGTAAAGTGCACCTACTGTGTGCTGGGTGTTCTATGTAAACTACCTACCGAGTGCCAGACATACTACATAAAGAGTGCCTACTATGTGCTAGAGGTTCCACATAAAGCATGTCCACTGAGTGTGCCAGGTATTGTGCACAAAATGCTCCTCCTGTGTGCCAGGTGCTCTACACAAAGTAAACCTACTGTGTGACAGATGTTCTGCAATGAGATAATTCATCACACACACCCCCCTCACCTCTCCAGGCCAGTGCCCTAAGATCAGGCAGAGAGACCCAGGCGATGAAATCCACAGGAGGGAAGATACCTACTTCACGGAAGAGAAATCTGAGGCTCAGAGAGGGCAAGCCTCTAGCCCAACTTGCAGAGCTGGAAAGAAACCAGGTCTGTCATATTCTCAAGCCCAAGCCTTTCCCCACTGCCATGCTGCTCCACACTGTTCATAAGGGACAATGCCCTGTGAATCCAAGGACACCTCTATGGTGGAATCCCAGGCAATGTGGTGACCCAAAGGGAGAACCCTTGAGACACTCATATTGCCAGGTAGATTATCCTCTCACATCCAGGATGCATCAACCAACGGATCTAGTGCTCCTCTCTGGGCCCCATCCTTGGTCCTGTCCAAAATTGCCTATGGGGTGGTCTTAGGTGAGAAGACATGAGGGAATGGGCTCCTGGCAAAGCTACTGAGCAGGGGATGGGGAAAGAGTCCTCCTGACACTGGTAGGGTGTTGGTGAGACCCCAAACTTCCCCCTCCCCCAATCCCATGGGCCAGGGGGTTCAGGTGAGTTCCTAAAGCCCTCACCTGCCCTGCTTTTCCTCCCTCTCCATGGAGGCAGACTTCCCCTGCTGGCAGGTCCATCCACATATTGGTCAGGGAGCATGGCCAGAGTACACTAATCCAGACAGGATCCTGGACACACAAGAGAAAGAGCCCCCAGTGCCCACAGGGTCTCAGCTCCCTGGGGACCTGCTGTGTGCCAAGAATGGGCAGGCAGCTACAGCAGGAATGGCACTTACCCACATGAGCCACGATCTTGTTTTAAGCCCCGTAGTTATATTCACCACTTTCCCCCACTCATTTTACAGACGACAAAGCTGAAGCTGAAAGCTCTTTGAGTGACTTGCCCAAAGTCCTACAGCTGGTGAAGCCAGCCCATGCACCAGGCATCCCCACTTCACCCTCGGTGCCCTGAACCACCAGACCGAGTTCCTTGCATCTACACATGGGCATTTCATTAGCACCACCTCTGAAGGTAGCAGGAATAATTTTAAAAGACAATGCACATAAAACACATAGGACAGAGGAAGGGCTTAATAAATGCCAGTCGCTGTTATTGCTACTGTTGTTATATAATTATCCAACAACCCTGCAGTATCACATTCATGCACTCGTTTTTACAGAAGAGGAACCAGAGATTCAGATAGGGGAATCAACTTGCTCCAGCCCCACAGCTGATTAGGTAAATATGACAGCAAGGTGACAAAAAAAGCCTTGCACATAGTCAATGCTCATTGAATATCTGGGGATGAAAGAAAGGTTTGCAGCCATGAGCCCTAAGGATTGGCTACTCAGTGTGGCCCTCAGACCTCCACCACAGGTATCACCTAAGAGCTGGCAGGAAATTGAGAATCTTGCACCGCTACTCAGAAATATGGACTCCAAACTGCATCTAAGTAGAACCTCAGGAAAACTGTGTACAAGCCTTCAAGTTTTCAGAAATGTTGCTTTAAGACCTCTGAGACCAGGTTCTGCAGGGAACGTGGGGAGGGGAAAGACTTCACTTCTCTGATTCCCAGGGTTGGTTTTTCTTTCTTTTTTTTTTCCACTTATAAAATAAGCAGAAAAATCTAAATCTCCAGGGGCTGTCCACACAACTGTTAGTTTACTGAACATCTCTTGTGTGTTCGGTGTATTTTAGGCACTGGGGATGCAGCAATGAGCACAGCAGACCCAGTCCCTGCTGTCAAAGGGCTCACATCTTGTGGGGAGAAGGGCAGTGATCAAATAAATGATCAAGAACATATCAGTGATTAGGGGCCCTACCTTAGGCCAGGCATCAGGGTGAAAAGAGATCTGAAAGAAGGAGGAAAGTCACCAAGGGCAAGCGTGGCATGGGAGATACCCATGCTGCACAAAAAAGCAAGTGGGTTCTTGTTCTTTTGACACTGGGGCTAAGAGCACCAACAGGCAAGATCACACAACTGACCAAGGCCAAGGTAGGCAAGCAAAATCTGGCCCCATATGGAAGCCCTAAGTAGGTGTTGACCTTTCACCAGTGATGCCAAGGACTAAAACCCCAGCAGGTCTCTGCAGCATCACAAAGGCAGAGTCTATCAGACCAGAACTCCCCCTGATTCCTGAGGCAGGAAGTCTCAGGTGGTGTCTTTCTGCTCTGAGCCAGAGGAGGCTGGAGCATCCCCAGTGTTTCTCACCCAACAAAGAATGTCTCAGTTGCCAAATCACACAATTTGGCTTATGGAATGTCCCCTAGCCAGTGCTGGAGGGAGGACGACCACACAGAGAGGCAGAGGCTGATTCTTCCACTCCCACCCAGAGCCAGGCAGTGGGTGAGTGTCTGTCAGACCAGAGGTGGCAGTCACTCTGTGAGTCACCAGCTTTGGGCACAGACTGTCAGCCTTCCTAGCCTCAGTCTTCATATCTATAAAGTGGGCTTGATAAAACATCACAGAGCAATGCAAGCATTCTATCAGACAGGTCAGAGAGAGGAGGGGAAAGTACCTTTCGAAGTGATATGTGAAGGGGATTTTTCCATTTGTGACAACATGGATGGACGGATGGACCTTGAGGCCATTATGCCCAGTGAAATAAGCCAGACAGAGAAAGACCAATACCATATAATCTCAGTTATATGGAATCTTTAAAAAATAAATGAACTCATAGAAACAGAGGACACGTTGATGGTTGCCAGAGGCAGGGTGTAGGGAGTGGGTGAAATGAGTGAAGGGGGTGAAAAGGTACAAACTTCCAGTTATGAAATAAGTCAGTCCTAGGGATGCAATGTATAGATTCATGACTATAGTTAATAACACTGGATTGTGTATTTGAAACTTGCTGAGAGTAAATCTTAAAAGTTTCATCTCTAGGGGTGCCTTGGGGGTTTGGTTGGTTGAGCATCGGACTCTTTTGGCTCAGTTCATGATCTCATGGGTCTGGGACCGGGCTCTGGACTTCGCAGGGAGTCTGCTTCTCTCCCTTACCCTTTCCCTCTGCCCTTCCCCTGCTCGCTCTCTTCCTGAAATAAATAAATAATAGGCACCGTAGGTGGGCAAATGACTCATAATCTGGGCTCAGGTCATGATCTTGGGGTCATGAGATTTCCAACCCTGTGTCAGGCTCCACGCTCAGGGTTGCTTGTCCCTCTCCCTCTGCACCTCCCAGCATTCTCATTCTCTCTCTCAAATAAATAAATAAATAAATAAATAAATATCTCTAAAATAATAAATAAATCTTTTTTAAAATGTTGTCATCACATTGGGAAAAAAAACTATGTGTGATGATGGATGTTAACTAGACTTATTCTGGTGATCGTGTTGCAATATACACAAATATTAAATCATGTGTACATCTGAAACTAATACAATGTTACATGTCAGTTATAGCTCAACAAAAAAATTGACATATGAGTAATGGTCCCATCTATATATAAAACCTATGAATGTGCGTATGGGTCTGTGTGTGCACACGTTTGCATATGCTTTGAAAAAATTCCAGAAGCATCCACACATCCAAGTGGAATTGGAGAAAGTAGAATTGGAGTGTTTATCCTTCTAACCTGCTACTTGTCTCCGATTCTTGCTCTCTCCCTCACTGAGCTGCTATCACTTTTATCACGAAAATACTAAAAGGATTTGGCACAGGGTGGGGGAGGGGGTGGCAGGTAGATGGTGCACAAAACAGATGAGCAGTTTTTCTTTTGTGTCACCATGAAGACACACCTCCCAGGAGTCAGACTGGGGTCTCTGTAGAGCAAGCATGCAGGCTGCCTGGTGGCTGGACTCCCTCTTTTCCTTTCCTTGGCCGTTGGGAAGGAACACTTCGGGATTCAGCACAACAGAGTTCAGATCCCAGCCCTGCTCCTCATTGGCTGTGTGACCTTAGTCAAGTCACTTGCCCTCTCTGAGCTTCATGCTCTCTTCAGTAAAATGGAGAGGGGGACTTACACCTCCCAGGTGGTTCATTCTTCAACAACAAACTGCACTTGAGCACCCACTCTGTACCAGGCACGGTGCTAGGACCCGGGACCTGGGATGAACAAGACAAATGAGGTCTCTGGACGGTGGTGCTCAGGTCTGATGGGAGAAGCCAACAGGAAATAAGAGCGAGACAGATGGTGGTGGTAATGAAGGAAATTAACACAGGGAGACATGCTAGCAAGTGACCAAGGGGCAATCAGGAAGGGCTGCCCTGCAGAGGTGACCTCTGAGCAGAAACCTGAATAACATGGAGTGTACAGCAAATAAACATCACTCCCCACCCCTAAAACCATACCAGGACCATAAAGACCCAGCACAGAGTGGGGTAATCAATGGTCTAAAAACTGTGTCATTCTTCCTTCCTTCCTCAGACATGCTGAGATAAACAAAGACAGTGAGGCAATTTCACTCAGAACAAGTCCTGCTGGAGATCCATGGTGGTGAAATTTGGCCCAATACTCAAACTGGAAATAGTTGCTACATTTCAGTTACCACAATAAAGATCGGGAAACCCAACCAGCCCCTGAAGCATGGCAAGGGTCAGATACATAAGTTGGAGCTGCCAGCTTCTTGACAGAAGTACCAGGAGAGCAAAGAAGCTGGCTTTGGAAAAATAAGGCTGAAGGGAAACTTTAGGAAAGTCCTGAGGCCCCACGATCGTTGGCTTCACCTTCCCCTGGACAGGAGTTTTTGGATGGTGCCAGCTCTGAAAAGTAGTCAGACCACCCCCACCACTCAGGCTGAGTGGGTTGCTTTCAACAGAGATCATCCCTGTGGAGCGTAAAAGGGCATTTCTCATACAACAGCCAATGGAAGGGGGACCCCAAAAACATCACAATAAAATCAGTAGAGCTTGCAAGGAAAGAGGCAGGATTTCGCCCCCCATCCTGATGTCTGCCTAACCAGCAGGCAAGAGAGCCATCCTGGCGCAGAGGAGCTGAGTGAACCCCCATCTGGGGAGGCATGTGGAGCAGACACACACCCTGGTCAAGAGCCTGCGGTACAATAGGAGTCTTTGGTCACCTACCTGCAGCCTCTCTGGGTCAAATAAGGAAATGGTGCTGGGTCAGTGGCATGCACTGGCACGCACCTGCAGGCAATCAGAGGATATTAGAAAAATGACATCCATTATCTGCCAAAGCAGAGACTTTGCATGACAGCGCTTTCCATGACAGCGAAGCCCTCTGGATTCCAGAAATAGCTAGCTACTTCTGGGCCCATGGACCTGGGGCTGATGGCAGCTCTCAGCTCTTGCTACCCCCAGGACACTGAACTAACCCTGATGAGAAATTTCCCTTGGCCCTGCCCATACCTTTGCAAGGGCTCCTTCTTACACTCACGCTTAGGGGCACCTGCCTGGCGCAGTCCGTTGAGCTTCTGACTCTTGGTTTCAGCTCAGGTCATGGTCTCAAGGTCCTGGGATCCAGCCCACCTTGGGCTCTGCCTCCCCTCCCCGCCCCACATACCGCACAGTTTTCTCTCTCTCTCTCTCAAATAAATAAATCTTAAAAAAAAAAAAAACCTCACACTTACTTAGCCATCTAGGTCCCTGACAGTTACAAGGTTTAGTGACTTTAAGACACACAGTCATACCCTTACACACGCACACAGAGTCACATACAAACGCCTAAGCACCCACACGTGCACACACAATTACACACATGCACACACAAACACATATGCACACATATTCACATGCATACACCCAATTACATGCATACATTCGCATGCACACACTCACACATGTGTACACACAGTAGCTGAACGCATACACAGTCACACATACACTTAAAGCAGACACACACACAGTCACCCACACGCATATTGAACTAATGGAGACTAGATGCCTTAGAGTCTGTTGTCCCCAAACCGTCCAGCAGAGGGCGCGTCCGACGCACTCAGGAGAGGAAGGAAACCCACCGTAGTTAGTGACAGCAGGCTAGTGTTACACACACAGGTGCAGCAGAGTCCTGGGACCCCTGAGCTTCATGCCTTTCCTCCCCATCTATCATTCACTCACTATCACGGTCCTTAGCCAAAACCTGTTTGTAGTGGGAGAAGAGATACTAACACTACAAGGATAGATCACACTTTGAAGGGTGTGGAGGAAAGAAATGGTGCATCAGCTGGTGGGAAAGTGGATCAAGGGAAGGGACATTTTAAGATTGATGAAATAACAGCATTATTTGTATTCCAATGGGAGTTATCCAGTAGGGTTCAGGTTTCATGATCAATATACAAAAATCTATACAGAATATATTCTACGTAGAATATAGAACATAGAAGTTCTATTTCTGTATTCCAAGGGTCAGCAAACCGTGGTCCATGGACCCAATCTGGCCTGTGGCCTATTTTTTCATGGTCTATAAGATAAGAAGAGTTTTTATATTTTAAAACTTTTTTAAGTTTTTATTTATTTGACACAGAGAGAGTGATAGAGAGAAAGAGAGTACAAGCAAGGGGAGCAGCAGAGGGAGAGGGAGAAGCAGACTCCCTGCTGAGCAGGGAGCCCAATGCAGGGCTCAATCCCAGGACTCCGGGATCATGACCTGAGCTGAAAGCAGATGCTTAACGACTGAGCCACCCAGGCACCCCAAGAAGTGTTTTTATATTTTAAAAGGACTGTAAAAGGAGAAGAAGCAAGAGAAGGGAGAGATCCTGAATGGGATGTGCAAAGCCTAAAATATTTACCATATGATCCTTTACAGAAAAAGTATGCCAAATCTGCTTATGGTAGCAGTAAAACTGGAAAACAATTGGAAAAAATATTTTCATATACCATTTTTTAAATATTATACACCAGAGAAAGTGAAATACTCAAGGTATAAATCTAACAAAGTATGTTCCAGATCTCTGAGATGCAAACTCTAAAACACTGATGAAAGAAACCCAAGAAGACCCAAATTAATGGAGAGATAAACTATATTCATGGACTAGAAGACTCAATATTATTAAGATATTAATTCTCTTCAAATTGATTTATAGATTTGAAGAAATCACAATCCCAGTCCCAGCAGGACTTTTTGTAGGAATAGATAAGCTGATTATAAAATTTACATGAAAATGCAAAAGACTTAGAACAGCCAAAAACTTTTTAAAAAGGTAAATGTAATGGAAGGATTCACATTATCCCTTTCAAGACATACTATAAAACAACAATAACCATGACAGTGTGGTATGGGCTAAAGATTAGACAAAATCAGTGGAAGAGAATAGAGTCCAGAAGTAGACCCACCCAAATGTGGTCAATTGACTTTTTAAAAAACACGCAAGGCAAGTCAATGCACAAAGGATAACCTTCAATAAACGGTACTAGAACAACTGGACATGCAAAAAAAAAAAGAAAAGAAAAAAGTGAACTCATACCTCACACTTTACACAAAATTTAACTTAATATGGATCATAGAACTAAATTATGTAAAATCTAAAACTTTTAGAAGGAAAAATAGAAGAGAATCTTTGTTAATCTTGAGTCAGACAAAATAGTTCTTATATACAACACCATAAGCATAATCCATAAAATGAAACTATTGCTACCTAGTACTTTATTTAAAAAATGTTTGCTCTGTGGAAGAAATTTAGATAATGAGAAGGTCAGCCACACCCTACAAAAAAAGACTTGCAAATCACACATCTGACAAAGGACTTATATGCAGAATACATAAAGAATCTCAAAATCCAAAAACAAGAAGGCAGACAACACAAGGAAAATTAACAGGCAAAAGATTCAAGCAGGCACTTCACCAAAGAAGGTAAATGGATGGCAAATAGGCACGTGAAAAAAAAATGTCCAACATCATTAATCATTTAAAAAATACAAACTAAAACCACAGTGAAATATCACACACTTGTAAGGATGGCTGGGGGAAGAATTGACAATACCAAGTGCCAGTGAGTATGTGGCACAATTAGACCCCTCATGCATTACTGATTGTAGTTTAAAATGCCGGACACTCTGGAAAGAGCATGATCATTTCGTTTAATGTCAAGTGTACGCGTATAAGATGGCCCAACCATCCCACTCCAGGAGCAATGAACACTTGCACACATATATTCATAGTAGTTTTTTTCATAATTGCCCCAAATTAGAAACAATCCATATGTTTTTCAACTGGCTTATCCCTATGATAGAATATTGCTTAGCAAGAAAAAGAAGCAAAATACTGATACAGCAACATGGATGCATCTCAGATGCATTGTGTTAAGCGAAAGAAGCCAGACTCTGGAGGTGGGGGATGTAGATTAGTGGTCACCGGTGGTGTGAGTCAAAGGAGATTTTTGACTCCCAAGAGCGACCGTGGGTAGTGGTGGCTACACAACTCAGGCATTTGCCAAAACTTAAACCTGTATACCAAATAGCACAAATTTCACTTTTGTAAATTATATATAAATTTAAGATGAGGCAAAGGGTAACTAAGCACATATATTATTTGCTTAAATGTAGTATGAAAGGATATGCGAAAAGTAAAGGTATTTACCTAAAGATGAAGAAACCAGGGAAATGAAGGACAGAGGACCATTATTTTTCACTGTGCAATTTTTTTTACATGAGTGAATATATTCCCTGCCAAAAATATTCCATTTAAAAATTTAGTCACTGTCAAAGAATCTCATGTAGTGAGGCTGGAGTGGTTCCCAAGTGATCTGAGGCATCAAGGGCTGAGACACACCTTGAAAATCACTTCCTTTGTAGGTTAAGATGCACCTCTAAGCCAAGCTGATCAAATTCACCCCCACTCCATCATTTACCGAGTGACCTTGAGCAAGTGAGTTAATCACTCCAATCCACAAAACTGGTGAGAGGATGAAATCAGTGTTTACCTGGGGAGCTGAAGTATTACCTTCTCCCTTCTCAGTGGTGTACTGCTGTTAATAGGGCCAAAAACATCAGTGTGTTTGGTGTTGCCAGGTCATTTGTGTTCTATGAAAGGTGTTTAACTACACCCACATCTTACTCAACTGTATGTGTATCTATTACTATATAAATAAAATTTCAATATCAAAAGTTATTTGAGGGCAAATTCTGTATTGGGTGTTGGGGTTGGGGGGTTATATGGAACTATACAGAATTATATTATTGTGCTCAATTATTCTGTAAAATTAAAACTACACAGGGGCACCTGGGTGGCTCAGTCAGTTAGGCATCCAACTCTTGATCTCAGCTCAGGTCTTGATCTCAGGGTCTTGAGTTCAAGCCCTGCACTGGACTGCATGGCCCAGCGTGGAGCCTACTTTAAAAAATAAATAAATAAATAAGGGTGGCACAGTTAAGCATCTGACTCTTGGTTTCACTCAGGTCTGATCTTTGGGTGGTGAGATCGAGCCCCATGTTGGGCTCTGCACTCAGTGCAGAGTCTGCTTGAGTTTCTCTTTCCCTCTGCCCCTCCCCCACTCTCTCACTCTATCTCTCTAAAATAAATAAGTAAATTTTTTAAAAAATAAAAATAAAATGTACTAACAATAAAGTCTATTATTTTTTTAAAAAGTTATTTGATTGAGAATAACTCAATTTATAATTGATAGTGATAGCTCAAGCCATCAATGTGCATGAAGAGAATTCTTGCAAAGCAAGACAAAATTTTATTTTTTTAAGATTTTATTTATTTATTTAGAGAGAGCACACGAGTAGGGGGAGGGGTGGAGGAAGAAGGAGAGACAGAATGTCAAGCAGACTCCCTGCTAAGCAGGGAGCCCATCAGGGGGCTTGATCCCACGACCCTGAGATCATGACCTGAGCTAAAATCAAGAGTCAGACACTCAACCAACTGAGTCACCCACGTGCCCCCCAAGACAAAATTTTAAATTATTTTCTAATATAATGCCATTTAAAAAAATTAAAAGTGGCTTGAAACTTAACACTTAGGGATTTTAAAGACTCCAAAATGATGATTTTATGTCATGGAAAGATGATTCAATGTCATGGAAAGATGTTCACAATATATTATTATCTGAAAAACCCAGATTAACAAAAAATATATATGAGAAAATAGAATCCTTTGTTGTTGAGGTAAAATGCACATAACATAAAATTCACCATGTAAACCATTATAAAGCGTACAATTTCATGCATTTAGTACATTCACAGTGTTGCGCAACCACCACCTCTAACTAGGTCCAGAGCACTTCATCACCCAAAAAGGAGACCTCCACTCCTGCCAGTTGCCCCTCCCACCCTCCAGCCTTGGTGACCACCAATCTGCTTTCCTTTCCATAACTATGGATCTTCCTATCCTGGACATTACATATAATGGAGCCATAAAACATGTGACATTTCACTCAGTATTCAAAGTATTCAAAGCGTTCAAAGTTTTCAAAGTTCAAAGTTCATCCATGTTGTAACATGTATCAGTGCTTCATTACTTTTTATAATCCAGTAAAATTCTTGTTATGGATATACCACATTTTGTTTATCCATTCATCTGATCACGGATATTTGGATTGTTTCCCAAATATCCAACTTTTGGCAGTTGTGAATAGTGCCACAATGAACTTGTGTACAAGCTTTTGTTTGAACACCTGTTTTCAATTCTTTGGGGTATATACCTCAGCGTGGGATCAGTGCCTCATATGATAGTTCTATGTCTAATTTATTGAGGAAACACCAAATGTTTTGCACAGGGGCTGCACCATTTTACGTTCCCACCGGTAATGGGTCAGGGTTCCAACTACACCACATCTTCACCAAACCTCTTATTTTCCCTTTTTCAGACTCTTGCTATCCTCGTGGGTATGAAGTGGTATCACATGAAGCACTGCTTTGCATTTCCCTAATGACCAATGATGTTGCATTTTTTCATGTGCTTATTAGCCAGTAAAACAGCATTTTTAAACAGAAAATTACATGTAAATATAATACATTTAGATGTAAATAACATTGTTTTACTTGTATAAAGATTATATATATTAATAAAAACTGGATGTATATGTGAGAAAATATGAACTATGATTATTTTGATATGTGTGAATTATGGATATAAAATGATTTTTATTTCTTACTTTTTCTTCTTTGTATTTTCTCCTATGAAGACATATCATTTTGGGAATACGAACAATATTTTAATTAAGAACTTGGCAAAGAAAAACACATGTGATTTTCAGCTTACAATACATTAAATATTTATTCATTTCATGTTGCAATGTTCCTGTCATATTTTGCAGTCTGTAAGCCTCCAGGGCCCCCAATCTGTGGGCCTCAGAAAGGTTTTGAGGTCCTAGACACTGTACCCCAGGGGGGTGCTCCTACAGCCTGAGAGGAAGGAGTCCAGGGGCAGCCACTGTTCCAGGTGCTGAAGGAAGCGGTTCAACTCCCCACCTCACTATTGGGACACACATGATCTCCACATCTTGAAACATTTAAGCAAAAATGAAGGCAGGTTCATGCCTCTCAAGGGGGAAAAAAATCTTTTTTTTTTCCAGTTCCTAGCTCCAAGACCAGCTTGCCATCAAAGGCCCTTGGAGTTTCTCTGAGGTAACTATGGATATTTACAACTAACTGGGTCTTCTAATGATAGTTTTCTTCAACAGAAGGTTGCCACATTCACCAATACTTAAATTTAACTTCTGTGATTAAAGCTTTTTAAATTTCAGAACGTGATGCAAAAAGATGACAGAAGGGAACAAATTAACCCTCACTGACTACTGATGCTTACCAGATATTGACTCAGTGATGTTGCACATGCTTGCTTATGCAATCTCCCCATCAGTGTAGTAAGGTGGCTATTACTATATGGTAACGGAACTGAGGCTCAGAGAGATCAACAATTTTCCCCAACCCACACAGCTAGGAAATAGCAGACTGGGATTGTGATCTTGGTAATACAACTCCAAGGTGCGCTGGATCAGGGTCATCGGACCCTCACTGCATTTAGTTATCTGCCCCACCTTTCCTAAAGAGTGGTCTTGTCCTCTTAATCCAAGAGGGAGCTCCAGCTACCCACACCACCCCAAGAAACAGAGAAGAAGAAAGGGGAAACTCGACAGAGAATGTCCAGCTTTCTCTCCAGCAGAGTTTCCAGAATTACCAGGTACTCTTTAACTTTTCCACATGGGACAGGGCATACTCATTTAGCCAATCTAGTTTCAAGAAAAGTTTTCAAATGCTATCTGTATTTCAGCCTGCCATGCACCTAACAAAAACCCAAGGATTACAGGAAGGCAAAAAGGAACATCAGGATACATAGCAGTCTCCGACACCATCCATCCTGTTGACTACCAAAGCATCCAATGTGTACTCCTCTTCCTATACAAGGAACACCCCTAGGGGAGTCAACCTCAAAGTGCTCCCTCCATTTAGCCCAGGTTCCAGGGTCTCTGGGTGATGTGCTGTCCTCTCCCTCAAGCCCTGATGTGAGCTTTTTTGTGGTCCAGGAATCTGTGCACTTAAAGGCAATTTTCACCCTCAATACATTCAAGAGTGGAGTAATAACTGGATCATGACCATTAAAATTCCAACTGAGACTTCCTGTTCCCACTAATGACAAGCTAGGTTACTTGGATTAAACTTTCAATTTTTAAAAAACAACTCTCACAGCTGGATACTTTTCCAATTTCTTAAATGAATACATGACCAGAAAATATAGTAAAGAATTACAAAGACACCACTCAAATGAACTAGAAGCCTAGAGCTAAATGAACATCAATTACACGTTTGCCCTGGAGACATTTCTCAAGTCAGGAAAATGTGAAGCTGTTTTGATGGCTTCATGGTCAGGGGAGAAAAATCAAGGCCTATAGTGATATGAGAAAGAGAAATTGTGAGAAGACCCTCCTTACATAAGTGGAGACCTCAAAAAGCTACACCCCTCAGAGTGAGAGGAGTGGAGGAGCCTGTGTGATCTCAACTAGAATTTAAACTGCCTTCCTGATCTTGGCCACCACAAGTCTTGAACTTCATTTAACATAATCTTCAATCAGCAAGGCTCCAAGACCTCCTCCTTAGAGAAAGCTACCTTCTTCAAATTCTGCAAATCTTATTTCAAATATGATAACCAGTAGTCAGGCAAAGATAACCAGGCACACAAGAACGACGACCCTACCAGTGAAAACCAGCAAAAACAACAGACTATATAACAGATACAGTGACCGCAATGATTAGGCACACAGGATAAAGTATATTTGCTTTGTTGAAGTAAACATAGTAACTATTGACATAGTGAAGGATTCTGAGGTAAGAGAAGTTTGGGTATATTAGGTAGGAACAGAGGTCAGGGTGATCAGAGTGTAGTGCCACTATGGGTTCTCCTCTGTGACCCAGAGCCTCAAACATGCCCTTAAGTCAGTCCGTAACCCTGGTCCCTCTCTTGCTCAAACACCTCCCATGGCTCCCTATTGCCTACAGGATAAACTCCCTGATTGGGCTCTGGTAGAACCAGCAATCAGCATGGGGGCCTGTGGTCATCTGGAAAGGCTCTCAGGGTCTTGGGCCTCCTCTCCACCCCGCCTCGCCCACCCCTGCTAGCTCTCAATGAGGCTCTGGCAGAGGAGACTGCAAAGTTTCATTCCTGGGAATCCACAAAGCAAGGCCTGTAGGTTCTGGGTGGATCCCAAGCCAGGAGCTCGCAAAATCACTGGGACCCCGCGCTCAGCGGCTCCGTGCGCAGCCAAAGTCCACCCTCTGCGCGCAGAATGAGTTCCGGCTTCCGGCGCGGCTCCTCCTCGTCTGGCAGGAACCGGAAGCGCAGCAGCGTGAGCGCGAGGACCACCTTCATCTCAGTCATGGCGAACGTCTGCCCAATGCAGTTCCTGCGGGCAGAAGTGGCGTCTCTGACTCGCCAGGGACCCAGCAGGTCCCAACGCGCCCAGAACCTGGCCCAAGACCCCCAGCCCTGCCCGCAGGGATCCAGAAGAGGGCTAACCCATGTCTGGGACCCCCATGTGGGCTTGCCTATCCCCTGAGGTTGGCCCAGACCCCAGCCCTGAACTCAGGCCAGCAGACAGGGGGAAGGGGCTCTGCCCACACTGAGGAGCCCCTGTTAGACCCACCCAACCTCCACTCCCCAGACCCTTACCTCTAACCTCTGGAAGAGGGGAGAGAAGGAGAGCCATCCTCAATTTCCCCCCTTTCCTGTCCCCACAGCCATGTCTGGGTTCTCAGTCCCAGATCCCTGCCCTCACCACGACATTCCCGCCTGGGATGCCTGCTGCGCTCACCTGGGCCCCGCGGAGAAGGGAATAAAAGCCAGGGGAGACCTCTTCTGGGGGATTTCTGGATCGAAGCGGAAAGGATTGTATACCTGGGAGCAGAGAGAGGCAGGGCTGCTGGGTGGGGTTTCTCAAGATACCCAGACAAGGCTAGAAAAGACAGATGTGGATACAGTGGAGGGGCAGTGTCTGACTTCCCTGGTCAGGACCCCGCCCCCTGGTCGGGTCGCCGGATGGAGAAGAGGGAGGGAAGCACCTCAGGGTCCGGCCAGATAGATGGGTTGTGATGAATCCCAAAGATGCTGATGACACAGATGCTCCCTATGGGGGAGAAGAGAAACAGTCAGCATAAGGTCTCAGCGGATGGGACCGCCACCCTCCTCCCCCTGATGCTGTGGACACCTTTGGGGATGATCCGGCCATCAGGGAGCCCGACGTCGTGGGTACAGCGGCGGGCAATGACTGTAACGGGGGGGTGCAGCCTCAGACTCTCCTTGATGCACATGGTCAGGAAGGGCAACTGGGCCAGGTCATCCCTAAGGAAGCCCCCCAACAATTATCCAGGGATCGAATCAAAGACTCCCCCAGCCATCCTGCTGCCCCTGGAGACCCTCTCCCCACCTTGCTCTGACCCTCACTTCTATACCAAAATAAATTCCAGATGGGCCAAAGATTTAAGCATTAGAAAATCAAAAACACAAAAGTCACTAGAAGGAAATTTAGCCTAGTATTTTTAGAAGCATTTCTGAGCAAAGCACAACATTCACGGGGTATCCTTAAAAGTGTTAATACATTTGCATAAGAAAGTTTTTTAAGGTATACAATTAGCTGAAAAGGAAAAAATATATATACTGGACTTAACAGGTTATTTGAACAAATAAGACCCACACTCTAAGGTGGGATGGCCTAATATTATAAAGGCGTAGATTCTTTGTAAGTTAATTGATATATTCAAGGCAATCCAGGAAAATCAAGTTGTTGTTGTTGTTTTGAACTCAGTAATCTTATTCAATTTGAAAAAAAATAAACTTCAAGAGCTATGTCAGGTATTAAGGAGGGCACGTGTTGCATAGAGCACTGGATGTTATACATCAACAATGAATCATGGAACCCTGCATCAAAAACTAATGACGTACTGTATGGTGACTAACATAACAAAATAAAGAAAAAAAGAGCTATGTCAATTTAAAAATAAAAGATCGAAGAAAGAGAATTCATCTACCAAATATTAAGACCTATTATAAAAGTATGGTAATAATAAAATAAAATAAAATAACAGCACGGCACTGTTGCAAGAACAGGAAAACAGACCCATGGGATAGGATTGAGAGCTCGGAGACCGGCACATGAATAGTTGAAAACGTAGCATCTGGTAAAGGAGGCCCCACAATCCCTGAACAATGGATGGTTCACACAACTGATGATGTGGAAATAAAAAGAACTGGATTATCATGCACTCTACATGAAGATGGAGTCTTCTCTTATACTTGAAAGGTAAAACCATAAAGTTAAAGAAGATATTACATAGACGACATCTTTGGGACCTATGAGTAGGAAGGAATTCTTAAAACCCCCAAAACATAAACTGGAAGACAGGGGGGAAAAAAAGGAAAACTATTGCACAGAATTAAGGATTTCTGTTTAACAAAGACACCTTGGACCAAAGTA
This sequence comes from Eumetopias jubatus, assembly GCF_037043125.1. Lineage (NCBI taxonomy): Eukaryota > Metazoa > Chordata > Mammalia > Carnivora > Otariidae > Eumetopias > Eumetopias jubatus. The sequence continues at coordinate 206,609,257 of NW_028274807.1, forward strand.
ACATTCAGATGAGAGATTTACAGAAGATTATCTGCACTAAATATATGGATCTAGAACGATATCTTGAATATACAAGGACTTCCTGCAAATCAACAAGAGAGATGACAGGGACTCAAGAGATAAGCAGACAAAGGACAAGATCTAAGAATTCATGGGAGCTCAAACTCAGAGATTTAAAACATGAAGAGAAGCTCAAAGTCGCCAGTTATGAGAGAAATGGAAATTATCTAGTAAAGAGATATTACCTCACATCTATTTGAGGGGAGAATTAACAAGATGGGTGATGGTGAGGATTAAGTAGCTGAGGCATAGGGGTAGAGAGACCTCATGCATTGATAGTGACAGTATGAACATGAGCCACCACTCTAGAAGGCATCAGTGTGGTCAAGGAAAGGCAATGTGTGTTTTATGACCTACCAACCTGGCTCCTGGGGCATAGAACCCAGAGAAATTCTCAGACAGGTAGATAAAGACACGCACACCAAGATGTTCATTGCAGTAATGAGATGGAAACCTCCTGGATATTCAACTCTAAAGGATTGTAGAGAGACATTCTATATGACAGTTCAAAGCAATAACCTAAACATAACATAGAACCAGGGATTTCTAATAAAGTCATAGTGCTGTTTCTGAAAAAAGTAAGAGCAAGCAGGAGATCTGTGATATAACACATATCTGTGAATTTTAAAATACATCTACCCAAAACAACAAATTATGCAAATAAAAGTCGATTGAATGCTCTAGAATCATATTGGTGGAGTGCTGGAAGTAGAGAATTGGACTGAATGGGAATAAGTATTGCCCAAAAAAATGATGATAATTAGTCATGAATAAAGGGCCACGGTTAACTTCATCCTTGACACCTGATGCCCAAATAACTAAGAGATTAAAACTGTCAAGAGTATTTTTCAAACTACCCAATCCAATCATAGTGTTCAAATGAAAAAACTAAAAATGCAAGAAAAAATGTAAATGCAAAGTAATAAGATAGAACCAACTTTATCAAGTATGAAAATGTTTTTAATATGATAATGAAGACTGCTTAGTGCTTATGTATGAATATATAAATAGATAGTACAGAATGGAGTCCAGAAATAAACCCTAATATATGAACAAATTTAGTTTATTGTAAAGCTGCTATTATTTAAAATCCTAAGACAAATACAAACTATGTATCAAATTCTGTTGAAATAATTAGCCATTTGGAGAAAAAAATAGATTCCCACTTCAGCACTTATACCAGTATGGATTTAATATGGAAGAAAGATTAAATGTAAGAAATAATAATAAAAATATTAAATAAAATTTAGGTTCAATAACATTTTTCAATAAATAAATCCATTAGAAGAAAATAAACAAGTTTTATAGTTTAGCATTAGAGTGTGAAGAGCTTTTCCAAGCATTAAAAAAAAAAAAAACAGAAGCTATAAAAAAGCCAATAAGGGGCACCTGGGTGGCTCAGTCGGTTAAGCGTCTGCTTCGGCTCAGGTCATTATCCCAGGGTCCTGGGATGGGGTCCCGCATCGGGCTCCCTGCTCCGTGGGAAGCCTGCTTTTCCCTCTCCCCTACTTGTGTTCCCTCTCTCACTGTGTCTCTCTCTGTCAAATAAATAAATAAAATCTTAAAAAAAAAAAGCTAATAAATGTGATTACAAAGAAATGAATGAAAACCAAAATAAAGTCAAAAGACATCCTGGGAAATAATTTTTGCATAACAGAAAAGAAATTAATTCTCTTCAAAGAGTCCTTATAAATCAGTAAGAAAAAAACAAAAAAACTCAAGGTAAAAAGGACAAATTATGCAAACTGATGCTTTGCAGAAGAAGAAATATTCATGGTTCATAAACATGTGAAAATGTGCTCAGTTTTACCCATACTTAAAGTGATGTTCATTAGAATAACAAAGTATTTTATTCACTTACCAGCTTGGCAAAAGTTGTAAAGTTTCATAACACACACTGTCAGTGAGGATGTGAGGAAATTGGCACTCTGAAAAGCCATCTGTAGGAGTTGATTTGCCAAGAGCTAATTAAATTATGAAAACTCAAATGGTCTTTGATTCAGCAACACCACTTTTAGAAATTTGTTCTGGAGAGACATCCACACATGTGAGCAAAAATCAGTGTACATGGATGTTTGCTACATCATGTTATTATAGCAAAAGCTCCCAAACTACAAATGTCCATTGACAGGAATGTTTAGATAAATCATAGTACATCCATGTGATGGAATACTATACAGCTATCAAAAAGGAGGAAATAGGGCTCACTAGTCCTGACACACACTGCGAGGTAAATCAGTACAGAGATGCTGAAAGGCAGTTCAGCAATATCTATCATAACTACAAATCTTCTCATAAATGTCCCCAACAGAGGGGTGAGATGAATAATTTATGCAATCCTATATAGCACTCAGAAAGGAGCTCTAAGACATAATATTGAGTGAAAAAAACAAGTGACTAAATGTGTGGGCATGTGTTTCTATTAAACTATAATAATTATATAAATATATATCTCTAAGAATTTCAGAAAAGTCTGAAAGGACATATGACAAATTGATGTCCCTAGAAACCCCTCAGGAGGGGAAGAATGAAGGGGAGTAAGTTGGAGGGGGAGACGAACCATGAAAGACGATGGACTCTGAAAAACAAACTGAGGTTTCTAGAGGGGAGGGGGTGGGGGGATGGGTTAGCCTGGTGATGGGTATTAAAGAGGGCACGTTCTGCATGGAGCACTGGGTGTTATGCACAAACAATGAATCATGGAACACTATATCAAAAGCTAATGATGTAATGTATGGTGATTAACATAACAATAAAAAAATTTTTAAAAAAAGAAGCCCCTCAGGAGACAGGGGATTGATAGGTTTGGGGGAGGGCAACAAAGATGAACCTAACTTCTCCATAGTGTTTCATTTTGTGCAAGAAAAAATAAAAAGTCTTCTTCCCATTATTGATTTTGTAATTCAAATTAATTTCTCAAAATTTGTATCCTGAAAAGAAATGAAAGATCTGGAAATTATATTGTCAACATGCATGCCTGAATGTTCTATGTATATTCTCAGTTGTAGAAAGAAAACTGAATGAGCAAAGAGATGGTGGACAGATACATGTGGGCATAGACTGAACATTGGAAGGACACAGGAAACTATCAAAGGTTGGGATGGGATCGGGGTGCTGGCATAAGACAGAGGCTTATGTGAAATAATAGAAGAGTTTAACCTTTTACTCATCTTGCAATATATATCAAATCCTTGTGTTCTACACCTTAAACTTACACAGTATTATATGTCAACTATATCTCAACAGAGCTGAGAAAGAAAAAAAGACAAAGGCTTATATCCATTGTAAACCAATTCATACTGCTTAAATTTTTACCAAGCGTATAATTGTTTGAAGTTGGGAGAAGCACAAAAACACTTCTCCACTTCACAGAACTTCTCTGCTGAGCAAAGCCTTGAAGTTGAGGGCACTACCTCCAAAGTGTTCGGTCCAACATCTCCTCGGCATCCTTCAGCCCTTGGCCCCAAATCTGCCCCCTGGCCCCCAGGCTCCAGCTCACCACCTCCAGTTTGCCCCTCTAGCTACAGATATTTTTAATAAGAATATCTGACTTTTCACAATCAGAGAAAGACATGTATCATATGACCTCACTGATATGAGGAATTCTTAATCTCAGGAAACAAACTGAGTGTTACTGGAGTGGTTGGGGGTGGGAGGGATGGGGTGGCTGGGTGATAGACATTGGGGAGGGTATGTGCTACGGTGAGCGCTGTGAATTGTGCAAGACTGTTGAATCACAGATCTGTACTTCTGAAACAAATAACGCAACATATTTTAAGAAAAAAGAAAAAGAAGAAGATAACAGGAGAGAAAGAATGAAGGGGAGTAAGTCAGAGGGGGAGATGAACCATGAGAGATGATGGACTCTGAAAAACAAACTGAGGGTTCTAGAGGGGAGGAGGGTAGGGGGATGGGTTAGCCTGGTGATGGGTATTAAAGAGGGCACATTCTGCATGGAGCACTGGGTGTTATGAACAAACAATGAATCATGGAACACTACATCAAAAACTAATGATGTAATATATGGTGATTAACATAACAATAAAAAAATTAAAAAAAAAGAATATCTGACTTTTCAGAATTTGAATTGAGTGGGGAGGAGCAAGATGGCAGAGAAGTAGGAGACCTAAATTTCGTCTGGTCCCAGGAATTCAGCTATAAAGGGATCAAACCATTCTGAAGACCTACGAATTCAACAGGAGATCGAAGAAAAGAATAGCAGCAACTCTCTGAAGAGAAAAGCGACCACTTTCTGGAAGAGAGAAGCCAGGAGTTGGGAGTTTCCCCTCAATCACCATGCTGTGATAATGGTAGGAGCTCTGGTCTCTTCTGATTTGTTTAGTGTATATTTTCCTGGGTCGTTGTTACCCTGTTAGCATTTTGTTCTCTCATTCATCTATTCTCCTCTGGACAAAATGACAAGATGGAAAAAAATCACCTCAAAAAAAAAGAACAAGAGGCAGTACCAACTGCCTGGGACCTAATCCATACGGACATTAGTAAGATGTCAGAATTAGAGTTCAGAATGATGATTTTAAAGATACTAGCTGGGCTTGAAAAAAGCATGGAAGATATTAGAGAAACCCTTTCTGAAGAAATAAAAGAACTAAAATCTAACCAAGTTGAAATCAAAAAGGCTATTAATGAGGTGCAATCAAAAATGGAGGCACTAACTGCTAGGATAAATGAGGCAGAAGAGAGAATTAGTGATATAGAAGACCAAATGATGGAAAATAAAGAAGCTGAGAAAAACAGAGATAAACAACTACAGGATCACGAGGGCAGAATTCGAGAGATAAGTGATACCATAAGATGAAACAATACTAGAATAATTGGGATCCCAGAAGAAGAAGAAAGAGAGAGGGGGGCAGAAGGTATATTGGAGCAAATTATAGTAGAGAATTTCCCTAATTTGGGGAAAGACACAGGCATCAAAATCCAGGAGGCACAGAGAACCCCTCTCAAAATCAATAAAAATAGGTCAACACCCCAACTTCTAATAGTAAAACTTATGAGTCTCAGAGACAAAGAGAAAATCCTGAAAGCAGCTCAGGACAAGAGATCTGTAACCTACAATGGTAGAAACATTAGATTGGCGACAGACCTATCCACAGAGACCAGGCAGGCCAGAAAGGACTGGCATGATATATTCAGAGCACTAAATGAGAAAAATATGCAGCCAAGAATACTATATCCAGCTAGGCTGTCATTGAAAATAGAAGGAGAGATAAAAAGCTTCCAGGACAAACAAAAACTAAAGGAATTTGCAAACATGAAGCCAGCCCTACAAGAAATATTGAAAGGGGCCCTCTAAGCAAAGAGAGAGCCTAAAAGTAACATAGACCAGAAAGGAACACAGACACTATACAGTAACAGTCACCTTACAGGCAATACAATGGCACTAAATTCCTATCTTTCAATAGTTATCCTGAATGTAAATGGGCTAAATGCCCCAATCAAAAGACACAGGCTATCAGATTGGATAAAAACAAAACAAGACCCATCAATATGCTGTCTACAAGAAACTCATTTTAGACCCAAAGACACCTTCAGATTGAAAGTGAGGGTGTGGAAAACCATTTACCATGCTAACGGACATCGAAAGAAAGCTGGGATGGTGATCCTTATATCAGACAAATTAGATTTTAAACCAAGGACTATAATAAGAGATGAGGAAGGACACTATATCCTACTTAAAGGGTCTATCCAACAAGAAGATCTAACAATTGTAAATATTCATGCCCCTCACATAGGAAGAGCCAATTACATAAGCCAATTAATAACAAAATCAAAGAAACACATCGACAATAATACAATAATAGTAAGGGTAGTTAACGCCTCCCTCACTGAAATGGACAGATCATCTAAGCAGAATATCAACAAGGAAATAAGGGCTTTAAATGACACACTGGACCAAATGTATCGCACAGATATATTCAGAACATTCCATTCCAAAGCAACAGAATACACATTCTTCTCTAGTGCCCATGGAACATTCTCCAGAATAGATCACATCCTAGGTCACAAATCAGGTCTGAACTAGTACCAAAAGATCGGGATCATTCCCTGCTTATTTTCGGATGACAATGCTTTGAAATTAGAACTCAATCATAAAAGGAAAGTCAGAAAGAACTCAAATACATGGAAGCTAAAGAGCATCCTACTAAAGAATGAATGGGTCAACCAGGAAATTAAAGAAGTATTTAAAAAATTCATGGAAACAAATGAAAATGAAAACACAACTGTTCAAAATCTTTGGGATGCAGCAAAGGCAGTCCTAAGAGGGAAGTATATAGCAACACAAGCCTTTCTCAAGAAACAAGAAAGGTCTCAAATACACAACTTAACCCTACACCTAAAGGAGCTGGAGAAAGAACAGCAAATAAAGCCTAAACCCAGCAGAAGCAGAGAAATAGTAAAGATCAGAGCAGAAATCAATGAAATAGAAACCAAAAGAACAGTAGAACAGATCAATGAAACTAGGAGCTGGTTCTTTGAAAGAATTAATAAAATTGATAAACCCCTGGCCAGACTTATCAGAAACAAAAGAGAATGACCCAAATAAATAAAATCATGAATGAAAGAGGAGAGATCACAACCAACACCAAAGAAATACAAACAATTATAAGAACATATTATGAGCAACTATATGCCAGCAAATTAGATAATCTAGAAGAAATGGATGCATTCCCAGAGATGTATCAACTACCAAAACTGAATCGGGAAGAAATAGAAAACCTGAACAGACCTATAACCACTAAAGAAATTGAAGCAGTCACCAAAAATCTCCCAACAAACAAGAGCCCAGGGCCAGATGGCTTCCCAGGGGAATTCTATCAAACATTTAAGAAGAATTAATACCTATTCTTCTGAAACTGTTCCAAAAACTGGAAATGGAAAGAAAACATCCAAACTCATTTTATGAGGCCACCATTACCTTGATCCCAAAACCAGACAAAGACCCCATCAAAAAGGAGAACTACAGACCAATATCCTTGATGAACATGGATGCAAAAATTCTCACCAAAATACTAGCCAATAGGATCCAACAGTACATTTAAAGAATTATTCACCACGACCAAGTGGGATTTATTCCTGGGCTGCAAGGTTGGTTCAACATCCGCAAATCAATCAATATGATACAATACATTAATAAAAGAAAGAACAAGAACCATATGATCCTCTTAATAGATGCAGAAAAAGCATTTGACAAAATACAACATCCTTTCTTGATCAAAACTCTTCAGAGTATAGGGATAGAGGGTACATACCTCAATATCATAAAAGCCATCTATGAAAAACCCCCAGAGAATATCATTCTCAATGGGGAAAAACTGAGAGCTTTCCCCCTAAGGTCAGGAACACAGCAGGGATGTCCACTCTCACCACTGCTATTCAACAGAGTATTAGAAGTCCTAGCCACAGCAATCAGACAACAAAAAGAAATAAAAGGCATCCGAATCAGCAAAGAGGAAGTCAAACTCTTACTCTTTCTGCTTCACTACCCAGCTTCACCCACCTTCTTTCCTAACTGCCCCAGCCTTGCCCAGGTAAGACTCGAATGGGACTAGACATGGAGTTGGGAGAGGGCAAACAGTGTGGACACGTTTACTGAACAAAGAGATGGGTAAATTTCCACCCCCCAAAACCTCTTGTGACTCCCTGCAATAGATTGTTAGGTGGGAATTAGATATAAAAGCAAAAATTAAAGGGAGTAAGGATCTTTGGGGAAAACGTGCAACTTCAGACAGAAAAGCAAGGGAGGGGAGAAGTTCATTTACTGAACACATGCTGGATGGCATCTGTTCTAAACACACTGTCACAGTTCACCAAGCAGCCCTGTAGAAAAGATTCCCTGCCCCACCCCCACTTACAGAGGAGAAAAGTGGTATTCAGAATAGGGAACTGATTTTATTAAAGTCACATAGCAAGTAAGCAGGGCAATAAATGTGGACACTCAGATCTTTCTGTTGCATAAGCCTGCAAGCTTTCCCTGCTCTCCAGGCTGTGTGCCAACCTGCCTCTAGGCTCTGCTCCTATTCCCAGGAAACAATAATGACAGAATTAACAAAAAGTTATTTCCTCTCCCCAGCTTGGGAGCAGAGCCAATGAGAGGGGTTCAGGAACAAACCATGATGACCTGTACTCACCATTCAATCTCTTGAGGCTCACGGTCCCTCAGGAGCTCTTGCACCTCCTGCCGACAGCGCTCCTGGTACTCTGGGTGCTTTGCAAGGTTGTACAGGACCCAGGAGAGGCCACTGGCTGTGGTGTCATGGCCTGAGAGGCAGCCAGACAGGCTTGCATCTCTGGGCTTGTTCAGCACCAGAGGGTGGACAGCGCCTTTAATTAAGGCCCTCAAGGGTGGATGGGGAGGATGGGGTGGGATGGGGTGGTCCAGGGCCTACCTACCAAGTTCCTGGGACTGGACAGACCCCTGCCCCTGACCCATAGTCCCACACTGGGATGCTCACCCTCAAACATGAAGGTATCAGCCTCAGCTCGGATGTCCTCATCTGACAATTGTTTTCCATCTTCATCCTGGAGAAAGAGCAAGACCTCTTGAATCACACCAGCTCTGAGGGTGTCTAAGTCTAATCTGAAACAGTCCCTCACGCTCCAACAACAAAGCAGGATCTGTCCCTCATCATCTCTAGAGCCCACCCCACAGGTCTCCTCCCTGGTCTCCAGCCTTTTATTTATCCCTTTCAGGCAGCCTTCTACAGAGTCAAAACATATCCCTGACCCATCTCTCCCTTCCTCAAGCACCTTCCATGGTTGCCCAGTACCCTGTGGGTCAAGTCCAAGTTCTTCCATGTGACATTTGAAGTCAAGGTCCATTCTATCTCTTGAATTCTGATCCCAGGGAAGCCCACCTTGGCCAGCAGGAGCACATCAATGAAGTCCAAAGTCTTGGCCTTAGCCTTGGCCTTGAGGAAGTCATGGGAACCCCCACTAATGAGGGCACGGCGCCGCTCCTGGATGACAGCATCTGTGAAGTTGTGCACCAGGTTGCAGGCCCTGCGGAAGCGCCACCCATCGGGGGTGAGATTGTACAGGAAGTCCATGTGCAGGAAGATCTGCTCCTGCCGTTTCACCACAAGGGCACTGAGCTCCAAGATGGCAGCAATATATTCACTGGGACTCCTGCAGGGCCAGGCCAGAGAGAACCTTAAGAAACAGCTTCTTAACCCACATGAAACCCTAAGAGCACCTTCCAACCAGAAACCCAGAAGCACTGTGGCACATGCTTTGCTCATCATAGCCCCCTGGACTTTATTCAAAACAAAGTGTTCTCCAGGCGTGCTTCTCCCTCTACATCCCACCTTTATGAACGGCCTCATGTCCCAGACCCCAGGGCAGAGCTTGGGCATCATGCTCGTCTCCCCTCTTTCCTACACAATATCTGACCCTGCCCATTCTTTCTTAGTTTCTCCCAAATCTGCCCCATTTCCTCCAACAAATTCAAGCCTTCTCCTCTCCATGGTCCCCTTGAATTCTGTGTCTATATGACAGCTGGTCTTCTTTAGAGTCAGATGTCCAAGAACAGCTTTGACCATGACCCTCATCTATTCAAACACCTTCCATGCCTCCCTGGAAACCTCAGGATAAAGTTCATATGCCTTTGTCTGGATTTTGAATGTCCTTAAGATAAAGCCCCTGCCAAGCCCTCCAACCTCATTCCCAAGGTGGCTCCTCACTGTGGCACATGCTTTGCTCATTGTGGCCCCCTGGCCTTTATCAAACATTTCTACCTACCTGAAAGGATCACTCTTTCTCTTTCCCTTCCTTGTCCTTCAATGTCTAGCTCTGATCCATCTCCTCCAGGAAGTCCCTTCTGATTGTGCTGACCAGTCCTCCATTCCCCATCTACTCCCTTGGGTCTATGGCTCATGTTCCCATGCCCAGGGCAGAGACTCACTCCTGGCAATTGCTGTCAAAACTGAAGACACATTTTTGCAGACTGTCCAGGGTCATGAGGCTGATGTGCTCAAACATGTCTAGATGGGTGCTGCCTTCCAAGGCCAGGCACTGCCACTTGGCCTGGACACAGAAAGGGGCAAATCCGGGGTTGGGACCTGCCTCCCCTGAGCTCCTCCTCAGCCCCAGCCACCAAGATGGACTCCCCCAGACCCAGCCTTCTGATCCTCCACCCCAGATACCCATCTCCAGGAAAGACCAGGCTTGGGAGGGAGTAGAAACTGTTACTATTAAGAATCCATTAAAAAAAAAAAAAAGACCCCACGGCTGGGAGTCAGGAGACCTGAGTTCAAATCTTGGCTCTGCCTCCTATACTCTTTTTGGTCTTGGTCAACTCATTGTCTTCCTCCTGTCAAAACTTATTGGGATCTACCTGTCAAAGCTTCAGCACCAAAGCCATCCTCGACCAGTGGCCCAAACATGCAGCAGAGCTGAGCCTGGACGAGCAGAGCTGTCTCCCAAACCCAGCCATGACCACAGACATGTGAGTGATTCCAGCCAAGATAAGAACTACTCTACTGACTCATCATCTTGGGAGCAACAACAAACATTCTTTCAAACCAGTGAATTTTAAGGTGGAATGCTATGCAGAAAGAGCTATTATACAATCTTCATCATTAGTGTCTTGAATTTTACAGAGTTTCAGTGAGGCAGACTAGAAACTAAAACCTTCTGAACACCTACTAAGTGCCAGGATCATGATTCCATTACCTCATCTTGACCACCCTTTAAGAATGGCTTATCCCCTCCCCCATTTTACAGATGGGGAAACTGAGGCTTAAAGAGGAAAAGGAATGGCCCTAAAGCCATCCAGCCAAGCCAGGACTCCAGATCATATGTGTCTGAGGCTACTCCCCTTTTCCCAGAGCTCCAGCTGGGACCCTGGATTTAAGGAACTCACATGCATGATGCCTGCGCTTTTGTTGAAAATCTTCACATAGGGTTTCAAGATTTCAAAGTGGAAGGCAGGTGTCAGGAAACGGCGGTGGTGGCTCCACTTGTCACCAGCACTCAGCAGGAGCCCATCCCCTAGTAGAGGCAGTCACAAGGAATGGACAAGGGCAGTGCCTTCCTCTGAGACCCCAAGGTTGTCCCCAACCCCCTTCATCCACAGTTACTCACCCAGCCAGGGCTTCAGCAGGTTGTAGAAAAACATATCCTTGGGTATGATGGTGGCTGACACAAGAGATAGACCATCAGGGGCCATGCAGAAGAGGTGGGGAGGGGCTTTTTGTTGGGAGGTGGAGGATCCCAATCAGGGGTCTGCATACCCCCTTTAAGCCCAGTATAGCAGGAATGGGAACAAGGGCAGAGAAAACAGAGAGGAGTGGGTAGATGAAGGGGGACCAGACCAGGCTGTGGCACAGAGCAGAACAAAGGCAGAGCCTGCAGACACACTTAGATGTACTTAGATGCACCCTAACATGGCACAACACACCCCAACATGCCTTGACATGGCTCCTACCTGGTCCAACACGTTCAAAACACCCAAACACAAATCAGCACTCTACAAAATGCCTTTACAGGGACCTAGGACACCTCATCTGTCCCAGAACCCCCTGACATTTCCTGCAACAGTTGACATGGCCACACCATGTGTTGGGGCTATGTTCTAACGTGAAACAACATGCATAACACACATTGACAGGACGCAACATGCTCTGACATGGACCCAAAGACCATCTGACACGACCTCAGTGTGTCCTACAGATGGTCCCAGACAGGACTTAAAGGTCCTATTAATGTCCCAAACATGGCCCAGGAGTGACTTAGCCTTCCTCAGTATCCCCTTCCACCCCATACTGGCTATTAAGTACTTAGGTAAGGGGTTCCTATGCCCTTAAAGAGACCAAAGGATGCTGCCACCCTCAGATGATGAGCCCATCCACCACAAAGAGCTGCCACTGCTCCCTTCTGCCTCTAGACCAGCCCCCCAGGGCCAACCAGACACAGCTGACCACCCTGAGGTCTGGTAGATCTTCCCCCACAATACTCTGGCCATCTTCACACCCCAAATCCCTTTCCAGCTTAGAGTCCCTCCCAGCAGAGGCAGCTAGAGCAGCAAGAATACACAGAAGAGGGAAGCTTCAGCACACTGTGTGGCCTTCAGAAGTTATTATGCCCCCTGAGTCTTGGCTTCCTCACCCAGGAAATGCCAACCTAGCGGGGATGCTGGTGGATGGACATCCGTGGTATCTACTTGCCCAGCATTCATCCCCTTCTGGAACTAGCATCTCGTTCCTCCTCCACTCTCAATCCAAGTAGTTAGGAGAGTGGCCATGCCACCCCATCCTCTGTTCCAGAGCTGAGCATATGACCCTAAGCCTCAGCAATCAAGTCTCTGTGACTAGAGGAAGAACTATTCCCTGTGACCCAGGTCAGGCCAATGTAAAGGAATCCTGCAACTTTTTCTGGGTCTGCAGAGAATGAGCTCACATTTCCACGGGAGCTGAGCTTCTTGGACTCATCTTTATCAGCATGAGAATGAAGCTGTCAGAGAGGAACACAGAGCTACAAGATGAAGATAGATTCCCAGTGGCAGTCTTTGAAGACCTGGATCCAACCATGTCAACCATGTCTGAAGACAACATTCTCTCAATTTTTCAGTCAACAGATTCACTTTCTTTACTTAGACCAACAGTGTTGAATTTCCACCACTCAAAACTGAAAGGGACTGGCAACCAGAGAGAGCCAGGGACCTGCCCAGAGTCATCCAGCAGGTTAATGGCGGGTCTCCGTCAACATTGCCCATTTCCCTGCTCAACCTGGTCTGTCCAGGGGTGGGAAACTGGGAGCAGGGGCAGGGGAGTGGCTAGGTTGGGGCTCCTGGGAGAGATACCTGGGGCCTGGAGCAGGGGAGCAACAAAGGTAGGGTGGACGAGTCTCAGGACAGGGTAGAAGGGCCCAATCCACAAGAGGTGAACATCACGGAAGTGGTGGCCCAGATCCTCTATCATCCGCAAGCCTTCCTCATTGCTCTTCACCTGGGGATGGCAGGGCCGGGAAAGGATGGGTGGGAGGATGAAGCCAGGTCAAGCAGGAGAACCAAGAAGCTCACAACTGCCCATTGCAACCCTCCACCCACCAAACCCCCTCCCCCACTTTCCCCTTCTGCCCGCATTATTAGTCTACAATTCTATATCTCACTAAGTCAGCTTCCTTCTGTTGGTCTGTTGGTCTTTCATGTGTCTATCTATCTATAAGTCTCTCCCTGTCCCCTCACTCTCTTCATCTTTTTCTTTAGGTAGTTGATAGATAGCTAGACAGACAGACAGATAGATAGATAGATAGATAGATAGATAGATAGACAGATGGATAGACAGATAGACAGACAGATAGAGATGATAGATAGATAGATGATAGATAGATAGATTAGATAGATAGATAGATAGATGATAGATAGATAGATAGATAGATAGATAGATAGATAGATGATAGATAGATTAGATAGATAGATAGATAGATAGATAGATAGATAGATAGATTAGATAGATGATAGATAGATAGATAGATAGATTAGATAGATTAGATAGATAGATAGATAGATAGATAGATAGATTAGATAGATAGATAGATATAGATAGATAGATAGATAGACGATAGATAGATAGATAAATAGATAGGCAGATAGATAATGGATGAATGGAAAATGGAAGGATGGATGGATGGATGGATGGATGGACAGATGGTTGGACGGATGGATGGATGGATGGATGGATGGATGGATGGATGGATGGATAAAGGACAGATGGAGAGAAATGAGAGATGGATGGATTGATGATAGATGGTATGTGTTTGCATCTGCATATGTGTATGTTTCTTTTACACTCTCTGTATGTCCTCTCTCTCCCTCACTTTTTCTCTGTATCTCCCTCTTTCTTCACCCCTATTTCTCTCTCCATCTCTCCTACTCCTTGAGTCTGTGCCTCCTCACCTCCACACCCTCCATGGCTCCTCAGAGCCCTCAGAATAAATCCCCTTCCCCTGCTAGCTCTGCTGTGCCCCCCCCACCGTTCCCCTTCCTCTCATCAATATTGCTCTCACTGCACTGAACTCCTTGTTGCTCAAAAACCAGGTGCTCACTCTGTCCCCTCCAGGCCTTTGAGTGGGCTCTTCCTCTCCACAGCATATATTTTATCTTTTTTTCTTAAAAGAAAATTCCTACCCATCATTCCAGACCCACTTCAAACGACTCCTCCTCCAAGAAGTCTTCCAGCCTGCCCTAACAGCAGAGGGCTTGCTTCCCCCTGGGTTCCCCCCAGCCCCTATCTCTCCCTCAGACCCACTCTGACCACACAGAATTGGGGTTGTCTCTAGTTCTACGTGCCCAAGATTGGGGTTCTTCCAGGACAGAGCCTGGGGCAGAGTCTCTCCAAGCATCCTGAAGCAGTGTGCAGAAAGAAATGACCAAGGGCACCCGAGAGCAGGAAGGGCCTTGGGATCTACAGAAGCTTGGTAAGGAGGGGCTTGCGGCCCCCAGATGCTACTACAGGGCCCACCACCATGTATTCCAGGTGGGTACCTGTGGCATGGTGACAGATCAGGCAATGTCAGGATTGCAAAAAATAGTGAGAGCCTATGCAGAACATAAATCCCTGGGGGTAGGTGGCCACCAGCTGAGTTATGACCCTTAAGCCCTGCTCTGCGGGGTGGGGGGGTCTACAAGCAAGAAAGGGACCATCACCTCCCCAGAAGGAACCACGGCAGGTCCCCCTGCAGCCTCTATAGTGCACAGGGTGTCCAGATTCTGCATGGATGGAGGGAATCTCTGCTTCCTCCTGCTCCCTTCCTCTGGGAACAGGAGGGTCCTGGAGGCCTCTCCACGTCCCAAGGGTACATCCCAGGTCACAGGGAGAAGACATGCTCTCTGCCCACAGAGAGGCCGACCTTGGCTTGAGAAGTCAGATTTTTCTTCTCCTGGGAGTGGTTCCAAACTCAGCGAGGTCCCCATGGGGGAGGTTTGTGGTCAGCAGGGTGGTCTCAGGACTTCTAACTGGGGCTCATTCCCACATCCTGTTATGTGTTGGCCAGTGTATACAGCCCCCAGTTCCTCACATGGTGAAGGGTCTGCAGACCTTCCAGCCCTGGCAGACCCCAGGGGACAGATGTGAACTCTGCTCATCAGTCAAAAGGGCAGCTCCCACTTATGAGCCCATACTGCCTGCCAGGCTGTGCATAGAGCATCCTGTCTGTCTGTCTATCTATCTATCTATCTATCTATCTATCTATCTATCTATCTCCCCTGCATCTGTGGACTTTCCCATCAGTCATGCCATTTACAAATGAAGAAACCAAGGCCACGTGCCCCAAAAGGAGAAATGGGGCATGGTCAGCTCCTGGGGACGCATCCTCTCCAGTGTCTCTCCATCCCTCCAGGATGCCCCATGCTGGCCTGACAAATACTCCCAGGTGCTCCAGGCAGGTGAACAGAAGGCATTTTTACCTTTTTGGCTGCTCCCTGATCCCCAAGGACCCTGGGACACTTGATGAGTTTGGCCCAGAGAGGGACAGTGACTCAGCTGAGGTCACGCACACAGCGAGAGGGACTAGCAGAGAGAGGAGGACCCAGAGCAGTTTCCACAGCCAAGCTCTTAGAGGGGGGCGTTGAACTGCAGTAACTTGATAACATTTCCTGCTACTTCCAGGGCTTGCTGAGAAATTTCCAAGACCTAGAATTTTAAGCAACCTTCAGGATGATCTTGGGACATCCTGTCCTGTAATGAGCTGGTCTGCAAGAGGGGAGGGGAGGAGCTGGATGCCCATCCCTTTGGCACTGGATGACCAAGAGAGTGATGGTAAGTTCACCCAAACCTAGGACATGGCGTTCGCCATGACATCATCAAACATTTATTAAGGGCCAACTCCATGCAGCTCCTGAGCTAGGCATTATAGATATGTCTGTTCCCTGGTGCTATTGTCTAGTGGGAGAGAGAGATAACTCACTAATAATTGGACAAGTGACTGTTTAAGCTTAAGCAGGACCAAGTCCGAGGTCCAGGTCTAGTGGGGGAAGTCAAGGGAGGTTTGGAGAAGTTACACTTGAGCTGAAAAATGGGATGAAAAGGAGAGATCGACCCAGTGGCTGCAGGATGGGAAGCCCTTCCTGGCAAAGGAGCAGCAGGAGCAAAGGCCCCGAGGTAGAAAGGGTTTGGCTCTTTGAGGAAAGAAGCAGGAGCTTGGAGTATCTAGGGTATGCAGCGGGCCTGACAACACTTAGTCTCTATGTTCAGAATGATGGGCAGTCTTATAGAATGATTTTCAGCCAAATAGAGGTATAAACAAAAGCTAAATTTCAGGAAAATGTCTCCAGGGCTCAAGAAAGAAAGGATGACAGGGGACAAGAGCGGCAATGAGGAGCCTGAGGAGTTGGAGAGAGGGCTTCCTGGAGAAAGATACCAGTGGATGTGGCAGGAGAAGTGGCAGGAGGTTGCAGAGAAGGGACAGATTGAGGAGAGGCTGTGGAGGCAGCACGTCTGGTTGTGCTGAAGGACCAGACTGCGGAAGAGGAAAGAGGGGGGCCAGGGGCCCCAAAGTATGCGAAGTGGGCGAAGGAAGGGTGGACAAGCCTGGGGTGGGGCAGGACTGGGGAGGGAACCTGAGTTCGGGTTTTGACTTGGTGGAATGAGGTGTTTAGGAGACCCCACCTAAGGAGGGGAAGCTGGGACTTGAACTTGTAATTCACTTGTGGAAGAAGTCCATGTGGCCCACTTAGGGGGTCAGAGCCGGGGGTAAGGTGATGGCCTGGGGAGCCAGAGAAGAGGGAAGGAGGGTTAGAACCCTGAGGGCTCCCCACATGGAAAGGTGGGGTGAAGGAGGAGCCCAGGGGAGCCCAGTGGAGGGCGGTGTGCTAGAATGCTAAAACCCAGAGAACAAGGAGCTTCAGGGCCAGTCAGTGGTCAGCAAGGCCAGATTGCTTCTGGCTGGGGATGAGGTCCTGGTCATCTCATGGAAGCATGATGGTGGTGGGAACCAGGCTGGAGCCGGTGAAGATTGTCCAAATGGGGGCAATAAATGAAGTAAGTTTGGCCATTAAGGTCAAGGCCAGAGTGATTCCTTCTGAAAGGGGAAGTGGTCAGCTTTTATCCAAGTTGAGCAATGGGCCCCACGGATATACTTTGGGGGTGGAGGGCAAGATTACATAAGAGGAAGGGGAGGAGAGAGACAGACAGCCCACACCTCTCCTCTAGCCCAGCTGTGCCCCCATGGCGGGACGGGAGGGCAGAAGTCGTAGCTGATTCCTGTGGGGAAGCCCAAGCCCAGACAGGAGCACCTGCTGGCCTGAGGCCAACAAAAATGGGCCAGGCAGGGAGTGAACCCTGGACAGTGGCCCTGGGGAGACTGTGGGGGCACTGGGGGACCCGGCTCGTGCAGCCCTTCACTGCGTCCCAGACCCCAGCCCAACCCCTGATCCCCACTCCCGGCCCCTCGGGAAGTCCATCCACCCTGATGGCCCAGACCATGTCCCACTCACACTCACCAGGCCCACGTGGCCCCAAAACCAGCT
This sequence comes from Eumetopias jubatus, assembly GCF_037043125.1. NCBI lineage: Eukaryota > Metazoa > Chordata > Mammalia > Carnivora > Otariidae > Eumetopias > Eumetopias jubatus. Next base: position 206,626,802 of record NW_028274807.1, read on the forward strand.
CCGTCCTGGGGGCTGCGGGAAACACCGGAGGCGGCCGCACATGTCATGCAAGCGGTGGCTCCAGGCCAGGACGCGGGCCAGCAGCCAGGTGGCCCCGGCCAGCAACAGGAGCAGCCACGGGGAGGCGGCCGGCTGCCCCAGGCCCAGCCAGGACAGGCTCCACTGTGACATCCTGGGGCACAGGGGACAGAGGGGGAGCCCCTGAGACCCAGCAGTGGGGCAGAAAGTGAGCTCCCTGGACTGCTCACAAATGGGGGGGCTGGATGGGAGGGACAGGGACAGGGAGGGGCAGGGAAGGTGAGCGCGGGGGAACTGGGCAAATGGGGGCTCTGAGGGGGGAGGTGAACACGGGGCATTCCAGAGGAAGAGGCAGAGGGAGAGACAGGTGGAGGAGGAAGAAAGAGAGAGAGAGAGAAACTTATGAAAAAACACCCAAACTCAATCAGTGGGAGGTTGCCAGGAGATCCGGTTACAAGGAAACGACCAACCCCCAGCCGGCTGGATTCCTGGAGCCACTTCTGCCTGGGCAGTGCTCCCTCCCTCCCCCCCCAAGACAGTGCTCCCCCCCACCCCCCCTCCAGACAGGAACACGCTCAGCCCTGCCAGCCCCAGTCGGTCACCTTCCACACGAGCTCCACACACCTCCTCCGGGCTGGTCTTTGTCCCTGGCCCCTGACCTTCGAACTGGGGGAGGCTGGGCTTGGCTGGGTCAGCCAATGGCGGCAAGCCTGTCTGCCACCTCCCCACCTGGCAGCCGCCCAAGACCTGAGAACAGAGCCAGCGGGATACACAAAGAAACCAGTTCAGGGTCACACAGAACTCAGCACTTCCCACGTGGGGTGGGGAGGTGAGTTGAGGGATGCGCAAAGATGATTCTGGGCCCCAAGTTAACAGCCACCTCTGCCCTTTCAAAGCTGGCGTGTGGCAGGTAAAGACTTGCACTTGAGAGTTCAGGTGCCATGGGAACAGGATCAGGCCAGCCTCCTCCCAATACATCTCTGGGTTTCCCCTCAATGTGTGAGTCAGGAGGGTGGCCTGCACCATTTTTCAGCACAGAATCAGGAAGCCTCTGGCCTCTGGACTGCACACCCCGGCAAGAGTTCAAGTCCTGCCTCCAAGCAGCCCAGAGCCTGGGTTGAAACATGACTGCTGGGGGCAGGAGCAAAGAAACAGGCATGGCTGGGGATTACCTGCATCAGATTCAGGGGTGAAGGGGTCCGGTCTAAAGAGTGCACCTGGGGGTGAGGAGGTAAGGCTGCAGGGGCCAGGGGCCAGGGGCCAGGAGAGGGCGGGGCCCAGACAGAGGAAGCAGAGCTGGGAGACCCTGCAAGGAGTTCTGCCCCATCCTGGCTGTGACTATGGGCTGTGACAGGCCCCTGTGGGCTCAGTCTTGCCATCTGGGAAATGGGATGCCAGATGAGGACCTGAGAGGGGGCACATCTTGTCCAGACCCTGTCCTAAATTTCCCTGTGATGTGATCTCCGCCCCTCATGAGGTCTCCCCATATCAGTCTCTAAGATGAGGGTGAGTTTGAAGGACGGACCCGCTGAGCAAGGGAACTGGAACAGACATTTTTCCTGCAATGACAGGATGCTGGGGAAATGCATTTCCTCTCCCGGACCCACGCGTTCCTTCTAGCCCCACCTGATCCAGCCACAGGTGGCTGCTTGAAGCCCTCAGCAAGCTGAGGTACAAATGCCCTAGATACTCCTTCCTCCTCTGCGGCCAGATCACCCCAAGGAGGAGCAGGAAGAAATAGGAGGAAAGAAAGGTCCAGGGAAGTACACTAACTCCTTGAGCCGTACAGCGAAGTCATTCAACTTGACAGCACAGGTGAAGGTGAATCCTGGCATATACTGGGTGCTCATTAACTATTCAGGGAAGAAAGTGACTTTCATAGCCATGAGCTCTAAGAACTGACCACTCAAAATGGGGTCCTCAGCCCATGTGCATTGGAATTACCAGCAGCTTCTTAGAGATGCAGAATCTTGGGCTCTAACCCAGACCCACAAAGGGAGTGGCTGTAATTTTTGTTTGCTTGTTTGTTTTTGCCATTGTCCCCAGCAAGGGGAGGAATTTATTTCCCTTCTCCTTGAGTCTGGACTGGTCTGGGACTACGTACCCAATAGTGCGCAGGAGAGGTTGTGCTGTGCCAGTTATGGGCAATAGAGGGCCGGCAGCCCAGGCTGACACTGGCCCTTGAAACGCATCCCCGGCTGCCATGCTGTGAGGAAGCCCGAGCCCTGTGGACGGACCTCACTTTTGTGCACCTCTGATCAACAGCCCCAGCTGATTTCCCAGCAAACCACGCGTATCAACTGCCAGCCACATGAAGGAGTCTTCTGGACATTCCAGCCCAGTTGAGCCTCCAGATAACCACAGCCCCAGATGATATCTCATGGTGCAAAACCATCTGCCTGAGCCCAGTTGACGTGCAGAGTCACAAGAGAAAATAAAATGGTCATTGCTTTATTCCACTAAGTTTTGGGGGCTGTTAAACAGTGATAGATCATTGGTATACCAACTGAATCAGAACTCATGTTTTCGCCAGATCTCCAGAGATTCGTGTGCATATCAAAGTTTGAGACGTACTGCTTTAAGTGACCTGGGTCAGGCACCTGGGTGACTCAGTCTGTTAAGCATCTGCCTTTGGTTCAGGTCATGATCTCAGGGTCCTGGGATCAAGCCCTGCTTCTCCCTCTCCCTCTGCCCTTCCTCCCACCCCCCCGTCATGCTCTCTCTCTCTATCTAAAATAAGTAAATAAAATGTTTTTTAAAAAAGAAAAAAGAGACCTGAGTCAGGCTCCGCAACATACCTTAGGAAACTTACCCTGTCTGTCCCTCAGTTTTTTTGTCAAATGAGGAGAAAAATCTATCCTTGCCAGGGCTGAGCATTTATGAACACCTACCATGTGCTGGGCAGTATTCTAGATGCTTGGGATGCAGCAGTGAGCATGGCGGACACTGTCCCTGCTGTCAAGGGGTTCACATCTAGTGGGGAGACAGTCAATGATTGATTGAATGAATGATGAAGGATGTATCAGACAGTGATTACAATGTGAGGGCTCCCAGGAGGAGGTGGCCTTTGAGTAGGTCCTGAATGAAGTGCCAGGGTCTGTGGGAAGTGTTGTTGAAAGGGCCCCACAGTCATGGGGTAATATGCCCAGCCTTGGGCACAAGTGAGTGTGTCCTTATTTCTTCGATACCCGCACCCTGATCACAGCCAACGTGTCCTTCAAGGAACCAGCCAATGTGGCAAAATTTGGTCCAATATTTAATCCAGAAGCAGGTATTGAAGACTGCTTCACCACATCCAAGAACTCGGACCCCCAAAGCCTCTGTGGCCATGGGAGGACAGAATCCATCCATCAGGGACTCCACACTCCCTGGATCAGGAGACAGGAGGCAGAAAGGTAGTAAGAGACCCAGTGTGAGAGGCAGGAAGCCTCAAGTGGGGACCTTCTTTGCTGAGTCAGAGGAGGCTGGAGCATCCATTTCCCATCCAACAAGGAATGTCCCAGCTGCCAAATCACAGAATTTGGCTTATGGAATGTCCCCTAGCCAGTGCTGGAGGGAGGACGGCCAGAGCACGCACTGAGAGGCAGAGGCTGATCCTTCTCCAGAGCCAGGCAGTGGACAAACGTGTCAGACCAGAGGTGGCAGTCACTCTGTGAGTCACCAGCCTCAGGTACAGCCCATCACCCCTCTGAGCTCCGTCTTCACTTCTGTAAAATGGGCTTGATAAAACCTCACAGAGGACTGCAAGCCTTCTGTCAGACACAGGCAGAGAGGACAGGAGAAAGTGCAACTCTAAGTGATAGGTGAATAATGGTTTCATCTATATACACAACTTATGGATGTGCGTATGGGTCTGTGTGTGCACACGTTTTGCATATGCTTTGAAAAAATTCCATCCACACATCCAAGTGGAATTGGAGAAAGTAGAATTGGAGTGTTTACCCTTCTAACTTGCTACTTGTCTCCGATTCTTGCTCTCTCCCTCACTGAGCTGCTATCACTTTTATCACGAAAATACTAAAAGGATTTGGCACAGGGTTGGGGAGGGGTGGCACATAGTCGGTGCACAAAACAGATGAGCAGTTTTTCTTTTGTCACCATGAAGACACACCTCCCAGGAGTCAGACTGGGGTCTCTGTAGAGCAAGCATGCAGGCTGCCTGGTGGCTGGACTCCCTCTTTTCCTTTCCTTGGCCGTTGGGAAGGAACACTTCGGGATTCAGCACAACAGAGTTCAGATCCCAGCCCTGCTCCTCACTGGCTGTGTGACCTTAGTCAAGTCACTTGCCCTCTCTGAGCTTCATGCCCTCCTCAGTAAAATGGAGAGAGGGACTTACACCTCCCAGGTGGTTCATTCTTCAACAACAAACTGCACTTGAGCACCCACTCTGTACCAGGCACGGTGCTAGGACCCGGGACCTGGGATGAACAAGACAAACGAGGTCTCTGGATGGTGGTGCTCAGGTCTGATGGGAGAAGCCAACAGGAAATAAGAGCGAGTCAGATGGTGGTGGTAATGAAGGAAATTAACACAGGGAGACATGCTAGCAAGTGACCAAGGGGGAATATTCAGACAGGGCAATCAGGAAGGGCTGCCCTGTGGAGGTGAACTTTGAGCAGAAACCTGAATGATGGGGAGGAGTGGGCCGTGAATAAAGACCACCCCTTGAAGCCATGCCAGGACTGGAAAGACCTAGCCCAGGGTGGGGCACCCATGTTTGTCTTACCCATGTTCATTCTCGCTTCTGTCCTCAAACGTGCTGAGACAACCAGGGCTGGTGGGGCCCCTGCAATCAGGGCAGTGGGAGCAGCGGGAAGCAGACCCGTTGGGGAAATCTGACCAGACATTCAGCCCAGAAGGTGGTATTGGGGTTTCATTCCACATAATCAAGAAGTCGAAACCGAGAGGCTCCTGATGAGGGCCTGTTGAGGGCAGGACCAGGTGGCAGAGCTGCCAGATTCCCGGCCAGAGCAGCAGAAGAGCAAATGAACTGGCTGAGGAGGCAGAAAGCCTAGAGGAAAACTCAAGAAAAGTTCAGAGGGCACGAAACAGCTAGGAACAACCACAGGGGTATTTTCGTAGGCACTGTACTTATTGATACCCTCCCTCCTCCCCCTCCTGCCCCTGCCCCTCCTGCTCCTTCTCCTCTCTTCCCCCTCCTTCCCCTCTTCCCACCCCTCTCTCTCCTCTCCCTCCTCTCCCCTCCTGCCCCTCCCGCCCTTCTCCCTCCTGCCCCTCCCCCTCCCCCTCCTGCCCCTCCCCCTCCTGCCCCTCCCCCTCCCTCTCCTGCCCCTCCCCCTCCTCTTCCTCCTGCCCCAGTCCTCTTGCTCCTCTTCCTTCTCTTCTCTCTCCCTCTCTGATTATTGGGGGATGATTGCTCACAGAAACTAGCCTGACCACCCCCAACACCCCAAGCCACAGAAGGGAGACTTGGAGAAGGGACCCTGGGGAAGTGTAGTCCTAAAAAGAGACCCTTTGCCCCCAAGTAGTAGATTACAGATGGCGGCAGCGAACTCTGCTAGCCCTTGAGAGGTGGTGATGATTAGTTTTTTGTGTCAGCTAGACTAGGCTACGGTACCCACTGTTAAACACTTACCAGGTGTTGCGGTGAGGTGTTTTGTACATGGGGTTAACACCTACAATCAGTTGACTTTAAGTAAAGGAGTAAATCACACCAAGTCACTGTAAATGGGCCTCATGCAGCCAGTTGAAAGGTCTTAAGAGCAGAAACTGAGGTTTCCCAGAGAAGAAATTCTGCCCTGAGACCACAACATCTACTCCTGCCTGAGTTCTCAGCCTGCTGGCCTGCTGGCTTACAGATTTCAGACTGGCCAGCTCCCCAGTCGCATGAGCCAACGGCTTAAGATAAATCTTCATATGTACATATATGTGTGTATATTTTTATCTTAAGATATATATATCTTGGGGCGCCTGGGTGGCTCAGTCGTTAAGCGTCTGCCTTCGGCTCAGGTCATGATCCCAGGGTCCTGGGATCGAGCCCCGCTTCGGGCTCCCTGCTCCACGGGAAGCCTGCTTCTCCCTCTCCCACTCCCCCTGCTTGTGTTCCCTCTCTTGCTGTGTCTCTCTCTGTCAAATAAATTTAAAAATCTTAAAAAAATTTTAAAAAGATATATATATCTTAAAAGAAAGAAATCTTAAGATAGAAATTTATATATAATCTTTATATCACATATAGATCTTAGGATAAATACACAGTATATAGATAGATGATAGTTGTAGATGGATGGATGGATGGATAGACAGACAGACAGATGATAGATAATGAATAAGTGATAGAGAGAGCTCGATGCTATTAGTTCTGTTTCCCTGGAGAACCCTGACTGATACAGAGGTAAAGTATCATTCCTTTCTCCTTGAAACCTGGCTGTCCTCTATGACTCCGGGGACTTGCAAATCTAGGTTGTAGGAAGACTTGTGACTTTCTTCCAGCCCCTTGGAACACATCTGCTTGGATTCAGCTGCCATGTTAAGAGGAAGCCCACACAACTCCCTGGAGAGGCCCCACGTTGAGAGGAACTAAGGACCCCAGTCAACAGTCAGCACCAAATTGTCAGCCACGAGAGTGAGCCACCTTGGATGTGGATTTTCTAGCCTCAGAAGAGCTGCCCCAGCTGACACCGCATTGAGTAGAGAAAACTGCCCCAGTTTTCTGTCCAAATCATAGCGAGCAAACTAAAGTTTGCCAGTTTCAGCTACTAAACTTCCTGGCTGTTTGTTATACAATAACAACTAACTAGAACAAATACATTTCCCAACATTGGAAGTCCTTTTAATAAATGGTCATGTGTGCAAAAATGTTTGTATGTACATTGAAAAATGTTCACATATGTGATTTTTTTCAAACTGACCAAAAAAAAAAAAAAATCACACCAAACTGCTGGGCTGGGGGTAGAGAGCAGAAGCCACTATGGGAAAATTTCCTTTTTAAATGTCTATACTTGCATAAACAAAAGCATGATTCCATTTCTACACTTGCATTTTTTTTAACCTCAAGCCAATGTAATATTTGAAAAGAGAGGATTTAAATGAATAAAGTACTTATAACAACCCACCCTGGCTCACAGTCAGTACCAAGAATGTGTTTGCCATTATTTCCCTTATTTTATAACAGAACGAGGACATGAGCACCAGCCAGGAGCCTTGAGTGTCTCTGGTGCACATATCAGGGACTTAACTGGTTGTGAATGCCCGCCCCCCACCCCAATTCATTCCCTTGGTCCTTAGCAAGGAGGAAGCTCTTCGGGGGGAGCAAGTGCCAGGGTCAGATGGCCCATGGTCAAAGCTCACCTTTGCCACTCTCCAGCTGTGTGACCTTGGGCGAGTGACTTGCCCTCTCTGAGCCTCAGGTTCCTTCTTGGTAAAAAATGGCATAGTAATAGGCTTGTGAGGATTGGAGGAGTGACTTGTGTGTCTTGATTCGGTTTTCCCAGAAGTAGACTCTAATGCAAGGCTTCAAGTACAAAAACAAAAACTGTATTCTGAGACAGGAATTCAACTGCAAATTGTTCCTTTGGGAAGTGACCCCAGGAGATGCCAGTAGGGCAGTGAGACAGAGTGAAACAGAGAAGAAAAGGCAGCAGGGAAATGGGGCTTTGTCAAAGAAGTTCCCACTTGGGGCAGCTGGCGCTCAGTCCCTCTGGGGATCTCTGGGAGACAGCAGAGAACAGGAGCCCACCAGTCATTACTCAGGGCCAGGGCCAAGGGCATTATTTCTCCAGAATGTCCTGCCGGCTGCAACAGGGTGGAGTTTGGACAGTGGCCTGATGTGGACACTTACAGTTATTCAGTGAGTGAGGGTGAGGTTCTCCCTCCTCTCTTCCCAATACATCCACACACAGTCTCACACACACACTCTCACTCATAGATATATACATGTATACTCACAAACGCACACATGTGTGCACACACAATCTCATGCACACATGTACTCACACAGTGCACCCACACTCCACAGTTGCACACGTACACACACTCACATGCACGTATGGTCACTCACGTGCACACATCCACACACTTACTCACACACATGTGCACATACCCATGCAGTCACATGCACACACTCTCATACACACATTGGACTAATGGAGACCAGACGCCGTAGAGTTGGTTGTCCCTCAGCCGTCCAGCAGAGGGAGCCTCCGACACACTCAGGAGAGGAAGGAGACCCACAGCAACCAGTGACTGGCCCAGGCCTGCGTGTGTCTGGAGAATCGGACACGCAGATGCAGCAGGTCCCGGGGATCCACGGGCCCCATGCCTCCCCTCCTCCCTCCCTCATTCACTCACCATCACCGACCTTAGCGGAAAGTTAATATGCATGAGAAGCATGATGAAAAATCCACCTGGCAAAGGAGAACCGAAGTGCAGAAAGGGCCAGTCACGTGCCCAAGGTCACCGCTAGAAAGGGGCCAGAGCTGGGGTTTGAACCCACATATGTCGCCTCCCAAGACCAAGTTTGTTTTGCTGGAGGGCTGGGGGATTCCCCGATCCCAGCACGCGCCACCCGGGGGCGCCGCAGGACACACACCGCTGTGGCCTCTAGCACCACGCCTCCTGGCTTTGACTTCTCTCCACGCCCCCGCACCCACCCCGCTCCACCCACGCCTGCCGACACCCCCTTATAGGCAAAGTGAGGCGAGGGTCCCAGACCAGCACTAGAAGCCTGGGGGTGTAAGCCACCCCTCTGAGGCCACGTTATGAGGACACTGTTGGACCTTGGGTGAATCATCTCACTCTAGGGAACTTCGTTTCCACCCCCATTAAAAGAGATAATGACAGTACCCATATCATAATAACAGTACCGGTGAGAATTACGTGCGAATATTTGGAGGGCACAAAGGAAGCTCTCAACCAACTTTAAATCTCATTATGGTTATATCAACTTTGGAGACCCCGAGGGCTTGGTCCTGAAACCCCTCCATCTTGGACGCACACGGGTGTACCCAGGAGAGCGCACGCGCCCGCGCGCACACACACACACACACACACACACACACACACACACACACACACACACACACACAGGGACTGCACTAATCTTGGGGCTTTTTAAACAATCATCTAGGGCACCTGGGTGGCTCAGTTGGTTAAGCGACTGCCTTCGGCTCAGGTCATGATCCTGGAGTCCCTGGATCGAGCCCAGCATCGGGCTCCCTGCTCGGCAGGGAGTCTGCTGCGCCCTCTGACCCTCCCCCCTCTCGTGCGCTCTCTCTGTCAAATAAATAAATAAAATCTTAAAACAAAAACAAAAACAATCATCTAAGTGCTGAGGTATTCCAAACTTATATCACCAGCCCGGAACTCCCTCCCGAATTCAAGACCTGCCTATCCAACTGCCCGCTTGACATCTCCAACTCCTCCTGGCCTAAACTGACATGCTGATCTCAGTCCCTCACCACCCCCCCCCCAAAAAAACCTTACTCTATTAAGCATTCTCCATCTCAAGGTGTCACTTCTATCTTTCCAGGGGCTCAGATCCAAACTCGGGGTCCTCCCTTTCTCCTGAATCCCTCATTCAAAGTATCAGCAAACCTGCCAGCTCTACCTTCATAAAGCACCCTGTCATCAGAATCCAAGCACCTGTCTTCACTCTACAGCCCCCAGCTTGCTTGGAGCCATTGTCATCTCTCACCTAGACAAATCTGGTCACCCCATCTGATCTCCCTAGTCCCATCTTCACTTCACAGTCTCTATTCAACATAGCAAGCAAAGACTGTATGACAAATTTTGTACCTCCTCTGCCCAGAACCCTCCATGGCTCCCTATTTCTGTCACAATACAATCAGTGGACTGCAAGGCTCTGTGTGACCTGCTCCCATCCCCTGCCTGCCCTCATCTCTTTTCATGCTCCTCCTCCAGCCACACTGATCTCCTCAATGCCCCCTAAACACCCCAAGCTTGTTCCTACCTCAGGGCCTTTGCATTGTTTCTCTCTACCTCGAACATTCTTCTAAATATCCACATGGCTCCTGCCCTCTCCTATCTAAAGTTTGTTGAAATGACCCCTTCTCAGTGAGGGTTTCACTGATGATTGAACAACCTCTCCCCCCACCAGCATTACTGAACACCCCCCAACACTTACCCAGCTCAATTTTTTCATAACACGTATCACTTCTCTCACACAGGCCAATGCAGTTACCCCTTCTGGTCTCCCTAATCTGACCCTTGCTTTTCCACTTAGCCAAAAGAATACTATAAAGACCAAATGACAAATCTTTTGCTCTGCTCAGAACCCTCCCATAGCTCCCCATTTCTGTCACAATAAAAGTCAAAATCCTCCAAGGGCCTGTGTGAATTTACTTATTTGCTTATTTTTTATCCGTCATCTGTTAACAACCCCCCACCCCCACAGCAAATGTCAATTATGTAAGGGCTCAAATACAGCCTGGCTCACAGCAGATGCTCAATAAATATTTGATGAATTAATACAATTATTGTAGATACCATCACCACCCCATCTTCTGCATCATCGTGTCAGGGACTATGCCGTCATAAGTTCCCCCAGCCAGAGACCTGGGAATCACCCCTACCTCCTCCCTCACCTCAGCCCCGCAGCTAGTCACCCCTCCTGTCCTGCACACCTCAGTCTCCCTCTTCCCCAGATTTCCAGCCCCCAGTGCCCCCCCTTCCAAGCCACCTCCCTGCCAGCCCACATCTGACCATGTCCTGTCCTGCCCCCTGCTCACATACCCTCTATAGCTCCCTATTGCCCTCACAATAAGGCCCTAAGTGAGATGTGGCCCGCAGTTCCTGGCAGTTGGCCCCTGACCAACCTTCCTCCATTCTGCCCCCCTCCTCTAGATCCAGCCACCCTGGAGTGGTGTTCCTCGAGAACACCACGCTCTCCCTCACCTGGGGACTTTTGCAGATGCTGTTCCTCCCATCTGACATGCTCTTCTCTCCTTTGTCACAACTCAGCTTGTACCCTCACTTCAGCATCGGAGAAGCTCTCCCTGAGCCACCCCCTGTTGTGTTCGCAGAGCACCAGGGCTTCTCATTTGGAGCACTTGTCATGGATTATAAATAAACTTACATGTGGAATTATTTGTACAACATCTGTCCCCTGTTCTCCCAAGGACAGGAATTGGGCCCAGCTGTGCTCCTGGCCCAGTGCCAACGAACACTTAATTAATATGTGGTCTGTTGATGAAGTAAATGAATGCACAAACTGTCCCAAAAAGCCTGAGTTTATGTCTGAGGGCAAATGGCTTCCCAGCCTCCTAGCCCACAGCTTCCCTCACGTACCTCCCAATAGCCCAGGGACCTTCATTTCCTTCCTGGGCCCCAGGGGAAGTGTCTGGCTGAGCTAGGCGGTGAACGATGGGGGACGTCTGCATCCCTTGCTTTTATTCTACAAAAATCAGAACACTCAGCGAAGGGCCTTTCAGCAAGGGAGGAAGGAAGGGGCTTGTGAGGGAGGGTCTAGATTTACAAAACAGCAGAAGCACATATCCTGAGCCCTGGGATGCAGCCAGATGTCAGAGGAGTTCGCCCAAATGAGCTGGGAGCCTCAAGAAGGTGATGTCCGGGTTCAGGGCTCTAACTTCGGGCTCCAGTTCCCAAGTCCTCAACTTGGAAGCCAGCCGGAATCCACGGGGGACTGGTCCTGAATCCCAGAGGCCTTAGGTGTTGGGTCTTAAGTCCTTGGGTGGCTGGGTGGGTGGGGCCTGAGACCCTGAATGCTCTGGATCCTGGGAGGGGTCTGGGCCCAAGGGGATTTGGCCAAGCCTGATCCCTCAAGCAGGAGAGCCGGAACGGGCCCTCAGGGGACAGGACCTGGACCTCAAGGGGCAGGACCAGACCGCCAGGAGGCGGAGCCTTGTCGTGAGGGGCGTGGCTTGCACCATCAGGCTTCTCCGCCTAGGAGCCTGGTCTTCTGGGAGCCGAACGTGAACTTCGAGGGGCGTGGTTTCTGCCCTCAGGATCTTGGGGGCGGGGCCTGGTCCCTCGGGGGCGGGGCCTGGGCCTCTCCGGGCGGGGCTTGGGCCCCCGGGGTTCCGCAGGGAGGCGCCGGTGCTCAGGCCCGCGGAGGCAGCGGCTCCACGTTGAGCCAGATGCCGTTCTCCGTGCGCAGGATGAGCTCGGGCTTCCGCCGCACCTTGCGCGTTCGGTCCACGCTCAGGCGGAAGCGCAGCAGCGTCAGCGCCACGGCCACGCGCATCTCGGCCATGGCAAAGCTCTGTCCGATGCAGTTCCTAGAGGAAGGGGCACAGGTGTGGGGCTCAGGCTCAGCGGCTGTGTGAGCCAGGAAGGGGGGAGTCCCGGGGTAAATGACCTCCCCCTCTGAGCCTCAGTTCCTTCATCTATAAAATGGGGGCAGGGGCATCAGAGTCGTTGGGAGCATATGAGCCCAGAACTCAGGGCCTGGCACACAGTAGTTGATCAGTACCCAGGGATACTTTCACAGAGTCTGATTAGGGGACATCCTGGTAAACTGAAAGCATGAAGAGGGTGCCGGGGTTGGCAGAAAGCACATCTGGGTGGGAGGTGGTCTCTGCACATCCCTGACCTTCCACTGGCCTCGGTGACCCTCCTATGTTTGACCTGGACTGAGGGAAATAGAAGAATTACCTGGGTCCTGCGGAGAAAGGCACGTAGGCCAGTGGGGAGCGCTGCTGTGGGTTGTCCGGGTCAAAGCGATAGGGGTTGTACACCTAGGCGGGATTAGCCTGGGGGTGAGTCTGGGGGCCTGGCCCAACAGCTTGGCCCCCATCCTTCAGCTGGACAGAAAGAACCTCACTACAATCCAGCCACACCCTCTTTCTGTTATTCAAGCATGCCAGGCTCATTACAACCACAGGGCCTTTGCACTTCTTGTCTCCTCTGCCTGGAACAGGCTTCTCTCTGCTCTTCACACTTTTCAGGTCTCAGCTCAAATATCTCTTCCTCCTCAACGCCTTTCTTCACCACTTGAGATAAAGTGCCCCCACCCCACTCCAGTTTTTATTTCCTTTGTGCATGTATCAATAACGACAATGATAGTTTTTGCTTATTTTCTTCCCCTGAACTTCACCATGAGCTCCATGAGAGCAAAGGCAGTAACTTTCTCTGTCCTCAGTGCCCAGCACAGAAGCTGGCACACAGGAGGTGTTCAATAAATATTTGTGGACCTAATGAATCAACAGTGGGTGAATGGATGGGGGAAGGGCACTCAAGCTCTATACCCAGCCAGGCCATCTGGGTCCCTGGGGAGCAGAGTAGGGAGGTCTCACGGCCCAGGACCACCCCTTCTGGGGAGTAAGAAGTTGAGGGAATGGAGAATTGAGGCAGGAGCTCACCTTGGAGTCAGGCCACACAGTGGGGTTGTGGTGGGTCCCATAGATGCTGACCAGGCAGATAATTCCTGTGGGGAGGGTGGGGTCAGTGGGGCCATTGGAGCTGAGGGGAACCAAGGCCTTCTCTGAAGATCTCCTCCTTCCCTGCTCTTCCTGGAGCCATGCTGTTCCCATGAGCCATCTGCTACTCTTTCCTGCCCATCCTTCTCTGAAAAATTCTGCTGCTGTGTCCACTCCCCCTGCAGCTCCCTAAAGGGTCCCTTCACCTTTCTAGCTGCCACGCTGGCCACACAGGGATCTTTCTCACGCACATATCTGACATTGTTCCTCCTCAGCTCAAATACCTCCCTTGGCTCCCTACTATCCTGAAGATCAAGTTCAAATGCCTCAACCTAGCATTCAAGTTCTTTCACTACCTGCACCCTGAGACTCTGCTCCATAAATATGCTCTCTCTTTCACTTTCAACCTCCAAGGCTCATCTCTCATGTTGCCTCTTCTAAGCAGCCCTCCCTGCATTTCACCCCAGATAAAGTCATTGCTCCTTATTTTGGGCTGTTCCAGCCCCTGTTCCTCCTTTAGCCCATCCTTAACCCCATGTGACTGGGATTTCTGTGCCCTGCTGTGTCTCCCTCAGATTGGGTGGTACTCAAGGCCTGGTTCTGGGAACGAGGCCTCTCTAGATCTCCAGCATCACTTGGGCTTAGTCTCCAAGGGGTATCTGGCAACTGAATGAAACCGTCCCTCCCCTACCTGCACCCTCACGGGGCCCATGCTGCCACACCCACTCTTGCCTTTCCACCCAAACTCACCCATCTCTGTCTCCCCCTGGGAGAGACGCTGGGTCTCCTCCCTCCTCCCTCCTCCCGGAAGCAAGAGCCACACAGAGAGATGCCCCATCTACAGGGAGGGTGCACCTGGGACAGGCATGACCAGGCCCCCCCTAGGCAGCAGAGCAGCCCAGCGGCCAGGAGGACATCATGGGCACCTTTGGGGATGATGCGCCCATCTGGAAGCTTGATGTCCTCCGTGCAGCGGCGGGAGACCAAGGTCACTGGTGGGAACTGGCGTAGGCTCTCCTTGATGCACATGGTGGTGAAGGGCAGCTGAGTCAGGTCGTCCCTGGGGAGCATGGAACGTGGAATGGTGGGTGACTTGAGGCCAGGCCACAGCAAAAAACATCCCCTTCCCCAAACACACGCATGAACACACACACGCCCATGCACATGCACATGCATTCAGAAGCAACCACACAGGAAACCAATCCAGGATCTCAGACTTGCCCCAGCTTCCCGCATTTGTAGTTGGGGCATGAGCATATCACTAATCCTCAGCATGCAAAATATCTGACCCTAAACCAATCAAAGCAGCACCAGCAGGCTTCTGCAGGCCCAGCATTAACCCTTTAACTGATGAATAATGTCAGAGGACAGCTGGGAGGGGTGCCAGGATAGGCAGGGGCGCCCGGGGCCACAGCAGTTTACCAGCCTGTATGGATCAATTTCAGTATTTAAAAACCCATACATCCTCTCCTTATGCTCTTATTAACTTTTTTCCACTGGACTCCAGGGCCCCAGATTGGATTAATTATAACCCTTGGTCCATGATCTGGATCACTTTCTTTCTCTTTCAAAGAAATTTTATGTCGCTACCTTAAAGGGCAAACAGCATGCCTGGGATAAAAGTGCCCATAACATAGACACCACTGGGAAAACAGAGGAGTTATTAAATTCTAGCTAGTCGTGAGAAACTGAGCCGTCTTATCCCTTCATTAAAAAAGCAGATTCAGGGGCGCCTGGGTGGCTCAGATGGTTAAGCGTCTGCCTTCGGCTCGGGTCATGATCCCAGGGTCCTGGGATCAAGTCCCGCATCGGGATCCTTGCTCAGCAGGGAGCCTGCTTCTCCCTCTGCCTGCCCCTCCCCTTGCTTGTGCTCTCTCTTTCTCTGATAAATAAATAAAATCTTTTTCAAAAGGCAGGGGGGCAGATTCGCAAGGAGTTCAAGATACAATGGCATCCAACTGAGAGTGTCTCCCTGACATCAAAACCTAAAAGGTGGGCACTGGGGCGCCTGGGTGGCTCAGTCGGTTAAGCGGCTGCTTTCGGCTCAGTCATAATCCCAAGGTCCTGGGATCGAGCCCAGCATCGGGCTCCCTGCTCGGCGGGGAGCCTGCTTCTCCCTCTTCCTCTGCCTGCCTTTCTGCCTACCTGTTCTCTCTCTGTATCTCTCTGCCAAATAAATAAATAAAATCTTAAAATAAAATAAAATAAAAGGTGGGCACTGAACAGAAAAGAGCTTTCTTTCTCACTGTTGGATGCTATGTATTGCTGTGTTTCCTTTGAGACATCCAGAATCAGCTCTACATGGCACATATCTAAAGTAAATTGGATTATTTTTCCCAATTCTTCACTCCCCCACCCACCTCACACCTGTGTTTGAATTATACACCCCGTGCGCTCTGCATGTGATTCTGCAGTGTCTTCTGCTCAGGTGAGTGGAATGTATGTCCTGTCCCATTCATGCTGGACTTGGCCCTGTGACTTGCTTTAGCTAAATGGAATGTTACAATGTAAGCAGAGGTTTTAAACTGTGGCTCTTTGTGCTTCGGGAATCTGCCTTGAGAAGAATGTGCCCAGGGTAGCTGCTAGTTCAAGGAGAATGAGGAGATATGTGGAACAGACCTGAACCCACACATCTGTTTGGACGCCACCCCACTCAACAACACCCAGCAGGAGCAAGAGTAATATACAGGCAAGAGCAAGAAATGTGTGCTGACCAGAGAAAGAAAGAAATGCAAGCTCTAGACTCAACCTGCCGCTACCATCCCCCCGACCCTAAACCGACCACTCCAGCTCTTCCAGCTCCCGGCCTTTCATGACTTCCTGGATCTCTTCCCGGCACTTCTCCTGGTACTCTGGATACTTGGCCAAGTTGAAGAGCACCCATGAGAGCCCACTGGACGTTGTGTCATGACCTGTAGGCAGAGGAGGAGCTAAAACAGAGGCTGCCTGAAGACAGCGAAGATGCGATTTTCAGACAACGGGGCCCCTCCTGGCCTCCCCCAGCCTCACCCCACGTCCTCACCTTCAAACATAAAGGTGTCCGCCTCAGCTCGGATGTCCTCATCGGACAGTTCCTTCCCATCTTCATCCTGGGATGAGCCGGAGAGGACGCTCAGCCCACTTCATCCCACCCTCCACATCCCAGGGCTCCTCTGAAGTCAAGATATTGGCCCCTCTCTCAAGCCAAGCTGCAGGGGGAAGGATTCCAGGCAGACAGAGGTATGTAGCTTGTCTAAGAAAGATGGAAAGCGGGGCGCCTGGGTGGCTCAGATGGTTAAGCGTCTGCCTTCGGCTCAGGTCATGATCCCAGGGTCCTGGGATCAAGCCCCACATCGGGCTCCTGGCTCAGCGAGGAACCTGCTTCTCCCTCTCCCTCTGCCTCTCTCCCTGCTCATGCTCTCTCTCTCTCTCTGTATCTCTGTGTCTCAAATGAATAAATAAAATCTTTAAAAAAAAAAAAAAAGAAAGATGGAAAGCGGGAGGGAGAGTGAAAGACGAAGGGAAGAAGGGAGTTTGTGTTTCTTGAGTAGCTGCTAGCACCAGAGAGCCTGCTGGATGCCCAGCCATGATCTGCGATCACACCTCGTGACCATCATGTCATAAATGGGGAAACTGAGGCTCGGAGGGGAGAGTCAGAGGCCTAAGGTCAAGCATCCACTAAGCTGCAGGGCCAGAACTGGAACGCAGGACTGTCTGAATCCAGAACCCAAGCACTGCTCAGAAATTCCACAGAAGCAATGTCTGCAACTGCCACATTTCTTCAAAGTCTTGTCATTTCATCATCATAAGTCTGGTGGCAACATTGTGCCCCCGCCCCCGCCTCCAGAACTCATACGGACCCAGGAACCCCTCAGGAACTCAGCATGTGACCGTATTTGGAGACAGGGCCTTTAGAGAGGTAATTCAATTATAATGAGGTCCTTACGGTGGGCCCTAGCCCCACATGACTGGTGTCCCTAGAAGAAGAGGAAATTTACACAGAGTCCCAAGCAGAGGGAAGACAACGTGAAGACACATGAGAAGGTACCATATACAAGCCAGGGAGAGAGGCCTCAGAAGAAGCCAACCCGGTCAACACCTTGACCTCAGACTTTTAGCCCCCAGAACCTTGAGAAAATTAATTTCTGTGGTTTAACTCCCCCAGTCCGTAGCACTTTGTTACGGCAACGCTAGCTAACTAAAACAGTAAGTCTTACGAGTGCTGCACCCGCCTGCATCCCAGATCTATGTTACTTTGGACCTTTATCATTTTATGTAGTCGGTGCAATTCTCAAGGAGGCCGTCCGGGGCCGGGCTCCACCCTCCAGGGCCCAGTCTCACCCGCGCCAGGAGCAGCACATCGATGAAGTCCAAGGTCTTGCCCTGCTTGCCCTTCAGCCAGGCCTCAGCCCCCTGCTGGCGGAGTGCCCGCCGCCGCTCCTGGATGACGTCCGTGGTGAAGCGGTGCACGGTGTCACAAGCCTGCCGGAATCGCCGCCCGTCTGCCGTGAGGTAGTAGATGAAGTCTATGTGATGATGCAGACGATACTGGCGCTGGACCACCAGGGCACTCAGCTCAATGATGGCCGAGATGTAATCGCTCATCTTCCTGTGGGGGAGGTGGGGTGGGGGGAGAAGAGACATGAGCTCAGGCCTGGCCGCTAAGACAAGCTTCTCCTCCCCATGCAGAGGTAACAGAGAGAGGCCCTGTATAGACTAGATTTTCTTATTTTCTTGTATTCTTTATGCCCTGCCAGCCAAGGCCTTGGTAACTGGAGAGACAATGCCCCTCACAGAACCAGCCAGTTCTTAGAGACGGCCGATAATTCACCCAACAGCATGCCTTTCATATGAAAACCAAACAATCCAGAGCCCATACGCTGAAATTTATCAGGCGGAGCCTCTCTCTCCAGGCCTTAATCACCCCAGGGCCAGGTACTGGAGACAACTAGGGACAGCCCCTATCCTCCAGGGCCCTCTGAAGGTATTCAAACTAGCCAATCGTAAGCCTGCACCCTGCCATACTGTTCCTTCTCACGGAAACCACAAAAAAAGACTCCCGCCACGCTTTCTCCTGACTGACACGGTGCTTCCCTGTGTGGCCTTCAGTGATGTGGCATGCCCCTCCTCTTGAGAACTGTAAGTAACAAACTATTTTTTAATGGCAATCATCTGATCTGTTGGCCTCATCATACCTGAATAAAACCAAAATCCAGGTACATTTTAAAACAGGCCCAAAGGGGAACCCTCCCACACTGTTGGTGGGAATGCAAGCTGGTGCATCCACTCTGGAAAACAGTATGGAGGTTCCTCAAAAAGTTGAAAATAGAGCTACCCTATGACCCAGCAATTGTACTACTGGGTATTTACCCCAAGGATACAAATGTAGTGATCTGAAGGGGTACGTGCACCCCATTGTTTATAGCAGCAATGTCCACAATAGCCAAACTGTGGAAAGAGCCAAGATGTCCATCAACAGATGAATGGATAAAGAAGATGTGGTATATATATACAATGGAATATTACGCAGCCATCAAAAATGAAATCTTGCCATTTGCAATGATATGGATGGAACTAGAGGGTATTATGCTAAGCGAAATAAGGCAATCAGAGAAAGACAATTATCATATGATCTCACTGATATGAGGAATTTGAGAAACAAGACAGAGGATCATAGGGGAAGGTAGGGAAAAATGAAAAAAGACAAAACCAGAGAGGGAGAAAAACCATAAGAGACTCTTAATCTCAGGAAACAAACTGAGGGTTGCTGGAGTGGTGGGGGTGGGAGGGATGGGTGGCTGGGTGATGGACATTGGGGAGGGTATGTGCTATGGTGAGCAATGTGAATTGAGTAAGACTGATGAATCACAGATCTGTACCCCTGAAACAAATAATACATAATATGTTAAATAAATTAATTAAATTAAATAAAACAGGCCCAAAGGATTAAGACTTCCAAATAGACATAACATCACTAAGACTAAATGCCTACAAGCCACAGAGTGGGAGAACTCCTATTCCTGATGGCAAACTTGTATCTAAAATATAAAAAGAGGTCTTAAAATGCAATAAGAGACAAATAACCAAATTTAAAAACGGGCAAAGCATACGAATAGACATTTCTCCAAAGAAGATATACAAATGGCCAAACAGTGCATGAAAAGATACTTAACAGCACTAGTCACTAGGGAAATGCAAATCAAAACCACAATGAGATGCCGCTTCACCCTAACTAGGAATGGCTAGAACCAAAAAGACAGATAATAGCAAGTGTTTAAAAAAAAATAACAAGTGTTGGTAAGGGTGTGGAGAACTTGGAGTCCTCACACACTGCTGGTAGAAATATAAAATGGCACATCTACTTTGGGAAAAATGTCTAGCAGTTCCTCAAAACTTAAACAAAGATTATCACATAACCCAGCAATTCCACTCCTAGGTACAGACTTAAAAAATCGAAAACATCTGGGGAGGCGGAGCAAGATGGAGGAGGAGTAGGAGACCTAGATTTCGTCTGGTCTTAGGAATTCAGCTGAATAGGGATCAAACCATTCTGAACACCTACGAACTCAACAGGAGATCGAAGAGGAGAGTAGCAACAACTATCTGAACAGAGAAGAGACCACTTACTGGAAGGTAGGACGTGCGGAGAAGTGAATCCGAGGCAATATTCGGGAGGATAGACGGCGGGGGAGGGGCCCCCGTCGGCCGCTTCTGGCAAGTGATAGAGCCGCGGAGCACAAAATCGGACCTTTTAGAAGTCGGCTCTGCTGAGGGACGTCGCTGCAGTGGCTAAGCGGGGGTGGAATCCTCCCGGGACAGTGTGGTCTCAGGACCCTCGGGGTCACAGAAAGACCGGGGGTGCCTGAGTGCGGCAGAGCTCCCAGGTATTGGAGCAGGGAAGCTGGCTGCAGAGACGGAGCCGAGGCGTGGGCTCTCAGCTCCGGGTTGCCATAAACTGTGATCCGCGGCCCAGTCGGGCCACTGCTCCTCCAGCAGGGACCCAACAAGCGGCAGAGCCGGAGAGACTCCCTTCCTCCCCCGGGAGGAGCGGCGCAGAAACGCACCGCAGGGATCTGCTGGGTTTGGAGACTCCACACGGGGTCGGGTGCCAGAGATAGCAACGCTCGGTCACAGGCCGGGTGAGCACGGAGTGCAGCCGGAGACCGGGGAGACGGGAGTGACTGCTTTTCTCTGGGGGCGCACTGAGGAGCGGGGCCCCAAGTTCTCAGCTCCTCCAGGTGGAGATTGGGAGGCCACCATTTCTGCCCTGGTCCTCCAAGGCTGTACGGAGAGCTTGCAGGGAACAAAAGCTCCTGAGATCAAACCCGAGCAGCTTGCTTAGCCCGGACCGACAAGGGCGGGGCAATTCAGCCTCCAGCAAAGACATTTCGAAACCACAGGAACAGGCCCCTCCCCCAGAAGATCAGCACGAACAGCCAGCAAGCCAAGACCAAGTTTACCGATCAAGGAGAACGGGAGAACTCCAGCGCTAGGGGAATACTGCACATAGAATTCATGGCTTTTTTTTACCATGATTCATTAGTTCATCAAAGTTAATTTTTGTTAACTGTTTTTTTTTTTACTTTTCTTTTTCACTTTTTCAACCAACATCTTATCAGTCCCTTTTTAAAAAAAAAAAAAACATTTTTTATTTTTCATTTCTAGAGTCATATTTTATCCCTTCATAGTAGTTACCCTTATTTGTGGCATATATATATAAGTTGTTCTCTCTTTAAAATTTTGAGATACAGTTTCTTCTAACAGATCAAAATATACCCCAAATCACTAGTGTATGGCTTTGTTCTAGTCTCCTGCCTGATCACAGTCTCTTCCTTTTTCCTTTTTTTTCTTCTTAAATCTTCTTCTTTCTTTTTTCAAACAACTTCTTATCTTATCAAGTCCTTTTATAAAATCTTTTATAATTTTCATCTTTACAATCATCTTCCATCCCTTCATTGTATCAACCCATATGTTGTACATATATGTCTTTCTTCCTTTAAAATTTTAGGAGGCACTTTTTTCTAACAGACCAAAATACGCCCAAAATCTAGTGTGTGGCACTGCTCTTGCACTAGCCTGATCATATTTGATCATATTCTGCTTTTTTTGTATTGTTCTGTTTTTATCTTTTTTCTTTTTTTCTTTTTTCCTCTTTCTTTTTTCTTTCTTTCCCTTTCTTTTCCCCTGGTTTCAGATCTTTTCTGATTTGTATACAGTATATTTGCTGGGGACGTTGTAAACCTGTTAGCATTTTGTTCTCTCATTCATCTATTCTCCTCTGGACAAAATGACAAGACGAAAAAAATCACCTCAGCAAAAAGAACAAGAGGTAGTACCATCAGCCAGGGACCTACTCAATACGGACATTAGTACGATGTCTGACCTAGAGTTCAGAATCATGACTTTAAAGATACTAGCTGGTTTTGAAAAAAGCGTGGAAGTTATTAGAGAAACCCTTTCTGGAGAAATAAAAGAACTAAAATCTAACCAAGTCGAAATCAAAAAGTCTACTGATGAGGTGCAATAAAAAATGGGGGCACTAACTGCTAGGATAAATGAGGCAGAAGAGAGAATCAGCGATATAGAAGACCAAATGATGGAAAATAAAGAGGCTGAGAAAAAGAGGGAGAAACAACTACAGGATCACGAGGGCAGAATTCGAGAGATAAGTGATACGATAAGATGAAACAACATTAGAATAATTGGGATCCCAGAAGAAGAAGAGAGAGAGGGGCAGAAGGTATATTGGAGCAAATAATAGCAGAGAACTTCCCTAATGTGAAGAAGGAAACAGGCATCAAAATCCAGGAGGCACAGAGAACCCCTCTCAAAATCAATAATAATAGGTCAACACCCCGACATCTAATAGTAAAACTTACGAGTCTCAGAGACAAAAAGAAAATCCTGAAAGCAGCTCGGGTGAAGAGATATGTAACTTACAATGGTAGAAACATTAGATTGGCAACAGACCTATCCACAGAGACCTGGCAGGCCAGAAAGGACTGGCAAGATATCTTCAGAGCACTAAACGAGAAAAATATGCAGCCAAGAATACTATATCCAGCTAGGCTATCACTGAAAATAGAAGGAGAGATAAAAAGCTTCCAGAACAAACAAAAACTAAAGGAATTTGCAAACACGAAACCAGCCCTCCAAGAAATATTGAAAGGGGTCCTCTAAGCAAAGAGAGAGCCTAAAAGCAGCAAAGATCAGAAAGGAACACAGACAACATACAGTAACAGTCACCTTACAGGCAATACAATGGCACTAAATTCATACCTTTCAATAGTTACCCTGAATGTAAATGGGCTCAATGCCCCAATCAAAAGACACAGGCTATCAGATTGGATTAAAAAACAAGACCCATCAATATGCTGTCGGCAAGAGACTCATATTAGACCCAAAGACACCCCCAGATTGAAAGTGAGGGGGTGGAAAACCATTTACCATGCTAATGGACACCAAAAGAAAGCTGGGGTGGCAATCCTTATATCAGACAAACTAGATTTTAAATCAAAGACTGTAATAAGAGATGAGGAAGGACACTATATCCTACTTAAAGAGTCTATCCAACAAGAAGATCTAACAATTGTAAATATCTATGCCCCGAACATGGGAGCAGCCAATTATATAAGCCAATTAATAACAAAAGCAAGGAAACACATTGACAACAATACAATACTAGTGGGGGACTTTAACACCCCCCTGACTGAAATGGACAGATCATCTAAGCAAAAGATCAACAAGGAAATAAAGACTTTAAATGACACACTGGACCAAATGGACTTCACAGACAATTTCAGAACATTCCATCCCAAAACAACGGAATACACATTCTTCTCTAGTGCCCATGGAACATTCTCCAGAATTGATCACATCCTAGGTCACAAATCAGGTCTCAACCGGTACCAAAAGATTGGAATCATTCCCTGCATATTTTCAGACCACAATGCTTTGAAACTAGAACTCAATCACAAGAGGAAAGTCGGAAAGAACTCAAATACATGGAGGCTAAAGAGCATCCTACTAAAGAATGAATGGGTCCACCAGGAAATTAAAGAAGAATTTAAAAAAATTCATGGAAACCAATGAAAATGAAAACACAACTGTTCAAAATCTTTGGGATACAGCAAAGGCAGTCCTGAGAGGAGGGTATACAGCAATACAAGCCTTTCTCAAGAAACAAGAAAGGTCTCAAATACACAACCTAACTCTACACCTAAAGGAGCTGGAGAAAGAACAGCAAATAAAGCCTAAACCCAGCAGGAGAAGAGAAATAATAAAGATCAGAGCAGAAATCAATGAACTAGAAACCAAAAGAACAGTAGAACAGATCAACGAAACTAGGAGCTGGTTCTTTGAAAGAATTAACAAGATTGATAAACCCCTGGCCAGACTTATCAAAAAGAAAAGAGAAATGACCCAAATTAACAAAATCATGAATGAAAGAGGAGAGATCACAACCAACACCAAAGAAATACAAACAATTATAAGAACATATTATGAGCAACTCTAAGCCAGCAAATTAGATAACCTGGAAGAAATGGGTGCATTCCTAGAGATGTATCAACTACCAAAATTGAACCAGGAAGAAATAGAAAGCCTGAACAGACCTATAGCCACTAAGCAAATTGAAGCAGTCATCCAAAATCTCCCAACAAACAAAAGCCCAGGGCCAGATGGCTTCCCAGGGGAATTCTATCAGACATTTAAAGAAGAATTAATACCTATTCTCCTGAAACTGTTCCAAAAAATAGAAATGGAAGGAAAACTTCCGAACTCATTTTATGAGGCCAGCATTACCTTGATCCCAAAACCACACAAAGACCCCATCAAAAAGGAGAATTACAGACCAATATCCTTGATGAACATGGATGCAAAAATTCTCACCAAAATACTAGCCAATAGGATCCAACAGTACATTAAAAGGATTATTCACCACGACCAAGTGGGATTTATCCCTGGGCTGCAGGCTGGTTCAACATCCGCAAATCAATCAACGTGATACAATACATTAACAAAAGAAAGAACAAGAATCATATGATCCTCTCAATAGATGCAGAAAAAGCATTTGACAAAGTACAACATCCTTTCTTGATCAAAACTCTTCAGAGTATAGGGATAGAGGGTACATACCTCAATATCATAAAAGCCATCTATGAAAAACCTACAGCGAATATCATTCTCAATGGGGAAAGGCTGAGAGCTTTTCCCCTAAGGTCAGGAACGCGGCAGGGATGTCCACCCTCACCACTGCTATTCAACATAGTATTAGAAGTCCTAGCCACAGCAATCAGACAACAAAAAGAAATCAAAGGCATCCAAATCGGCAAAGAGGAAGTCAAACTCTCACTCTTTGCAGATGATATGATACTGTATGTGGAAAACCCAAAAGACTCCACCCCAAAACTGCTAGAACTCATACAGGAATTCAGTAAAGTAGCAGGATATAAAATCAATGCACAGAAATCAGTGGCATTCCTATACACCAACAACAAGACAGAAGAGAGACAAATCAAGGAGTCGATCCCATTCACAATTGCACCCAAAACCATTAGATACCTAGGAATAAATTTAACCAAAGAGGCAAAGGATCTGTACTCAGAAAACTATAAAATACTCAGGAAAGAAATTGAAGAAGACACAAAGAAATGGAAAAATGTTCCATGATCATGGATTGGGAGAACCAACATTGTGAAGATGTCAATGCTACCTAGAGCAATCTACACATTCAATGCAATCCCCATCAAAATACCATCCACTTTTTTCAGAGAAATGGAACAAATAATCCTAAAATTTGTATGGAACCAGAAGAGACCCCAAATAGCCAGCGGAATATTAAAAAAGAAAAGCAAAGCTGGCGGCATCACAATTCCGGACTTCCAGCTCTATTACAAAGCTGTCATCATCAAGACAGTATGGTACTGGCACAAAAACAGACACATAGATCAATGGAACAGAATAGAGAGCCCAGAAATGGACCCTCAACTCTATGGTCAACTTATCTTTGATAAAGCAGGAAAGAATGTCCAATGGAAAAAAGACAGTCTCTTCAACAAACGGTGTTGGGAAAATTGGACAGCCACATGCAGAAGAATGAAACTGGACCATTTCCTTACACCACACACAAAAATAGACTCCAAATGGTTGAAAGACCTAAACGTGAGATAGGAGTCCATCAAAATCCTAAAGGAGAACACAGGTAGCAACCTCTTCGACCTCAGCCGCAGCAACTTCTTCCTAGAAACATCGCCAAAGGCACGGGAAGCCAGGGCAAAAATGAACTATTGGGATTTCATCAAGATAAAAAGCTTTTGCACAGCAAAAGAAACAGTCCACAAAACCAAAAGACAACCGACAAAATGGGAGAAAATATTTGCAAATGACATATCAGATAAAGGGCTAGTATCCAAAATCTATAAAGAACTTATCAAACTCAACACCCAAAGAACAAATAATCCAGTCAAGAAATGGGCAGAAGACATGAACAGACATTTTTCCAAAAAAGACATCCAAATGGCCAACAGGCACATGAAAAAGTGCTCAACATCGCTTGGCATCAGGGAAATCCAAATCAAAACCTCAATGAGATACCACCTCACACCCATCAGAATGGCTAAAATGAACAAGTCAGGAAACAACAGATGTTGGCGGGGATGTGGAGAAAGGGGAACCCTCCTACACTGTTGGTGGGAATGCAAGCTGGTGCAACCACTCTGGAAAACAGTACGGAGGTTCCTCAAACAGTTGAAATTAGAGCTACCATTCGATCCAGCAATTGCACTATGGGGTATTTACCACAAAGATACAAATGTAGGGACCCGAAGGGGTACATGCACCCCAATGTTTATAGCAGCAATGTCCACAATAGCCAAACTGTGGAAAGAGCCAAGATGTCCATCGACAGATGAATGGATAAAGAAGAGGTGGTATATATACACAATGGAATATTATGCAGCCATCAAAAGGAATGAGATCTTGCCATTTGCAATGACATGGATGGAACTGGAGGGTCTTATGCTTAGTGAAATAAGTCAACCAGAGAAAGACATGTATCATATGACCTCACTGATATGAGGAATTCTTAATCTCAGGAAACAAACTGAGTGTTACTGGAGTGGTGGGGGGTGGGAAGGATGGGGTGGCTGGATGATAGACATTGGGGAGGGTATGTGCTACGGTGAGCGCTGTGAATTGTGCAAGACTGTTGAATCACCGATCTGCACCTCTGAAACAAATAATGCAACATATTTTAAGAAAAAAGAAAAAGAAGAAGATAGCAGGAGAGGAAGAATGAAGGGGAGTAAGCCAGAGGGGGAGACGAACCATGAGAGATGATGGACTCTGAAAAACAAACTGAGGGTTCTAGAGGGGAGGGGTAGGGGGATGGGTTAGCCTGGTGATGGGTATTAAAGAGGGCACATTCTGCATGGAGCACTGGGTGTTATGAACAAACAATGAATCGTGGAACACTACATCAAAAACTAATGATGTAATATATGGTGATTAACATAACAATAAAAAAATTAAAAAAAAATCGAAAACATCTGTTCACACAAACACTCATACACCAATGCTTAAATAATAGCCAAAAAGTGGAAACAACCCAAATGTCCATCAGTAGATGAACGGATAAACAAAATGTGGTATTATATGGTAAATGGAATATTCAGCAACCTAAAAAATGAAATATTGACACAGGCCACAGCATGGATGAATCTTGAAAACATTTTGCTGAGTGAACAAAACCAGACACAGAAGTCTGATTCATTCCATCAGTATGAAATTTCCATAATAGACAAATCTATGGCAGCAGAAGGAAGGTTCATGATTGCCTACACCGGGAGAAGTGGGAAGTGGGGGTGAGTGCTAAAATGTACAGGGCTTATCTTTGGTGAAAATATTTTAAAATTGATTATGGTGATGGTTGCACAACTATGTGAATATACTAGAAACCACTGGATTGTATATTTTATTAAATGGGTGAATCATACGGTATGTGAATTACATCTCAGTAAAACTGTTATTTAAAAAATCAAACGAAAGGGTGCCTGTGTGGCACAGTTGGTTAAGTATCTGACTCTTGGTTTTGGCTCAGGTCCTGATCTCAGGGTCATTATACCAAGCCCTGCATCAGGTCCCACACTCAGTATGGAGTCTGCTTAAGATTCTCTCTCCCTCTTCCTCTGCCCCTCCATCCCCCCTACCCCATGCTTGCTCTCGCACTCTCTCTCTCAAATAAATAAGTAAATAAATAAATCTTTTTAAAGATGAAAAAAAACAAATGAAATAATCCCTGGGACAGGTGTGCAAGGGGCTGTCCTTGGTCCTGAAGTATGCTTGTTTTCATACACTTGTCACAGTCTGTCATTTTCTTGTTTCTTTATTTGTGCATGGTTACTGCCTTTCTTCCCACCAACACGTAAATTCCAGAGGAGCAAGACCTTGTCTATTTTGTTGACCACTGTATTCATAGTGCCTAGTCCAAGAGTGGGGCATAGAAGGCACTCAGTAAATATTTCCTGATTAATTAAATAATCAATCACAAAGGCCATCTCCACCTTACCCAACTGAAGCATAACCCTACAAAGCCCAGAGTAACAAAGTCAGCAGCTTATTATTAATGACCTACTATGTGCTACAAACTTGCCATTTACAATGTCTCTTATTCGATATATACCCACTTACACTATAAATTCCAAGGTACTGGAACTTAGTCTGTCGCTCACCACCATATTCCCAGTAGCTAGCATAGTATCAGACACATAGTAGGAACACAACAAATATCTGATGAATGAATGAATGAACCAGGACAATGGTCATCTTATTCATTCATTCAACAAATATTCATTGAGCATCTACTGTGTGTCAGGGCACTGTGGCATCATTTTATTTCTTTTTTTTAAGCACAAAGTGTTATTTATTTAGAGCAGGAGCATGGGGGAGGGGCAGAGGGAGAGAGACAGAGAGAATCTCAAGCAGGCTCTGCAAGCACAGAGCCCACCCAACATGGGGCTTGATCCCACAACCCTGTGTTCATGACTCAGGCGAAAATCAAGAGTTGGAAGCTTAACCGACCTAGCCACCCAAGCGCCCCAACATCATTTTATTCTTAAAACACCTCTCAAAGGGTTAAGGATTGTCATCCTGATTTACAAAAAAGGACACTGAGGCTCAGAAAATGGGGAGACACTTTCCAAAGGCCAAACTACTCTTCATGGAGCAATGAGGGAAACTAGCATTTATGAAGCACCTACTATATGCAAAACCATCAACTTACATTATCTCAATACTCACATGATGGCTATGGGGAAGGAATTGGGATTCCATTTTTGGATAAGGAGATACGCTCAGAGAGGTGCTGTCAGTTTTCAGAAACACACAGCCCATCAGTGGCAGAGTACCAATAGCCCCGGGATGCCTAACACCTGAGAGTTTCCTTTCTTCTCCCACCACCTTGCCCTAAAGCAATGGGCTCTATCTTCCCCAGGGAGGCCACACTCACTCCTGGCAGTTGCTGTTGTAGCTGAAGACACATTTCTGAAGACTGTCCAGGGTCATGAGGCTGACATGCTCAAACATGTCAAGGGAGACCACTGAGCCCTGTGCCAGGCGCCGCCATTTACCCTGGAAGAGAAAGAGACACATGGCAAATTGACGTGGAGACCGCAGACTTTAAGCCAGGCTGCCAATGACCTAGCTGCCTGCTTACTATAAGCCCACTTTATAGGGTAAAGGAAGTGAAGCTTCCTGACATCACCCGGCTTACCCATGAGTCGGAGCCTGGACCAGTCTCACTCCCAGGATACCCTCTTCCCAAGAAACCTTGCGACTCACATGCATGATGTCAGTGCACTGGTTGAAGATCTTCATGTAGGGCTTCAGGATGTCAAAGTGGAAGGCAGGTGTCAGCAGGCGGCGGTGGCGGCTCCATTTGTCACCTTTGCTCAGCAGCAGCCCATCTCCTGGGCCCAGAAGACTGAGATTAGGGGCCTCTCCTATTACTCTGAAACCCTACAAGAAACCCCACTCCTCTTCCCCGAAGCCCCAGCCCACTCACCCACTCCCACACTCACCTAGCCAAGGTTTCAGGAAACCATAGAAAAGGTCATCCTTGGGGGCAATGGCAGCTGTGGAGAGAGAAGAGTTGGTGATGACTCAAAACAGAGTTCTGACCCTTGACCTCTGCTTATGACCTCCTTGGGCCTCCTCTCTGAGCTCCAACCTCCGCCTCACCCCTCCAGTTCCTCCTCTATACCTGCCCCAGAAAGATCCTTATAACATGCTGATCTGAACATGAGCCTCCCCTGCTCAGATACCTCCCATGGTTCCCTATCACCCTGGTAAGAAAATTCAAGCTCAGGCTAGCACTGAAGGCCCTGCCCCATCCTGCCCCTGTATGCCTCTCCCACCTCACCCCTCAACACACACCAAATAACCCCACATGCTGGCCCTACTTCCAAACCTGTGCTCTCCATCCAGGATGACCCTCTTCACCCTAATCACCCCTCTTTTTTGCCAACTCAGGCCATCTGAATTACACCTCCTGTGCTCTCTGTCTCCAGTCTGCCCTGCACTCTGGTCCCAGGAGGTCTTATCAGATGCTAGATCCGACCATGTCCCTTCCTACTCACACTCATTAGCCGCAACCACCAGCATTTTCAAAGCCTTGAATCATCTACCCCAGTCCAGACCTCTCTCAAAACATCTCCATCCTCCATTCTCTACATGCTCAATCTTCTACCATCACAGAATTTTCTCATCTCCTTGAAAAAGTCACATTCTCTCTCTGCTCCAGGTCTGTCTACCACATGCCCTCTCTGCCTCAAACACTCCCCCTCATCCTCCTCTGCTTGGATGCTATCCCTCCTCTATCAGTCACTCTAGACTGTATCCATCCAGTTACAGGCCCCTTGAGAGGAGGGACCACGTTGATCACTGATAATGTGGTTTTTAGAGAGGGAGAGAGGAAGGAGGACCAGAGGGAGAGGGAGAGACAATCTTTTTTTAGCGATTTTTGTATTTGAGAGAGAACGGGGGAGGAGCAGAGGAAGAGGGACATGTGGACTCCACACTGAGCACAGAGCCCAACGCAGGGCTTGATTCCACAACCCTGATATCATGACCTGAGCTAAAGTCAAGAGTCAGACAATCAACCAACTGAGCCACCCAGGCGCCCTGGGAGAGAAATCTTAAGCAGGCTCCACGCCCAGCACGGAGCCCAACGTGGGGCTCGATCTCACAACCCTGAGATCATGACCTGAGCTGAAATCAAGAATCAAATGCTTAACCAACTGAGCCACCCAGGCACTCCTAGTGTTAAAGAACTTTTTTATTGAATGAACCAACCAAAGGATGAATGAATGCAAAAATGGACGGATGGATAGATGGATGGGTGAGTGAGTGAATTCCCTTTCTATGTTGAGCAGACTTGGGACAGAATGGACAGGGGCCCAGAAAGGAAATACCTGAAATTCAAGTGATGTCACTTTTATCTAAGATGTGACTCAGCCACCTACACACACAGTACCTAAGAACTGGCCAATCGTGCACAGAGTCATCTGTCCACTCATCCTCCTATTCAGAACATCTCTTCTACCATCTTCCTTTACCCAACCCATGCTGGGCAATGCTGGGGACCAGAGATGGCTCAGCTCCACACCCTGCCTGGAAGAGCTCCAGGTGGGGTGAGAAAGGGAAGCAGAGGCACGCCATGCAATGATCTACAAGATAGAAAGTATGCCAGAAGCAAAGGGAGGCACAGAAAAAGGGCTGCTGGAAGTCAAAGCAGGCTTCCAGGAAGAGGCAACATTGGAGAAGAAGGTGGAATTCTGGTCACTCCTTTACTCTCTGGGATCTGGACTCCAACCTAGGCCCTTTGAGGGTCTTTCTGATATACAGACCTGTTCAATGGCTGTCCTATTTAAAACACCACCCATCATTCCTTAACGCCCCCAAGGTAAAACACAAGCTCATTTGCTTTGCACATAGGTGCTCTGAGTCTACCTCCTGTCTCATCGCCTACTCCTCCCCACACATCATCTTCCCTCCGGACACCCCAAGTCACCTGAATTCCCCTGGTACTTTTACACATCTACACCTTTGTCCTGGTAGAACCCTCCACCTGAGACTTCTCATATGGCAAACTCCAAACATCCTTCAAGGCCCAGCTTCACTAACACCCCCTCCAGGAAGTCTCCCCAGCTGAACCCTTGTTCTCCCATCCTCGGGTCCTTACTCCACTTCAACTCTGACCACTTGATTCCAGGAGGGTCTGTGTCCAGGCTGCCTTTCCCATTTTACTGAAGTGTCCCC
This sequence comes from Eumetopias jubatus, assembly GCF_037043125.1. NCBI lineage: Eukaryota > Metazoa > Chordata > Mammalia > Carnivora > Otariidae > Eumetopias > Eumetopias jubatus. The sequence goes on from NW_028274807.1 coordinate 206,658,469, forward strand.
TTCAGTAAAAAGGGGATGGTAACATCTACCCTGGATGAGGTCATATAAGAAAGGCCCCACGCAGTGCCCAGCAGGAAAGTCCATATCACTGTGGTTGAGAGCCCGGCCTCTGGGCAGGCCAGGCCCAGGTTCAAATCCCAGCCCTACCACTAACTCCATGTGTAAACTTGGGCACGTTAGCCCTCTGTCCCTCCACTTCCTCATCTGCCACAGGAGAAACAGAACAACCCTGCCTGCCTTGTACCATCCCTACAAAAACTCAAAGAGCTAAGATGTTCCTGGCACATGGCAGGTGCTCATTAAATATTTGTACACACATATGAATAATTAACCAACTGCTGGCTATTTTTATAACTAGGACTATAATTATTGGTCACTGGTGTCAAGAACTTGTGAGATCAATATCTGCGTCTCCAGCCCCCAGCAAGCCCCTACTAGTGAAAAATAAATGCCTAGCCATCGTGGAAAGCAGTTTGGTGGTTCCTTAAAAAGTTAAAGGTAGAATTCCCATATGGCCCTGCATTTCTACTCCTCGGTGTCTACCCAGGAGAAAATGAAAACATACATGCCTGTTCATAGCATCATTTGTAATAGCCCAAAGGTAGAAACAACCCAAATAACTGTCAGTGGAGGAGTGGATAAACAAATGTGGTATATCTATATATCCAGACAATGGAATATTACTCAGCCTTAAAAAGGAATAAAGCCCTGGTCATCGCTACTCTGTGGATGAACCTCGGAAACATTTTGCTGAGTGAAAGAAGTCAGTTGCAAAAGACCACATTGTATATAATTCCTTTCCTATGACATATCCAGAACAGGCCAAGCCATAGAGATAGAAAGGAGATTGGGGGGATGCACCAGGAGATGGGGGGAGAGGAGAATGGGAAGTAATTACCTAATGGGCTCAGGCTGTTTTACGGAGCTGTGAATAAGTTTGAAACGAGAGAGAGCCGAGGGTTGCACAACACTGGGAATACTCGAAATACCTTACAGTTTAAAACTGTGTACTTTAAAATGGTTAATTATATGTTACGTGAATTTCAGCCCCAAACAAAATGAATGTAGAAAGACAAGCTATAATTACATGCCTATATATCATGTTTCATCCTCTATAAATCATTTTCACCTTCTTTCACCCATTAATCCTCTCCATCCCAATTGCCCAATAGAAGATGGAGAAACAGAGGTCCAAGAGGAGCCGTGCCTTTCTCAGGCTCCATGGGCTGTGTGGGTTTGGGCCCCGAGCAGCGAGTTCCCCAGGTGTGGCCCTGTGGAGGCCCCAGTGGGGAATGCGATCCACAGCCTGGGGCCAGGCCTGTCTGTCGGGACTCACAGCCCCACCCTCCCAGCTAGAGCCCCCCATCTGACTCCTCCAGCAGGGGAGGTAGTGGATGTCCTGCCTGGCCTGAGGGAGGGGAGGGGAGAGGAAAGGAGCGGCAGAGGCCTGGGCATCTGCTATGCACTGAGGCCACACTGGGGGCTTCACTCCCTATTCTAGTTGGGGTCTCACAACCACGGAGGACAGTACCCAGGAAACTGGGAGTCTTAGGAGTCGGGGGGAAGTAGGAGGAGTCAGGAGAGAATGAGAAGAAGGGGAAAGAAAAACAGGATATGAAAAAGGCAGGAGAGAACAAATCCTCAGGAGCACCTACCCACATCATCTGGAGGCTTCACAACCACCCCATTTTCCAGAGCAGAAACTGAGGCCCTGTGAGGCTAGATGAATTTCTTGGTCACACAGCAAGTATGGCTCCAGCCAGGATCAGAGCCCAGCCTGCCTAAGTCCTAGCCCAGGGCTCTTCCCACAACTTGGTGCCCATCCCTTGGAAAAGTCACCTTTCCCAGGGTCTAGGTTCCCCGTTTGTGCAGTGGGGTAGGCATCCCCTCACAAATGCAGTAATGGTGGGGAGGGCATAGCTGGGAAGGGAAGAATGGCAGCCCTTCCTCTTTCATGGCTCCAGGGTGGCAGCCTTGATGGTGGTCTCTAGACATGGGTTTGCAGAGGCCCAAGCTGGGGCCAGAGATCTAAAAATCCCTGGAGCTCTTTCATTCCTCCCTCCTCTCTCAAATGCCCCTGATGCCTCTGGAGGTGCCCAGTTACATGCAAGGCCACACTGCAGATCCAGACTCCTATGAGGGGGCAGGGCTGGATGCAGACACACTCAGCCTTAGAGGGTTAGGACTGAGAATGGAAAAGCCCAGAGGAGAAAGCCATGATCTGTCTGGAGGGTCACCCCCAGGTCTTCCTGGAGAAGGGGTCATTGGATCTGGGTGTTGAAGGTTGAACAAGAGCTTGCCAAGCAGACCTGGGAGTCCTACACCTTGGGAGAGGTGTGGACTGCAGAAGGGAGAAGCAATCCTACCGCATCTCTTCTTCCACCAACCAGGGGCAGCCCAGGTGAAGCTGGAAGAGCCACAGCGGGAACGTCAGAAGGCAAATGATGGGCTCCCATGGCTTAGAATTAAGCAGCAACCACTTAACAAAATCCTGGGCCAACAACTGCCTATCCAAACATGTTTGGATCTGACTTCCAGATGGGTAGACATCCTCTCAAATTTCCCAGGACTCTTAGATATTGTCCACCTTTTCCCATGCTATTCCCACTACCTGTATTACTGCGGCTGCTTTGGTGAGCTCCTATTCATCCTTCAAACCCCTACTCAAATGGCCCTTCCCCTGGATAGCCTACGTGCCTAGAAGCTCAAGTGAGCTCTGGGAGTTAAGGGGTTACCCATCACTCAAAGGCCCAGCCCACATACCTGAGGCACCCACTAGGGGCTTGATGTAGTCAGGGTGCACCAAAACCAACAGCGGCAGGACGGGTCCAATCCACACCAAAATCACATGGTGCATGTTGTCCAGCACCTTCTTCTCATCTTGGAGGCCCGTCTCATTTGGAAGATACTGCAGGAGGTGGTAGGGAAAAATAGCCCCACCTTCTCCAGCCTTTCCCTCCCGCCACCTCCCCTGTCCTCCAAACGAGCCCAGAAGAGCTGTAGGATTGGCTTTAGGAGGGCTGCACCTTGGTGAGCCTCCGTTCCCTCATCTGAGAAGTGGGGAAGAATCGACTCTCTGCTTGAGGGTGGTTGAGAAAATTCATGAATGAACAAAACAAGAGAGCCCGGCACAAGGGCCTGACACATAGCTGGTGTTTAAGAAATAAAAAAACGGTAAAAGTGAGCACAATCATGATTAGCATTTATTGAGTACTTGCTCTGTCCAGAATAAACTATTACTAGTATTGTCACTTTTAACACGTACACGGGCTTGCAGTGTTAGGCACTGCTGTGGGCATTTTTCATATACTCATACCTTCAACCCACACAGCTATTCTGTGACATCGTTGCTACTATTTTTCCATTTTACTTTGCTCAGAAAGGTCAAATGACTTGTCTGAAGTTACAGGTGAATAAGTGATTGTCTTGGTTTGGGCTTCCCCAGAAGCAGGTCTTGAGACAAGGGTTCTAGGGCAAGTGGTTCATTTGAAGGTGGATCCCCAAAAACATGGGCAGGGGACTAAGGAAAGTGAGACGGGGAGGGAAGGCAGCCAGCAAAGGGGGAGCTGCCAAGGGTGTTATGGCCATGGGCAACTCAGTGCTGTCCTCCTGGGGACCTCTGGGGGACACGTGTATCAAAGTCAACCCAGCAAAGGAAGAGTGAGCTGAGGTGTTTATATATCAACTCCTACAGTCCCATAGTCACTGGCTGAGGGACACACCTGGGGCATTAACTCTGAAGCTCACAATGCACAGTGCCAGAGAAAGCCCTAGAATTCAGGTGCTGGCAGCTGGAGGTCAGGCCATCACATCCAGAAATGGGCAAAAGGATCCGGGCAGACACTGGAGTCATCTGCCACAGTGGCAAAGCCAGGATTTGAACACAGGCCACCCAGCTCCAAAATGCTTGCTCTTAACAAACACAAGGCAGAAGTACTTCAGGATCGGAGTTCAAATCTGTTCTCAGCAGCTGTGTGACCTTGAGCAAGTCACTTAACCTCTCTGAGCTCCAAAGATCAAATCCATAATATTGGGAAGATCCATCCCTATTCCACAGCCTGTGAGAATTAAGGGAGAGCTCAGATATTAAGGGACCTAACCCCTTGCCTGGCCAATTGCAAGGCCCAGCAACTGCCAATCAAATGAATAAATGAATGAGTGAACAAGCCAATAAATGACTTCTCTCTGGCTCCTGTCTCCTTCTTAATCAGGTTCTAGCCCTGAGCCTGTCCACACCCAAGGGAAACCATGGCCTCACCCAGAACGCACAGCCCCAGGAGGCAGGCTGGGCCCACGGGGTCAAGGTTGGACTACAGAACCGGCCCTGGCCAACTGTCTGGGACACCAGAGCCTGGCTACTACCTCTAGAACCACCAGTAAAGCCAGATGGCTTCTCAGAGTAAGAGCACTGGATATGGGGAATGACAAATGAGTAGAAGTTCATCTAACTGAGAAGGATATTCGGGGCAGGGGGCACAATTCCAGCAAAGGACATGGAGGTGGGAAGTCAGAGCCTGGTTGTAAGAATAGGAAGTCATTCTGCAGGACTAGACATGAGTAGGGCGGGAGTTAGAGTCTAAAGGGGCTTGAAAACTACCTGAGGAGCTGAGACTTTCTCCAGACAGCAGTGGGGAGCCATGGAGGGTGTGTGAGTAGAGGAGGGACGTGGTTGGTTTCAAGAATCCTCCTGGGGCCAGGATGGGGGATGGACTGGAGGCAGGAGCCCAGGGAGGAGGCTGGACCATGGTCCAGCAAGAGAGGATGAGGCCCGAGCAGGGGTGGGAGGTGAAAGGGAGGGAGGAGATTCAGGCACAAACGGGCAAAACTTAGTGAATGCTGGCCCCAGGGGAGTCATTCCTAAAGCCACATAAAATGTTCTCTGAGCTATTGAGTGGAAATGTGTCTCCTGCTTCCTTCTTCTGGGACGCTCACTCGAAGTAGAATCCAAAATATTTCTAGAATCCCCTCATACTTCCAGGCTCTGCAGGACCCAGGAGTTGAGCATATCCACCCCTGCATGGCAGGCTCAGTGCCAAGCATGCCACAGACATGACTTTAACAGCTGTCAATACAATCTCACGAGGTTCTTAGGAACAATCATAATCCCCACACTGCAGATGGGGAAACTGAGGCACGGGTAGGTGAAGTCATTTGCTCAAGGTCACATGGCAGGAGAGGGTAGAGATGGGCATCAGGCACACACTGATGACCACTGCCCTTGAACTGCCTCTCCGAAGTCCACGTCTGCACACGGCGTGAGGCCTGAACCAGGAAGGTCTCCACAACTGTCCCTCAGTTTCCTTTAGGCCTGCAAGGGGGACCACATGAGTGCCAGAGGCAGTTAGGAGCTGGACTATAGAACCCTAAAAGCCTCAGTGCCCTCAGGAGTCTGGCTTTCTTCTGACCTCTGAAACTCTTTTTGAAAAAGTGCAGGTTTTGTCATCCAGAAACAAGAGGCAGCAGAGGATACAGAGCTAAGAGCAGGGACTCTGGAGCCAGACGGCCTGGGTTTGAACCCCAACTATGCCACCGGCAAGCTGTGTGACCTAGGGCCAGCCACTTAACCTCTCTGTGCCATAATAGTCTCAGGAGCAAAGCGGGGGTAGTCATGGGAATTATCTCCTAGGATTGTCAAGAGGACTGAGTTAATATTTTAAAGCACCTGATCTAATGCTTAGCACCTGTATGTGAAGTAAGAAATGAAAGACAAGGCACGAGAATGAGAGAGACTGTGCAAACACAGTGGGGGTGGGGCAGGGCAACAACATCGACAGGAGTCCCCCACCCCCACCCCCACCCCCGGGGGTTACAGAACCTGACGACTTTCACAGGCACTGGCACCTGTTGCTTCGGCAACAGCCTGAAATTACAGAGAAAAACCTTAGAGTCAGCTCTGCCTCATCCCGGCTGTGTGACCTCAGGTCAACTGCTTGCCCTCTCTGAGCCTCAGTCACACCCTTATCCTGTAAAATGGGTCTGTTCATGGCTCCAACCAGATTCCTGGGGGATGGCGGAAGCAGTCAGGCCCATCATCCTTACTGAATACCCGGGACCTGCCCAGCCACACACGCACCATGCCGAGGTGGCCCAGCAGCCAGCTGCGCCGGGGTGGCTGGGGGAAGCAGCTCAGGCGGCGGCAGGTGACGTAGAAGCGCCAGCAGAGCCTCAGGAACTGCATCAGCAGGCGGAAGAGGAAGAAGAGCAGGGAGAGCAGGAGCCCAGACACGGCATACAGGCGGAACGAGGTCTTCTCCACTCCCAGGAGGTGCAGCAGGTGTTCTGTGATGGGCAGCATCCTGGGGGGACACACGGGATGGGGGGGTCAGTGCACATAGGAACCACCCTCTGGCCATGTGTGCACCAGACACAGGATGACCTGTGGAGTCAAGCGGCGTGCACCTGGCACACCGTAGATGCTCAATACACAGGAGTCCCGGACCCCAAGGAAACCCCTCAACCTTTCCCCCAGCAGTGACCTGCAGCTGGCTGGCCAGATGGATGCACCAGTGCCCTGTCCACATGCCCTCAGCCTTGACTTTGCAGGACATCCCTCCTGACTTCTCTGCCCATGAACGGATGGCCAGAGTGTTGGAAAATTTAAACACACACACACATTGAAAGCAGCTCTTAACCAATGACTGATAAATATTGCTGGATAGATACCTTCTCCCCTGGGGTGCCATGCTCCTGAGATGTGGGTTCCACATGCACCACCAGGCTTCCCCAGTGGTATTAAACTCCAGCTGCCCACCGTCGAAACTTTCTCTATTAGCTGCCTCCTTTCCCCTGTCTCCCCTCTTTTTCTTCTTTATTTAACTGAGGTGAGATTCACCCAACATAAAACAAACCATTTGAAAGTACAGTTGACCCTTGAACAACGAAGGAGTTAGAGGTGCCAACCCCCTCATGCAGTCAGAATTCCATATATGAGTTTTGACTCCCCAAAATCTTAACTACTAATAGCCTACTATTGACTGGAAAGCCTTACTGATAACATAAAGTTATCGTAACAAATACTTTGTATGTTATATGTATTATATACTGCATTCTTACAGTAAAGTCAGCTGGAGAAAAGAAAATATTGAAAAAAATCATAAGAAAGAGAAATCCATTTACGGGGCTGCACTGTAAAAATTCTGCATATAAGTGGACCCACGCAGTTCGAATCCATGTTGTTCAAAGGTCAACTATGTACAATTCAGTAGCATCTAGCACATCCACAGTGTTGTACCACCACCACCTCCATCTAGCCCTAAATTTTTTCCTCGCCCCGAAAGGAAATCCCATCCCAATTAGCAGTCATTCCCCATTCCCCTATACCTTCAAGCCCTGGCAACTGCTAATTTGCTTGCTTGCTTGCTTTCTCTCTCTTTCTTGCAAGTAGGCTCCATGCCCAGCTCAGAGCCCAATGTGGGGCTTGAACTCACGACTCTGAGGTCAAGACCTGAGCTGAGACCAGAGTCAGATGCTTAACCGACCGAGCCACCCAGGTGCCCCTAATCTGCTTTCTGCTTCTATGGATATTTTATTTCATATCAATGTGATCATATATTATATGACCTTTTGTGTCTGGCTGCTTTCACCCAGCATGATGTGTTCAAGGTTCATCCTCGTCATAGTGTGTATCAGAACTTCATTTCTTGCACTCCTGGGTAATATTCCATTGTAAGGATGTATCACAATTTGTTTATGCATTCATCTGTTAATGAACATCTGAGCTACTCCCACCTCTGCCTATTGTGAAATGTGCAGCTATGAACATGCATGTACAGGTACATGTTAGAGTCCCTGTTTTCAATTCTTTGGGGTTCACTTTCTTTTTCCTTACTGGTATGTTCTGTGATCACTTCCCAAATAAGCTTCTTGCACTCAAATCCTTGCCCAGGGGTCAGCTCTTAAAGGAACCCAAATAAAGTGGGTAGGTAACAACAATATTAATAACACAGTGACCAGGTATGGAGCATTACAATGTGCTGTGAGCCACACTCAGGGATGGGCATGCCTCATTTTATGGAATCTTAAAGTGGTCCTTGGACTTAGGTCTTACATTCTCTCCACTTTCTGGACAACTGAATCTCAGTTCCTCTAACTCAAGGGAGATGGGAGCTGGCAGAGACCCCCTGAACGCCACCAATGGCCAAACTCCATCACTCTGGGGGCTCACAGATCTCAGACGATGCGAAGGAGACTCCTGAAAATGGATGGGTCCTGTCTTCATCTCACCTTTCCAACTCAGCCCAACCAGCCAATGGTTCCCTCTGTGCCCCACCTCCTGGGACAACATAGCTAAATGAACCCTGCCCTCCAGGTCCTCGCCTGAGTCCCCAGTCCCCGCCCACCCCTGCCCACGGTTCCCCCCATTAGGGTCTCAGACTCACTGGCTCCCAATGCCCAACTACATCCTCCATACAGAAGATGTGAAGTTTCTATGGGTTACCACACCCTGGGAAAACAGCTGGGTGGCTTATCACCAAATTTGGAGACCCCCTTTGGGATGGTCTGACTTACATTTTAAGTCATGCAGATGACATGACCACTCATTAAGATGGCTCCTTATCATGAAAGGAAATAACAAGATTTGGCAAGCATGCAGAGAAATCTTGAACCCTTATGCGTTGCTCGTGGGAATGTAAAATGGTGCCACTTTGCTGTGGAAAACAGTATGGTGGTTCCTCAAAATATTAGACACAGAATCACAATATGATCCAGCAATCCCACTTCTGGGTAGATCCCCAAAAGATGTGAAAGCAGGGACCCAAACAGATATTTGCGCACCCATGTTCACAGCAGCATTAATCACAATAGCCAAAAGGTGGAAACAGGCCAAGTGCCCATCAGCAGAAGAACAGAGAAACATAATGTGGTCCATCCATAGAGGGGAATATAATTCAGCCCTAAAAAGGAAATTCTGACACCTGGGACAACATGGATGAACCTCGAGGACATTATGTTAAGTGAAAAAAGAGACACAAAAAACCAATGCTACGTGAGCCCACTTATAAGAGGTCCCTAGAGGAGTCAGATTCAGAAACAGGAAGTAGACGGTGGGCCCGAGGGGCTGGGGGAAGGGGGACAGGGTGGGGGAGTTAGTGTTTAACAGGGACAGAGTTTTAATTGAAGAAGATGAAAAAGTTCTGGAGATGGATGGTGGTGACGGCTGCACAACAGTGTTCAACTGTACAACAGTACCACTGAACTGGACACCTAAAATGGTTAAGATGATAAATGTTATGTATATTTTAGCACAATTAAAACTCTTTTTTCAAATTTTTTTAAAGATTTATTTATTTATTTGGGGGGGAGGGGCACAGAAAGAGGGGGGAGAGAATCCCAAGCAGACTCTGCCCTGAGCGCGGGGCCCAATGCGGGGCCCGATCCCATAACCCTGAGATCATGACCTGAACCGACACCAAGAGTTGGACACTTAACTGACTGAGCCACCCAGGCACCCCAAAAAATCTTTTTAAAAAGACAGACTGCCTGGTGTAGACGATATGCCCTCTGGAAGGCCCGGTTAGGGGTCGGGGTGGGGAGCAAAAAACCTCCCAAAATGAAGCACAGAGAGCTCCAAGTCACAAGTCCCAGGCAGAAGGTTCTGGGCAGATCCAGGTGACATGCTCACCAGGGAGTAGCTGTGGATATTTGTTTCTTTACCAATTTAATAGTGGGTAGTGATTCTCCCCCAGCAATGCCAGGGAAGGCAGCTAGTGATTATGATTCAGAATTGTGACCTTCCTCTAAATACTCTCATATGCCAGGCCTCTTACCAAGTGTTCTACTTGCATTTCTTCGTCATTCAGTTGGCAAATCGTGTTTGAACCCCTCCTATGTGTGTGACTCTGTTCTGGGCATGGGGATGTAATGGCGAGCAGGACACACATGGTCCCAGCCCTTAAGACAGGTGGCCACCAAGAGACATGATAGAACACTATGTAAACACTGCATGTCTTGATGGAGATAAAGCAGGGATGGGGGAGGCTGAAAATGGGCCCCCCCAAAGATATCAGTTCTCTGGAACCTGAGAATGAGACCTCCTATGGCAAAGTCTTTGCAGATGGGACTAAGTTAAGGGTCTAGAGTAGCCTGGGTTGTCTAGGTTGGTCCCAGCTGGAATCTCAGTTGTCCTTATAAGGGAGAGGCAGAGGGATGGGGGCACCTGAGTGGCTCAGTTGGTTAAGCATCCAACTCTTGATTTTCGCTCAGGTCCTGATCTCATGGTCAGCCTCTGCTCCAAGCAGAAAGAGCACACACTATAGATCCCCAAATGGTTGTCACCCTGACAGCCTCCATCTTCTCATCTACAAAATGGTAACAAGAGCAAGAATCCATCTGATGCTCATGGGAGGAGCTCAATAAGTTGGGGACATTAAGTCCTCTACTTTCGGTAGCTGGGTTCCTCTTGCCCCCCTCCAAACAAGAGCATTCTTGCCAAGTCCCCCCAAAAAAAGTGTTACAAAAAGTTTTGAGGTGGTACAGCCGCTTTGAGAAATGGGTTGGCAGTTCCTCAAAAAGTTAAACATAGAATTGGCCGTTCCAAGGGGTGCCGGGGTGGCTCAGTCAGTTAAGCATCTGCCTTCAGCTCAGGTCATGATGTTGGGGTCCTGGGATCGAGCCCCATATCGGGCTCCCTGCCTGAGGGAGTCTACTTCTCCCTCTCCCTCTGCCCCTCCACCCCTGTTGGTGCTCTCTCTCTCTCTCAAATACATAAAACTTAAAAAAAAAAAAAAAGAATTGGCAGTTCCTCTCCTAGGTATATAGTCAAAAGAATGGAAAACGTACTCTGATACTTGTATATGAATATGAATAGCTGCACTATTCAGAATAGCCAAAAGGTGGAAACAATCCCGAGGTCCATCAACAAATGAATGGATGAGTATCATGTGGTATATTTGTGCAATGGAATATTACTCGGCCATGAAAAGGAATGAGGTCCTGATATATGATACAACATAAATGAACCTCAAAAACATTATGCTGAGTGAAAGAAGCCAGATACAAAAGGCTTATAGTGTCTGATCCCATTTATATGAAATGTCCAGAACAGGCAAATCCAGAGAGACAGCAAGCAGACTGGTGGTGGTTGCCAGGGGCTGGCGGGGGGTAAGGGAGTGACTGCTACCAGGGACAGGATTTACTTTTGGGGAGAGGAAAATGTTTTGGAGCTAGATAGACGTGGTGGTTGCACAACACTGTGAATGTGCTAAATGCCACTGACCTGTTCATTTTTAAATAATTATTTTAGGGGCGCCTGGGTGGCTCAGTCGTTAAGCGTCTGCCTTCGGCTCAGGTCATGATCCCGGGGTCCTGGGATCGAGCCCCGCATCAAGCCCCGCATCGGGCTCCCTGCTCCGCGGGAAGCCTGCTTCTCCCTCTCCTGCTCCCCCGGCCTGTGTTCCCTCTCTCTCTCTCTGTCAAAATAAATAAATAAAATCTTTAAAAAATTATTTTATATTAGATAAACTTTGCTTCAATATTTAAAAATGAAAAAAAAAAATGCTTTGAGGACCCATGAGAAATTTATCATGGTGGTTGCCTCTGGGAAGGGTCTGGAAAAACTGGGGGGGCAGGAATGGAAGGAAAACTTAACTTTCTCTGTCCATCTTTGGGGACTTTTTGATGTTCTATAACATGAGCACATACTGCCCATTCAAAAATGTTTTAATTAAATATAAAGATGAATCAATTGACTGTACAACCCAACGAATGAACTCTAATGTAAACTATGGACTTTAGTTAATCATAATGCGTTCACATTGGTTCATCAACTGTAGGAAACATATCACCCTAGGGGTGCCTGGGTGGCTCAGTTGGTTAAGGATCCAACTCTTGATTTCAGCTCAGGTCACTATCTTGGGGTTGTAGGATTGAGCCCCACGTCGGGCTCTGTGCTTAGCACAGAGTCTGCTTGAGACTCTCTCTCTCTCCCCATATCCCCTAAAATAAATTAATAAACAAATAATTTTTTTTAAAAAAGAAGCATATCACCCTAATGGAAGATGTTAATGGTAGGGGAAATTGCAGGGAGTTAAGGGGTGTTTTGGAACTCTATACTTTCTGCATAATTTTTCTGTAACCCTAAAACTGCTCTAAAATATAAAGTCTATTTAAAAGTTAATTAGCTGGGGGGCACCTGGCTGGCTCAGTCTGTAGAGCATATGACTCTTGATCTCAGGGTTGTGAATGTGAGCCCCACATTGGGTGTAGAGATTACTTAAAAAGTTTTTTAAAACTTTTAAAAAAAGGTTAATTAGTTGAAATTAATGAAAAATGAATGAAGATGCTTCAGTTGGGGAGAGGGTGTTCTGGGGGCTCAGACAGCTGTTTTCTTTCTTGATATGGGTGCTGGTGACACGTGTTGGTTCAATTTGCAAAAACTCCTGAACTGCTCAGTTGTGGAAGGTACACTTTCCTATACCTAATTACACTTCAACTAAAAAAATTAAACATAAAATAAAAGGTTGTTTTGGGACTACATCGTGTTTTAAAATGTGCATTTTTGACTCAAACAAGCCTGGTTTGACTCAAATCACAGCCCTGCCCCTCCCCGAGTAAGCAACCTTGAGTAGGTCTACTCCCCTCCCCCAGCCTCTGTTTGCCAATCTGTGAAATGGGTTAATAATAGCAGGCTGCTACCTCTTAAGATTGTTTGGGACACTTCAGTGAGATCAGGCAGCATGCAAATTTTAACCATTATTCCTATTTCCATTATTACTCTTTTATTGGAGGGAGAGAAAGTCAAAGCTGACACTCTCAGGATGCTCCAAGAGGCTGGTAAACCCGCTCCTCTGGTGCATCAGACACCAGGCAAGGACACCCAGGGGCCCCACCCTGGCAGAAGTGGCCCCACCAGTCCCGCTGGGGCTGGCATTATCTGAAAACTGAGGTGCCAGCGACTGGCTCAGTGGCCCACGCCCATGGAGCGCTGGTTTGTCAGGTTAGCCCGGCCGCCCGTCGGGGACTTGTCATACAAGGTGTGTGGGCTCCTGAGAAGGAATGCAGGACACAACCACGGCTCCCCCCAGAAACCACATATCTGCCTCTCCTTGAACCGCAGGTCCTGGAGCCCACTGGCAGCCTGGCAGCCAAGCCCCCAACACTGGCTCCACCATTCCACATCCTAGCCCTGCCCCGCACTCACTCTGGAAGCCTGTAGTTCAGACAGCCTACCCCCCTATCCCTGCTCATGGCACCCTCTCTCTATGCCAAAGGGCTGCCTGACCCCAGGGACTCCCAAACTGCCATGCCCTAGAAGTCTGAGCCGAGAGGGGGCTTACTCCAAATTTCTGGGGTTCTGAGAAAGGACTTCAAAGGGCATTTCTAAGGTCAGAGCCAAGTTGGCCAATGGAGGTGGGAAGGAGAGTCTCAGCACAGCTTTGGGCATATTGTAGGTTTTTGCCTGCAGCTTCCTTGGCCCAAAGGAGATCCTGGCAGAAAACTAAGTTTTAAAAAAACACCAGTAATCTAGATCATTCCAGAACTGCAACTGTCTCTGCCCACCGTCCCAACCAAGTGTGGCCACACTCGGACACAAGCCTCGGAAAGGATTCCATAAAGCTCTGCCTCTTAGCTGTGTGACCTCAGGGGAGTGTCTGCACCTCTCTGAGCCTCAATTTCCTCATATGGAAGCCAGGAACTATATTACCCACTTCACAGGGCTTTGATGAAAATGTCACATTTTTAGTGTGCTCAGCTCAGCGCTTGGCACACAGCAAGCCCTTGATCAAAGGTGCCTCTCATTGCTGTTGAGGCTGCCACCATATTCATTACTGTTGCCCAGCCATCTGGGATTTGGAGAATGGAGCCCAGACCTTGCCAGGGAGGAGGGATAGGGTCCCTTTCTCTGTCTACGGAGTCATCCAAGCCCCTCTGTGGATACCAACCCAGGTCACCACTGGACACCAGCCCAGAGCTAATGTTACCTCTCAGAAACCCAAGCTGGGCTATACAGACAGACCGGGGCCATTGGAAAGTACACAGGATTTTGGGGTCAGACAGGACTGGTTTGTTCAAATCCCAGCTCCCCCACTATCTCCCTGTCTCCCTCCCACCACCAGCCTGAGACTCCTCAGGTGGCAGGCCTCAGCCACCAGGCATGGTCTGGGCTGGCTAGCCACCCCCTGGTCCAAGCCGGGAGGGCGAGGCCCTGGGACACCAAGGAGCATATATCTCTCCACTATCCAACAAAAACATCAGCTAGTACCAACTACAGGACTTCACACATCCCTCACTGCCAACTCTGGGGGCCCAAGAGGGCATGTCTCTTCTCATAAAGGAGCATTTGGAGGCTCTGTGCCTACCACGGGTGGGTAGAGGGGCCATGAAGACAGCCGGATCACAAGCGTAAAAGTCCACGAGTGAGACGATGTGGAGTGACTCCAACCAGCCCTAAGGGGCGGCACAGGGCAGGGCTCGGATCCCCATGACCTGTCCTGTTGGGGAGGGGGCTCTTCTTGAGGTGCCTTCCCACCACGGATACCCAGAGACAAGGATACACACAGGACTCCGAGGCGCGCACTGAAAAAACTGCGCTCACACGCCGCGACCGTCGGGGACACGCCCACATCCCTCCCCCCCCCCCCCCCCCCCGCCCCCGGCCCCAGACGTGCGTCCGGGACCCGCAGCCGCCGCTGGAGTCCTGGGGATCCCCGGCCGCCGCGGCGCGCAGACCCTCGCTGGCACACTGCGGGCACCCGCGCCGGGCGCCTCGGGTTACGGCCCCCCGCGTGCACTCACCCCGCGGGTCTCGGCCTCTGGCCCTCGGTCTAGATCCGCCCGCACCTCAACCTCGGCTCTGACCGCGCCGTCCGGCGGTCTGGCGCTTTAACCCCGCCCGGCCGAGCCGCGAGGCCCGCCTCCGGCCCGCCCCGGCCTGGCCAGCCCCTGGGCGGGGACCAAGGCGGGGCCCCCAGAGATGGAGAGAACGAAGACAGAGACGGGGAGGCAGGGAGAGCGACAGAGAGGGAAAGGCACAGAGCGGGAGATGGAGAGACTGACAGGTGGAGAGATGGAGAGAAAGACACAGACAGAGACAGCGAAAGAGACTTGTGGAGGTGCAAAGACTTGGACACCGAGCAGCCCGACACCATCACATTCCCTGCACCTTTGCCGCTGCCTGGCTCCAATTAGTGCCCAGATCCCCCTGTGGCCCACTCCTTAACACCCTCCTCCCACACCAGTACCCCTCAAAGCCCCCACCTCAGGACCTGCTCCCAAGCTTGGAAAGGGGTCCCTTAGCCAGCAACCCTGAGGCCCCACGGGGCTCCCAGGAATCCTCAGACTCCACTGGCCCTTGGGAGCCGGCCCTTCTGTTCCCTCTGGATCCAACCCACACTTCTGGGGCTCTATCACCGCCTGGGGCTTCTTCCTCCAGGATGGCCTCCAGCCTCAACAAGGAGCACCAGACTCTGGTCCGGCTCCTCCCACCCCACCCACCCACTGGCAGTCAACTTGACCATCCCGCTAGGATGTTGTCCTTGGCCAGTTTATCTGCTCCGGATGGGTCCAGACAGGGTCAGCCCCACCCCTGTATGTGAAACAAAGATACCATTCCTCGTTTGGTGGGTGGCTGGGTGGCTGGGTGGCTGGGTGACTGGGTGGCTGGGTGGCTGGGTGGCTGATCTGGGCAAATGGGCAGACAGATGGAAGGATTCACAGCTGGCCTTTGGCTCTCCACTGCCTCCCCGGGGCCAAAAGATCTTGAACGTCCTACATACCCAGGAAATAGCTGTCAAAGGGAAGAAAAAAAAAAAAAAAAACCCACAGGAGACTAAAGAGATTAAAGGCTCCAGCCATAACTTGCAGGCTCATCTGGAGAAACTAAGGCACATGCTGTAGGCTGTAGGAGAGGCGTGACTGGCTGGGGTCAGTCAGGGGCCAGGTCGCACACAGAGAAGCCTGAAGCCCTGAACATTGCCCTCCTCCCAGTGAGTTCCAAGGCAAAAACCACAGCAAACCATAAAGAAGCCAAAGGAAGGGCAAGGAAGTTCAGACTTTTTTCCCAGAATGATCATTCCAAAGCCATTTGACTGGTCAAAAATAAATTCTTGATGCTGTTACAGACAACAGGTGAGCCGCCCTTGGCTTTGGGGGCCAACCAGTTAGGAAGTCTAATCTTGGTGCTGGTTAGCCTGGGGGATGGGACCAAGGGGTGGAGAAGGCCCTGAGCTGTGCTAGGCTCTCAGAGGACAGAGCCAGGGGCCAGGACCACATACAAAGCCATGTATCATAGTGGTTAGAGCATGGAAGACTCTGGAAGCAGAGGGTTCAAATGACTCCATCAGCTACTCTCTGTGTACCCATCTCAGAAGACTGCTGTAATGTTTTAGGGGAACAGTGGTCACCCAAGGCAATTTTGTCCCCCCAGAGATAATCTGGCAATGTCTAGAGACACTTTGGTCATCACACCTGGATGCTGGGGTACTCCTGGCATCTAGTGGCTAGAGCCAGGGATGCTGCTAAATATCCTACGATGCACACACAGGATGGCCCCTCACAAAAGAGAATGATCCAGCCCCAATGTCAATAACAGTGAGACTGAGAAACCCTGCTTCCAGGTGTAGGGAGCACTTTTGTATTTTAGCACACAGTAAGTATGCTATTATTAACCACCGTGGAGTTTCCAGTCTTCTACCTCACCAGCAAATTCTGATTGCTAGCTCCATGCTCTGCATGCCCTAGTTCAGAGAAAGCAGTGGCTTCACAGCCCCATCCATGCGCAACCCTCAATCAGACAAGTCCTGCTTTAGCTGGCTCTGTCTCCCCGTGAGACCAAGGTCTCCTTGAGGGTGAGACCCCAGGATCAGCTGGTACAGGGCTAGGCAGTGCTTGGCTCAGAATAAATCCATGGAGTTGAAAGGACCTGCTGTTGAAAGACCCAAGCATTGTTCTAGGTGTGCTGGGAACATGGCAGAGAATAAAAACAGACTAAATCCTTGCCCTTGTGGGTCTGAGGCTTAAGCGGGGAAAAGAGAAAATAAAGAAACATATCCAGCAGGAATTTTTTACCAGTGAAGGGATGTAACAGGGTTTGGCAACAGGGTAGAGGGGAAGCTGCTATCTGAGTTGGGTGTCAGGTGGCTAGCTGAAACCCGAAACACGAGAATAAATGTTGAGTCACATTGTACACCTTAAATTTTTGTCAGTTATACCTTAATGAAGCTAGGGAAGAAAAGATAGGATGAATGAATGAAGAAATGTATTTTCACAAGTCTGAACCACACAGAAAATACTCTGGCTGGTTCCCAAAGTCTGATACAAGTGTCCAAAGTCTGATACAAATTACCTTGGCCTGGTAATTTTAGATGGCACATGGAGGAACGTTTTCAATTCATGTTCTATTATATGTATTTATGTTAAATGAGAGATTTGTTTTGACTCAGAGGAGGAAAAAAAAAAAACAGACTCACCCTAGACATCAAATCTATATCCTTATGGATATAATAATAGTTATATGAATTTTGCTTTAAAATAAATACGGTTTGGGGCGCCTGGGTGGCTCAGTCAGTTAAGCGTCTGCCTTTGGCTCAGGTCATGATCCTGGGGTCCTGGGATTGAGCCCGGGATTGTGGGTGTTGCTGCTCAGCCGGGAGTCTGCTTCTCCCTCTCCCTTTGCCCCACCCCTGCCGCTTGTGCATGCTCTCTCGCTCAAATAAATAAATAAAATCTTTTTTAAAAATAAAATAAAATAAGCCTTCAAAGGAAGGCCACTGAAAGAAAACTATTAAGTAATAAAAAGGTAATACGTAGATGGAGCAAAACTGGTGGCAGATGATTGGGAATGACTAAAATTTCAGTATCAGAAGCCATCTGTCTGGATTAAGACAAAGATGGAGGATGAGGCCAAAGAGTCCCAAATTCAAGTTTGGGAACTATGAAGGCACCAATCTCTCCCAAATTCCAGAAAACAAAACACAGAAGAGCTCAAAACTTTGAGGGGATTTTAAAGCCAGTTTAAGACGCCCACTTGTCCTGACAGGTGGTAAACGTGGCTGATGCCTTTATCCCTGTTCCATTTCAGGAATGTTCTCTCACTGGGTGCTGGGCCAGCCATGAGGGTGAGAGGGGGTGGTGTTTCTAAGGGAAGAAGAGGCAATACAAATAATTGAAGCTGTGCTGCTTGGAGGAGGCAGAAGAAAGTCTACGTGAAGGATGTGACATCTGAGCTGGGACTTGAGGGAGAGGTTGGATTTCAACAGATGCAGGAAAGAGGGTGGGGCTTGGGCACAGAGAAACCTGAGGGTGTGGCTGGGCAGATGGCTCTCTCTGGCTTCGGGGTGTGAGAGGTGGAGGAATGGATGTGAAGGGCCTTGAATCAGACCAAGTGGCTGAGGGTTGATCTGGCAGGCAATGGGGAGCCATGGATGGTGCTTGAGCAAGGGAGGAGCCCCCTTTAATTGGTGGGTTTTTTTTAAAGATTTTATTTATTTGAGGGGTGCCTGGGTGGCTCAGTTGTTAAGCGTCTGCCTTCGGCTCAGGTCATGATCCCAGGGTCCTGGGATCGAGCCCCGCATCGGGCTCCCTGCTCAGTGGGGAGCCTGGTTCTCCCTCTCCCTCTGCCCTGCTTGTGTTCCCTCTCTCGCTGTGTCTCTCCCTGTAAAAGAAATAAATAAAATAAAATAAAAGATTTTATTTACTTGAGAAAGCGAGAATGAGAGAGAGAACACATAAGAGGGGGAAGGGTCAGAGGGAGAAGCAGACTCCCCGCTGAGCAGGGAGCTCGATGTAGGACTTGATCCCGGGACTCCAGGATCATGACCTGAGCTGAGGGCAGTTGCTTAACCGACTGAGCCACCCAGGCGCCCCTAATTGGTGTTTTAAAGCACATTGGAGTTTACTGATCTTGTTAGGGATGTGGTTTTTTTTTTTTTTAAGATTTATTTATTTCAGAGAGAAAGAGAGAGAGTGCATGAGGAGGGGGGAGGAGCAGAGGGAGAAGAGAAGCAGACTCCCTGGGGAGTCTTCCCCTCCCCACGCAGGGCTGGATCCCAGGACCCTGAGGTCATGACCTGAGCTGAAATCAAGAGTCAGATGCTCAACCAACTGAGCCACCCAGGCACCGCAGGGATGTGGATTTTTTAGGGATGTGGAGAACATCTGCACTGGTGCCTGGCTGGATGTGCGGTTTCGGGCAGCAGAGGAGGAGAGGAAGAGAGGAGTGGGTGTCAGCTCAGCATCTCTGCCCTCAGAGAGATGGGGACAGGGAAGGAGAAGCAAGTTGAAGGGCCCAGGGCTGAGGAGTCCCTGAGAGTAGGCTTGCTCGCCATGTTACCTTGGGCAAATCATGTGGCCACCGCAAGCCTCCATCCGCGTACGGACAAAATGGAGGAGATGAGCACGAGATGAAGTGGTGTTTACAGGGCGCTCGTCCCCACGCTTGGCACGGACCACAGGCTGGACGAACATCAGCACTTCGAGCGCGAGGTTTGATTTGGACAATCCCAGCAGTTCTCAACTGGGGCAGATGATCCCCCTAGGGGACATTTGGCAATGTCCAGAGATACTTTTGGTTGTCACATTATGGAGGGGAGGATCCATTGGCATCTAGTCAGCAGAGGCCATGGATGCTGCTAAACATCCTAGAGTGCACAGCACAGCCCCCACCACAGAGAAACAATCCTGCCCCAGATGTCAGCAGTGCTGAGGCTGAGAAGCCCTGCCTGCCAAGGAGAGGCACCAGGAGGCAGCTGGGCCCATCATGAGAAGTGCATCCCTGAGTCACCTGTCCTGGGAAGACATGGATGCCCAGGGAGTGGGTCATTGAGGTCACCCGGGAGGAGGTGGACAGGGAATGGATTGACAGAAGCATGGATCACAGCTGCATTTAGAGAGAGGGCAGGCAGAGGCATGAAGCTGGAGGGAGAGATGAGCCACATCTGGGAGGTTGAGGAAGAGTGGTAATAGGTACAGTCACCACCGCCTGTGCCCAGAGGTCAAGAGGCCCAGGGCCTGGGAAGGGACAGGGCTCTGTGGTTCCCAGGCACCAGAGTCCTCAGCCTGGTAGCAACCAACAAACTATAATCTAAGTGGGAAGATAAGACATGGAAGTGGTGGCCAGATTAGGGAGATGGTACCAGAAAAATGTGTGGAAGTGGACAAAGGAGGAGCATGGCAGGAGTGAGAGGAAGCGTTTTTCCTGGGCCTCCAGAAGCTCACAGCAGACTTTTTGGGGGCAGAGACAAAAAGAAGAGCAATCTCCTCCAACACTGTTGGTGAAGATGTAAAATGGTGCAGCCACTATGAGAAACCGTTTAGCAGTTCCTCAAAAAGCTAAACATAGAATTACCATATGAGCCAGCAATTCTACTCCTAAGTATATAGCCAAAAGAAGCGAAAACAGGGACTCGGTGTCCCTGCATGTTCATATGTCCACACGCATTCATAGCAGCACAATTCATGGTCGCCAAAAGGTGGAAGCAACCCAACTATCCATCAACGGAGAAATAAATAAACAAATGTGGTCCATCCATATGGTGGAATATTACTCAGTCATGAAAAAGAACGAGGCCCTGACACGCACTACCCCATGGGTGAACCTCGAAAACATCATGCTGAGTGAAAGAAGCTGGGCACAAAAGGTCACACATTGTATGACTGCATTTCTGTGAAATGTCCGGAAGAGGTAAATCCATAGAGATAGAGCACATTAGGGATGGCCAGTGACGGGCGGAGGGGGCAGGGAGAAGTGAAGCCCATATGCAAGGAGAATGAGTACAAGATCTCCTCTTGGGATGATGGAAAAATTTTGGAACTAGACAGAAGTGATGTGGTTGCACAATATTTGTGAATGTAATGCCACTGAATATAAGCTTCAAGATAGTTAACTTTTTTTTTAAGATTTTATCTATTTTGGAGCACCTGGGTGGCTCAGTCGGTTAAGCGACTGCCTTCAGCTCAGGTCATGATCCCAGGGTCCTGGGATCAAGCCCCTCATCAGGTTCCCTGCTCGGCGGGAAGCCTGCTTCTCCCTCTCCCAGTCACCCTGCTTGTGTTCCCTCTCTCGCTGTCTCTCTCTCTCTCTCTGTCAATTAAATGATAAATGAATAAAATTTATTTAATTGACAGAGAGAGAGAGAGCACAAGCAGGGGGAGTGGGAGAGGGAGAAGCAGGCTCTCTGCAGAGCAGGGAGCCCGATGCGGGCTCGATCCCAGGACCCTGGGATCATGACCTGAGCCGAAGGCAGACGCTTAACGACTGAGCCACCCAGGTGCCCCTCAAGATGGTTAACTTTATATTATGTGAATTTACCTCAATAAAAAAAAGAGAGAGAGAGAGTTCCAGCAGGAAACAGAACACTCAAATGGGGTAATTTGAAAAGAGTTTAATAAAAGCACCATGTCAAAAAGAGGGCAGCCAGGAACCACTCATTACCACCCCAGAGCCCTGCGACCTGGGGCCATGGGGTGAAAGCAGTTGCTGGAACTGGGCTCATGCAGAGAGAGGACTTCCTGTCAAGAGCTGTTGGTTGAGGGACACAGGCAGCCTGCATGGACCACACAGGAGAGGAGATGAGATATTAATACCCTGACCTCAGTCTCCTCTTTCCCTCCAATGCCTGCTGTGGCTTCCTATTGGCCGAACCCAAGGGGAAGCCAAAAGGCAAAGGTTGAGGGGTCCATACAAGTCAGCCTCCCAGCACACAATATAGGGGGCAGAAGAGTGGAGACAAGGCAGAAGATAATTCAGAGATTTGAAGCAAAGACCAGAGCAGTTCAGGGGTGTGGGCTGAATGGAGGAGCAAACAGCTCCTTCCAACTCATTACTCACCACACTCTTGCTCACTGCCACTTGCAACCATTTTGCCAAACCCTCCAAGGCCATCTCTCCCCCCTCAAAGCCTTTGCACACGCTGTTCCTTCTGCCTGGAATTCTATTCCTTCTCACCTGCTCCGCTAACTCCTAACTTCTCCTTCAGGTATCAGCTCAAAGGCCATTTTCTCTGAGGGCTTCCCTCACTTCTGGGCTCAGTTCAAGCCCGCACGGGATGCAGCCACAGCCCCCGTGCGTCCTCAGTCACAGCAAACTCACCCTTGGAATGGTTTGGTTACCCGGGAGCTCTGTGCAGGTAGACAGGCTCTTTCTCACTCCCTGCCTTTTCCCCAGCTCCAGCGGGCACAGGGCACATATTCATTCGGCAACCACCAAGTTCCCAGGAAGTACCAGGCGTTGTTCTACAGTGGAAATTCAATAAAGCATAACTAGAAACACATAAGCAAAAAGGTTATCCTATGCGATGTGTGCTTGTGGAGGACAATCCAGCGAGGCAAGGGCACGAGGAAGGCCTCCCTGAGGTGCTCTCTGAGCAGAGACCATGATCATGACCTGAGCCATGGATGGACAGTGCGTGAAGAAAACAGCCAAGAGCCCCGTGAGGCCGGAGCCGAGCGAGCGACGGAGAGAGTGGGAGGAGACAGGGGCTGGGAGGTGACGGGACAGATCGTGCCACTGGGAGGCACTTCGGTTTTCCTCTGGGGAAAGGGGGCGCCGCGGAGGGTTCCGAGCCAGCCAACGAGGACGCTGACTTTGCCGGGGCCTGACTCCGATTTCACCCGCTCCCTCTGGCTATACCGCGCCGGCCAAAGGGGGCGCCAGAGCGGCGGGAGGAGCGAGGCGGGGAGGCTGTGGCTGGGGACCCGCCCAGCCGCCCCGGAGGGACTGCGTTGTGAAAGGTGGTAGAATTGGGGGTTTGTTTAGAGGTGACGGGACTTGCTGACAGAGGGAATGTGGGCGTGAGAGAAGGAGGGAAGTCAGGGTTGACGCCAAGGGTTTGGGCCTGGGCCACATCTAGGCTGGCGTTTTCAATGGAGAAATGGAAACGAACTAGGGGAGAAGGAAGGAGAGGTTGGGGAGAAAGACGGCAAATGGGAGGAGAGGGAAAAGGGGAGATGGTCGCAATAAGGCGCCAGGCGGGTGCAGGACACCCCTCGAGGCGGGCGGCGGGAGGAGAGGGCCTGGTCTTAAGCTAGAGAGATGGACAGCACGTTCCTCTAGAATTGGGGGTTGCTGCTGGGGAGCTGGGAGGACCGAGGGGCAAGGACATTGCCCTCCTGGGCGGGGGGCGGTGCCTGACGGGGGTTGGGAAACGAGATTACCTCTCACCAGGTATGGCTGGGGAGGTGTCCTTCCTGGACTCTGCCTGGAGGGACCCAGCCCCTGCCCTTCTTCCACACACACCTGTCTCCATTTCCCCATGGTTGTGGGGGGGGGTTCATCTCCACCTCCCTCTCTCAGGGCCCAGGGACACGGGATTTGTAGGATTTGCCAAGTGGAGGCTAAAAGGTACTGCAGACATCAACAAGACCTCATGCCGACTTTCCCTCAGCCAATCAGATTGCACCCTCCTACACTTCAGTCAATTAAATGTTCTCCTAGCCCTCAGCCAATCAAATTCCTGACCCTCAACCAATCAGACTCTGCCTTCCCTTCTTCAGTCAATCAGACACTCCTGTCCTGCCTCACAGACAACTAGATTCCACCTTGGTGCTCCTTAGCCGGTTGAACCGCTCACCCCTCAACTAGTCAGGCTCGGCCCTCCCCACATATCTCAGCCTATCAAAAACAAGTCTTTTGTCCCTCGGCCAATAAGAATGCCCCTTTATTCTTTTTTTTTTTAAGATTTGATTTATTTATTTGACAGAGAGACACAGCGAGAGAGGGAACACAGCAGGGGGAGTGGGGGAGGGAGAAGCAGGCCTCCCGCTGAGCAGGGAGCCCAATGCGGGTCTCGATCCCAGGACCCCGGGACCATGACCTGAGCCGAAGGCGGACGCTTAACGACTGAGCCACCCAGGGTCCCCAAGAATGCCCCTTTAGAAGAAGCCTGTGGGTGTCTAGGCCCGGGTCCACCACTTACCGGCTCTATGGCCTGGAGTACATCTCTTAGCAGCTCTGTGCTTCTCTCTTTTCACCTGTAAACTGAGGGTGCTCCTCTTCCTTCCCTCTTAGGGTGGGCCTGAGGCTCGCACCAGAAAGTGATCTCTTCCTAAAAATACGTTGTGTAAATGTGTGTTATTATTTCTCCTCCCTCCCCCAAGTCCCCCAAAGCTGTTTCCTCTGCTGGAAGGCTCTTCCCTGCCGGACCAAATCCTATTTATTCTTCAAAACCCAGCTGCAATCGCCCCCTCTCCCAGGAAATTTTCTATGCCCCCTTCCCAAGCTGAACCCCAGCGGCCCTTCTGGCTCTTCCAGCTAACCTAATCATGACCACGTGGGGCAGAGTGTCTGGCTGCCGTTGTTCCCTCTGTCCACCCCCACCCCCCCTCCCTGCTGTTGGAAACCTAAGAGCCCAGAGCTTGGACCTTTTGGGGCCCCCAAATCTCCCACCATGAGGATGGGTGCAAAAAAATATTGGTGTCATTTGAATACCTCCTGAGGTATTCAACTGAGCCAATGAACAAATCGATTTCAATATTGATCAGCTGGAGAGGAAGTCCAGCATTGGAGTTTTGGGGATCATTAAATCCCTTAAAATCATGTGCAAAATCATGAGTTCATCTTTTCAGGAGAGGCTTGGAGCCATAGCTTTCACCAGATTGGGGGGGTGGGGAATGGGGAGGTAAAGAACCTTGTTTTACAAATTGGAGTCCCAGAGAGAGGCAGTAACTTTCCTAAAGTCACACAGCCTGGTAGGAACAGTCGGGAATTTACCTCTCACAGCCCATCTGAGGAGCTTCCCGGGACTTGGAGACTGAGCATAAAAAGGTATTCATCGCCATGATCCAGTTTAGGATGGAAGAATATTCATATTTATAAGAAGAAGCCCAATGGTCAGTCAGTTGAAAGACATTTAGCGAACACCTGAATGCTATGTGCCAGGCACTGGTCTCAGCCCTGGGGATGCAGCACTGAGCAAGACAGGTCCCTGCTCCCATGGAGTTCCCATCCGAGTGGGGAAGGCAACAATAAATAAATAAATGCATAAGATAAATAAACAAATGAATAAGATACTGTCAGGTAAGGATCTGAGTAAATAGAATGAGTTCACAAGGAAGGACTGGGAACCTAGTTTACATAGGGCGGTCAGGGCTAGGCTTCTAGGAGGAAGTAATGTTTGAGTGATCCCTGAATGACAGGAAGACATGAACTGGAGCATTCCAAGCAAAGTGAGCAGCAAGTACAAAGGCCCTAGAGTGGAGTGAGGGTAGCATCCTCAAGAAGCAAGAGGCGGGTGGGCTGGAATAAGGAACCCATGAGGAGAGGAGATTAGAAGGGTTGGTAGAAGCCAGATCCTGAAAGTTCTAGTACATGCACCGCAGAAAGGAGAGGGAAGGGAGAAGGGTGCCTCACAACAGAGGGACCAGTAGGAGACGATGCCTGGAAGCAAGGAAGTGCCCGGCTGGTGCCTGTTTGGGGCACCGGAAGTCACCCTGCCTCCTGCTGTGCTGATATAAACTGTAGAACAGAGAGGAGTGAGTAGGTTGGGGCAAAGGTGATCTCCACCAGGAAACCAGTTGTGGTTCATGACCACAGGCTACCCCAGCCTGATTCAGCAAGATTCTGTGTTGTCAAAGGTCAGCTCCCCAAAGAGCAAAGCAACCTAGCAGCAAATTGCCCCCCACCCCAGAGGACCTCCCTTAGAAATTTCTCCTCACTAGCTTCCAGAAAGGTTAAGCTTCAGAAAATTTCTCAAAAATGCTTGTAGGGTGGATCCAGTCACCAACTGCTGTGTGACTTTTGGCAAGTTACTTCACCCCCCTAAGCCTCAGTCGACCACTTTTTTGTTTGTTTGATCCATCATAAATCAAAGGCATAATACAGGTACCATCCTCTGCCTACAGTACTATGTTGATTCTCCACAATAAGGGAAGGACTTGGATTATGATCATTTATAGGTAGAGAGAGGGAGGCTTAGAGGAAGGAAGCAACTTGCCCAAGTTGGGAGTTAAACCCAGATCTGTCAGATTCCAGAGATGAGACTATGAAGGGCCCAGTCCTGAGCCCCTCCTCAGCAAGTGTCCAGCACCCAGGTGTCACTAAGCAGACAGGGGTTATTCTGACGGTCATTAGCCTCAGGATGGTGTGGGGTCACCTTTCCCAGCCTCAGTTTCCTTGGCTGCTAAATGGGGACTTGGAATTCTCTCTTCACTGGCTTTGTGAGGCAACAGAGATATAAAGTGTTTGGTGGTCCCTCAGAAAGTTAAACATAGAGGTACCATATGACCCAGCAATTCTACTCCTAGGTACAGACCCCAAAGAATTGAAAACAGTATTCAAACAAGTACAAGAACACACATGTTCACAACAGCACTCTTCACAATAGCCAAAACTGGAAACACCCCAAATGTCCATGAAATTATGAATGGATAAGCAAAATGTTCTATATACACACAATGGAATGTCATTCGGCTGTAAAAAGGAACAGAGCCCCGACACATGCTACAATGTGGAAGAACCTGAATGAAAGAAGCCAGTCACCAAAGTCACGTAGTATATGATCCCATTTTTATGACATGTCCAGAATAGGTCATTCTTAGAGACAAAAAGCAGAGTGGTGGTTGCCAGAGGCTGAGGGGAGGGGAAATGGGAAGTGATTACATAATCAGTATGGAGTTTCTGTCTGAAGTGATGAAAATGCTCTGGAACCAGATAGAGGTGATGGTTGCACAATACTGTAAATGTACTAAATGCCACTGAACTATTCTCTTTAAAATGATTAGTTCTATGTTACATGAATTTCACCGCAATAATAAACACATAGCAAATAAATAAATGGTGGGAAGTGGGTTGATAACGATTTTATATCACTGATTCCTTTACTAAGGCTGTGAGATAAGCACATTATTATTGCCATTTTAGAGTTGGAGAAATCAAGGCACAGGGAGGGGAGGTGCTCCACCTAGGGAGTGGGGAAGACTGAATGGGTCATGGGGTCTCCCTGACCTCAAGCAGGTCCCACTCCTCTGCCTGGGAGCCATGCAGGTGACAGACACCCACATTGAGTTTACCACCCTTGGGCACAGGTGACTCAGCCAGAGGGCAGACAGCAAAACCCAGGGCATTGGCCAGCTTGACCTGGTTCTTTTTCCCTGGCCCAGGAGAAGACAGCAAGGGAGGCCCAGGGCCAAGGGGCTGTCCTTTGTTCAGAGAGACAATCTGTTATTGTCACCTCTCTGTGCCAAGTCTTTTTTTTTTAATGTAACACAAAATTCATGACATGATTATAAAATGCTAGAATTTAATCTCCAAGTTAGTATTAACCTTTTGAAAATTAAATGTAGTGAGTTATAACAAGAGATCTTGCCAATCACTGTCAATTACTGCCAAAGTCCTGTCTATACACATTTGAGCTATGTATATTTCCTTATTATCATATTAGCATCTTACATTTGCATTAACTTGACACAACATTCTTGTATACTTTTTTAATTCTCGTAATTATCCTGTGAGAAAGAAAGCCAGGATAATTAGTCCTTTATTATAAATGAAAAAATAGAAGCGCATAGAGCTTCAGCCATTGATCTATGGTCACATTAAAGAGTCTAAGTTCACACTATATTCACTCTACTGATGGGAATGTACAGAGCATGTAAGGAGAATTGTCATTGTTCCAATTTGCTTGGAGTGTAGATTTGAGATGTGGGTTGGAACAGGTTGAAAAGATACTTGAAATCAATTCTAAGAAATTTGGGTATTTTTTTATAGATTTATTTTTTATCTTTTATTTTTAAGTAATTTCTACATCACACGTGGGGCTAGAACCCACAACCTGGGGATCAAGACTCAGGCTCCTAAGATGGAGCCAGCCAGGCACCCTGAAATTTGGGGTTTTTTATTTATGTTAATCACCATACATTACATCATTAGTTTTTGATGTAGTGTTCCATGATTCATTGTTTGTGCATAACACCCAGTGCTCCACGCAGAACGTGCCCTCTTTAATACCCATCACCAGGCTAACCCATCCCCCCACCCCCCTCCCCTCTAGAACCCTCAGTTTGTTTTTCAGAGTCCATTGTCTCTCGTGGTTCGTCTCCCCCTCCAATTTACTCCCCTTCATTCTTCTCCTCCTGCTATCTTCTTCTTTTTTTTTCTTAACATATATTGCATTATTTGCTTCAGAAGTACAGATCTGTGATTCAACAGTCTTGCACAATTCACAGCGCTCACCATAGCACATATCCTCCCCAATGTCTATCACCCAACTACCCCAACCCTCCACACCCCCACCACTCCAGCAACCCTCAGTTTGTTTCCTGAGATTAACAATTCTTCATATCAGTGAAGTCATATGATACATGGCTTTCTCTGATTGACTTATTTCACTCAGCATAACACACTCCAGTTCTATTCACGTCATTGCAAATGGCAAGATCTCATTCCTTTTGATGGCTGCATAATATTCCATGGTGTATATGTACCACTTCTTCTTTGTCCATTCATCTGTCGGTGGACATCTTGGTTCTTTCCACAGTTTGACTATTGTGGACATTGCTGCTATAAACATTGGGGTGCATGTACCCCTTCGAATCCCTACATTTGTGGTAAATACCCAGTAGTGCAATTGCTGGATCGTATGGTAGCTCTATTTTCAACTGTTTGAGGAACCTCCACACTGTTTTCCAGAGGGGTTGCACCAACTTGCATTCCCACCAACAGTGTAGGAGGGTTCCCCTTTCTCCGCATCCCCACCAAGATCTGTCATTTCCCGACTTGTTAATTTTAGCCAATCTAACTGGTGTGAGGTGGTATCTCATTGAGGTTTGGATTTGGATTTCCCTGATGCCGAGCGATGTTGAGCACTTCTTCATGTGTCTGTTGGCCATTTGGATGTCTTCTTTGGAAAAATGTCTGTTCATGTCCTCTGCCCATTTCTTGATTGGATTATTTGTTCTTTGAGTGTTGAGTTTGATAAGTTCTTTATAGGTTTTGGATACTAGCCCTTTATCTGATATGTCATTTGCAAATATTTTCTCCCATTCTGTCGGTTGTCTTTTGGTTTTGTGGACTGTTTCTTTTGCTGTGCCAAAGCCTTTTATCTTGATGAAATCCCAATAGTTCATTTTTGCCATTGCTTCCCTTGCCTTTGGCGATGTTTCTAGGAAGAAGTTGCTGCGGCTGAGGTCGAAGAGGTTGCTGCCTGTGTTCTCCTTTAGGATTTTGATGGACTCCTGTCTCGCGTTTAGGTCTTTCAACCATTTGGAGTCTATTTTTGTGTGTGGTGTAAGGAAATGGTCCAGTTTCATTCTTCTGCATCTGGCTGTCCAGTTTTCCCAACACCATTTGTTGAAGAGACTGTCTTTTTTCCATCGGACATTCTTTCCTGCTTTGTCGAAGATTAGTTGACCATAGAGTAGAGGGTCCATTTCTGGGCTCTCTATTCTGTTCCATTGACCAATTTGTCTGTTTTTGTGCCAGTACCATTCTGTCTTGATGATGACAGCATTGTAATAGAGCTGGAAGTCCGGAATTGTGATGCCGCCAGCTTTGCTTTTCTTTTTCAACATTCCTCTGGCTATTCAGGGTCTCTTCTGGTTCCATACAAATTTTAGGATTATTTGTTCCATTTCTCTGAAAAAAGTGGATGGTATTTTGATGGGGATTGCATTGAATGCGTAGATTACTCTAGGTAGCATTGACATCTTCACAGTGTTTGTTCTTCCAATCCATGAGCATGGAAAGTTTTTCAATTTCTTTGTGTCTTCCTCAATTTCTTTCATGAGTATTTTATAGTTTTCTGAGTACGGATCCTTTACCTCTTTGGTTAAATTTATTCCTAGGTATCTTATGGTTTTGGGTGAAGTTGTAAATGGGATCGACTCCTTAATTTCTTTTTCTTCTGTCTTGTTGTTGGTGTATAAGAAAGCCACTGATTTCTGTGCATTGATTTTATATCCTGCCACTTTACTGAATTCCTGTATGAGTTCTAGCAGTTTTGGGGTGGAGCCTTTTGGGTTTTCCACATACAGTATCATATCATCTGCAAAGAGTGAGAGTTTGACTTCCTCTTTGCCAATTTGGATGCCCTTTGATTTCTTTTTGTTGTCTGATTGCTCTGGCTAGGACTTCTAATACTCTGTTGAATAGCAGTGGTGATAGTGGACATCCCTGCTGCATTTCTGACCTTAGGGGAAAAGCTCTCAGCTTTTCCCCATTAAGAATGATATTGCTGTAGGTTTTTTATAGATGGCTTTTATGATATTGAGGTATGTACCCTCTATCCCTATACTCTGAAGAGTTTTGATCAAGAAAGGATGCTGTACTTTGTCAAATGCTTTTTCTGCATCTATTGAGAGGATCATATGATTCTTGTTCTTTCCTTTGTTAATGTATTGTATCACGTTGATTGATTTGCGGATGTTGAACCATCCTTGCAGCCCAGGGATAAATCCCACTTGGTCGTGGTGAATAATCCTTTTAATGTACTGTTGGATCCTATTGGCTAGTATTTTGGTGAGAATTTTTGCATCCATGTTCATCAAAGATATTGGTCTGTAATTCTCCTTTTTGATGGGGTCTTTGTCTAGTTTGGGGATCAAGGTAATGCTGGCCTCATAAAATGAGTTTGGAAGTTTTCCTTCCATTTCTATTTTTTGGAACAGTTTCAGGAGAATAGGTATTAATTCTTCTTAAATGTTTGATAGAATTCCCCTGGGAAGTCATCTGGCCCTGGGCTTTTGTTTGTTGGGAGATTTTGGATGACTGCTTCAATTTGCTTAGTGGCTATAGGTCTGTTCAGGCTTTCTATTTCTTCCTGGTTCAATTTTGGTAGTTGATACATCTCTAGGAATGCATCCATTTCTTCCAGGTTATCTAATTTGCTGGCATAGAGTTGCTCGTAATATGTTCTTATAATTGTTTGTATTTCTTTGGTGTTGGTTGTGATCTCTCCTCTTTCATTCATGATTTTGTTGATTTGGGTCATTTCTCTTTTCTTTTTGATCAGTCTGGCCAGGGGTTTATCAATCTTGTTAATTCTTTCAAAGAACCAGCTCCTAGTTTTGTTGATCTGTTCTACTGTTCTTTTGGTTTCTAGTTCATTGATTTCTGTTCTGATCTTCATTATTTCTCTTCTCCTGCTGGGTTTAGGCTCTTTTTGCTGTTTTTTCTCTAGCTCCTTTAGGTGTAGGGTTAGGTTGTGTATTTGAGTCCTTTCTTGTTTCTTGAGAAAGGCTTGTATTGCTACATACTTTCCTCTTAGGACTGCCTTTGCTGCATCCCAAAGATTTTGAACAGTTGTGTTTTCATTTTCAATGGTTTCCATGAATTTTTTTTAATTCTTCTTTAATTTCCTGGTTGACCCATTCATTCTTTAGTAGGATGCTCTTTAGCCTCCGTGTATTTGAGTTCTTTCCGACTTTCCTCTTGTGATTGAGTTCTAGTTTCAAAGCCTTGTGGTCTGAAAATATGCAGGGAATAATCCCAATCTTTTGGTAGCAGTTGAGACCTGATTTGTGACCTAGGATGTGATCTATTCTGGAGAATGTTCCATGGGCACTAGAGAAGAACGTGTATTCCGTTGCTTTGGGATGGAATGTTCTGAATATGTCTGTGAAGTCCATTTGGTCCAGTGTGTCATTTAAAGTCTTTCTTTCCTTGTTGATCTTTTGCTTAGATGATCGGTCCATTTCAGTCAGGGGGGTGTTGAAGTCCCCCACTATTATTGTATTGTTGTCAATGTGTTTCTTTGCTTTTGTTATTAATTGGCTTATATAATTGGCTGCTCCCATGTTCGGGGCATAGATATTTACAATTGTTAGATCTTCTTGTTGGATAGACCCTTTAAGTAGGATATAGTGTCCTTCCTCATCTCTTATTACAGTCTTTGATTTAAAATCTAGTGTGTCTGATAGAAGGATTGCCACCCCAGCTTTCTTTTGGTGTCCATTAGCATGGTAAATGGTTTTCCACCCCCTCACTTTCAATCTGGGGGTGTCTTTGGGTCTAAAATGAGTCTCTTGCAGACAGCATATCGATGGATCTTGTTTTTTAATCCAATCTGATAGCCTGTGTCTTTTGATTGGGGCATTTATCCCATTTGCATTCAGGGTAACCATTGAAAGATAAGAATTTAGTGCCATTGTATTGCCTGTAAGGTGACTGTTACTGTATATTGTCTGTATTCCTTTCTGGTTTATGCTGCTTTTAGGCTCTCTCTTTGCTTAGAGGACCCCTTTCAATATTTCTTGGAGGGCTGGTTTCATGTTTGCAAATTCCTTTAGTTTTTGTTTGTCCTGGAAGCTTTTTATCTCTCCTTCTATTTTCAATGACAGCCTAGCTGGATATAGTATTCTTGGCTGCATATTTTTCTCGTTTAGTGCTCTGAAGGTATCTTGCCAGTCCTTTCTGGCCTGCCAGGTCTCTGTGGATAGGTCTGTTGACAATCTCATGTTTCTACCTTTATAGGTTACATATCTCTTCTCCCGAGCTGCTTTCAAGATTTTCTCTTTGTCTCTGAGACTTGTATGTTTTACTATTAGAAGTTGGGGTGTTGACCTATTTTTATTGATTTTGAGAGGGGTTCTCTGTGCCTCCTGGATTTTGATGCCTGTTTCCTTCCCCAAATTAGGGAAGTTCTCTGCTATAATTTGCTCCAATATACCTTCTGCCCCTCTCTCTCTTTCTTCTTCTTCTGGGAATCCCAATTATTCTAATGTTGTTTCATCTTACCATATCACTTCTCTCTCAAATTCTGCCCTCGTGATCCAGTAGTTGTTTATCTCTCTTTTTCTCAGCTTCTTTATTTTCCATCATTTGGTCTTCTATATTGCTAATTCTCTCTTCTGCCTCAT
The DNA here is from genome assembly GCF_037043125.1 of Eumetopias jubatus. NCBI lineage: Eukaryota > Metazoa > Chordata > Mammalia > Carnivora > Otariidae > Eumetopias > Eumetopias jubatus. Next base: position 206,691,193 of record NW_028274807.1, read on the forward strand.
TTATCCTAGCAGTTAGTGCTCCCATTTCTTATTGCACCTCATGAATAGCCTTTTTGATTTCGATTTGGTTAGATTTTAGTTCTTTTATTTCTCCAGGAAGGGTGTCTCTAATAACTTCCATGTTTTTTTCAAGCCCAGCTAGTATCTTTAAAATCATGATTCTGAACTCTAGGTCCGACATTGTACTAATGTCTGTATTGAGTAGGTCCCTGGCAGACGGTACTACCTCTTGTTCTTTTTGCTCAGGTGATTTCTTTCGTCTTGCCCTTTTGTCCAGAGGAGAATAGATGAATGAGAGAACAAAATGTTAACAGGTTAACAACGTCCCCAGCAAATATACTCTAAACAAATCAGAAAAGACCTGAAACCAGGGGAAAAGAAAGGGAAAGAAAGAAAAAAGAAAGAGAAAAAAAAAGATAAAGATAAAAACAAAAACAGAACAAAACAAAACAGAATATGATCAAATATGATCAGGCTAGTGCATAGATCAGTGCCACACACTAGATTTTGTGTGTATTTTGGTCTGTTAGAAGATAGTGCCTCCTAAAATTGTAAAGAAAGAAAGACTTATATATGTACAAAATAAGGGTTGATACAATGAAGAGATGGAAGATGACTGTAAAGATGAAAATTATAAAAGATTTTATGAAAGGAATTGATAAGAAGTTGTTTGAAAAAAGAAAGAAGAAGATTTAAAAAAAAAGGGGGGGGAGAATGTGATCAGGCAGGAGACTAGAACAAAGCCACACACTAGAGATTTAGGGTATATTTTGATCTGTTAGAAGAAACTGTATCTCAAAATTTTAAAGAGAGAACAACTTATATATATATGCCAAAAATAAGGGTAACTACTATGAAGGGATAGAATATGACTTCAAAAATGAAAAAGAAAAAAAAATTTTTAAAGGGATTGATAAGATGTTGGTTGAAAAAGGGAAAAAGAAAAATTTAAAAAAAACAGTTCAAAAATTAACTTTGAAAAACTAATGAATCATGGTAAAAAAGCCATGAATTTCATGTGCAGTATTCCCCTAGCACTGGAGTTCTCCCGTTCTCCTTGATCGGTAAACTTGGTCTTGGCTTGCTGGCTGTTCTTGCTGATCTTCTGGGGAGGGGCCTGTTGCCGTGGTTCCCAAATGTCTTTGCCAGAGGTGCAATTGCCCCGCCCTTGTGAGTCCGGGCTAAGTAATCTGCTGGGGTTTGCTCTCGGGAGCTTTTGTTCCCTGCAAGCTTTTGGTACAGCTTTGGAGGATGAGAGTGAAAATGGTGGCCTCCCAATCTCCGCTGGGAGGAGCCAAGAACTCGGGGCCCCGCTCCTCAGTGAGCACCCAGAGAAAAGCAGTCAGTCACTCCCGTCTCCCTGGTCTCCGGCGGCACTCCGTGCTCACCCGAGCTGAGAGCCCGCGCCTCGGCTCCGTCTCTGCAGCCGGCTTCCCCGCTCTGATACCTGGGACCTCTGCCGCACTCAGGCACCCCCGGTCTTTCTGTGACCCCGTGGGTCCTGAGACCACACTGTCCCAGGAGGTTTCCACCTCCTGCTTAGCCACTGGAGCGACGTCCCTCAGCGGAGCCGACTTCTAAAAGTTCCGATTTTGTGCTCCGCGGCTCTAGCACTTGCCAGAAGCAGCCGAGGGAGGCCCCCTCCCCCGCCGTCTATCCTCCCGAATATCGCCTCGGATTCACTTCTCCGCACGTCCTACCTTCCAGAAAGTGGTCGCTTCTCTGTTCAGAGAGCTGTTGTTACTCTCTTCTTTGATCTCCTGTTGAGTTCGTAGGTGTTCAGAATGGTTTGATCCCCCTTCACCTGAATTCCTTAGACCAGACAAAATCCAGGTCTCCTACTCCTCCGCCATCTTGCTCCGCCTCCCTCTGTGCCCAGTCTTGTGAAGACTCAGCCCTGGAGCCCGCCCTCAAGAAGCTCCCAGTCTGGAGAGTCTAGAGTTGGACACAGACACTCCCAACCACTCGGTGTCAAGGCTGAGCCAAAGAAAGGAGCCTGGAGCTGGAAAAGCCAAGAGAAGAACACCAGAGGAGAAGGGAAGACCTCCTGGAAACTGGGGTATTGGAGATATTTGAAGAATGTATAGGAGTCCACCTGATCAAATGGAGAAGTTTTACTAGTGGGAAGGCAAAGAGATAGAAACCCTGGGGAGGAGAAATTGGTAATATCTGGCAAAATTATATGCGCATTTATCCATTTGGAGGAATATATCCCAACGATTCCCTTGTAAAACTAAGAAAACTAAGAAAAGATAAATGAACATGGCTTTTCATAACAGCACTATTTAAAATATCAAAAGACTGGAAATAGCCCATAAGCCCATCAATAGAGACTGGTTGATAAGCCAAGGCACAGCCACATGATGGAGTCCTATGCAGCTCCAGGAATGAGGAATGAGGAATATCTCTCTATACTGTCATAGGGAGATCTCCAGGAAACAGTGTTAAGTGGAAAACAGGGAAGTGTATATAGTGACAGATATACATATACTAGTGTTTTTAAAATGGAACAATAGGGGTGCCTGGATGGCTCAGTCGTTAAGCATCTGCCTTCGGCTCAGGTCATGATCCCAGGGTCCTGGGATCGATTCCCGCATCAGGCTCCCTGCTCAGTGGGGAGTCTGCCTCTCCCTCTCTATCTGCCTCTCCCCTAGCTCATGATCTCTCTTGCACTTCTACCTCTCTCTCCCTCTCTCTCTCAAAAATAAATAAATAAAATCTTCAAAAAATGGAACAATAGACCATGAAAAATTATAAATGATTACCTGAGACGGAGGGAAAGAACGTGATGAAAGGTAAATGAATAGAAGCTAGATGTTTCTTTATATACCTTGTTTTGCAGATTTGACTTTAGAACCATGCAAATATCTTACATAATTCTAAGGTAATATTAGACTTAAAAAAATAATTCCCTCACTTCACACCCATTAGGATGGCTATTATAAAAAAAGAAAATAACAAATGTTGGCAAGAATGTAGAGAAACTGGAACCCTTGTGAACCACTGGTGGGAATGTAAAATGGCGCAGCCACTGTGGAAAGCAATCAGGCAATTTCTTAAAAAAATTGAACATACAGTTACCACATGATTCAGCAATTCCACTTCTGGATATATACCCAAAAGAAATGAAAGTGGGAACTCAACTCAAACAGATATTTGTACACTCATGTTCACAATAGCACTACTCACAGTAGCCCAAAGTAGAAACAAACCAAATGTCCATCAACGAATGAATGGATAAACAAAATGTGGTCTATCTATACAATGGAATATTGTTCAGCCTTGACAAGGAAAAAACAGGGGCACCTGTGTGATTCAGTCGGTTAAGCATCCAACTCTTGATTTTGGCTCAGGTCATGATCTCAGGGTCGTGAGATTGAGTTGGGCTCTGCCCTAGGTGTGGGAGCCTGCTTGGGATTCTCTGTCTCCCTTCTCTCCCCCTCTCCCTCTGCCCCATCCCCCCATTCATGCTCTCTCTCTAAAAAAAAAAAGAAAAGAAAGTAAAACATCTGACCCAGCCTACAACATGGATAAACCTTGAGGATGTTATGCTAAATGAAAGCAGCCAGTCACAGAAGGACAAATACTGTATGATCCCATTTATATAAGATCCCTAGGATAGTCAGATTCAGAGAGACAAACTAGAATGGTGGTTGTCAGGGGCCAGGGGAGGGGATGGGGAAGTCGTGGTTAGTGGTTAGGGACAGTTTCTGTTTGGGAAGATGAGAAAGTTCTGGAGATGGATATGGTGATGGTTGTATAACAATGTGAATGCACTTAATGCTTCTGAACCGTACACATAAAATGGTTAAAATGATAATGTTTATATTTGTATATTTTACCACAATAAAAAAAAGTAATGTGGCATTACCTCATTTGAAAGACCCAGCTACTCTAAATTGAATTTGTTATAATACAATATTTCAGAGATATTTTTAAAAATTTTTTAAAAATTTACTTATTTGACAGACAGAGAGAGACAGCGAGAGAGGGAACACAAGCGGGGGAGTGGGAGAGGGAGAAGCAGGCTTCTCCTGGCTGAGCAGGGAGCCCGATGCAGAGCTTGATCCCAGGACCCTGGGATCATGACCTGAGCTGAAGGCAGACGCTTAACAACTGAGCCACCCACGTGCCCCTTTCAGAGATATTTTTAAACAGGAGGTGGAATAGTGAGATGAATTTTTCAATAATTATAACAAATTAATAACAATTACAATATTAATCCTGTTATTTTAGATGTTTTCTAATTACATAATGTTTCTTGTTGCACATTAATGCATAATCTTATCATGAGGTGTTGTTTTTATTGTTGTTACTGTTGTAAGTTAAAACTTTCTGCCCTCAAAAAAAAATTCCCTAAAAATCAGAAGTTTCACGTTAGTGGTACAAATGTGCAGAAAGAAAATATTTCAAGTGACCCTACAGCACAGTAATTTGATAGCATACCTACAGTGGGATATGCCCAAAGGAGGAAAAGAGCCAGAAAGAGGAAGGCTTAAACCGGTTTTCCATAATCATATTGTTTCAGGCACTGTTGGCATGTTACTCTAAGATGGATGTGCATGATTGTGAAATGAAGCAAATTGAGAATTTGGATTTTCAGTGTGAGGGAAAAAGAAAATACAGGCATAAGATTGATCAGTTTAAGTAAAAGTCATGTAATTCTGAATAGGAATTTGGAAGTATCAGCATAAATTCATAATGTATTTTATTTAAAAATAATTGTAGGGGGAAGGGCACCTAGGTAACTCAATCAGTTAAGCATCCAACCCTTGATTTCAGCTCAGGTCATGATCTCGGCAGCAGTGAGATTGAGCCCCACGTCCGGTGCCCCGCAGGGTGCAGGGTGTAGGGCGTGAAGCCTACTTGGGATTCTCTCTTCCCTCTGTCCCTCTCTCCCTCTCACTCTGCCCCTCCCCCACTCACACCCACACACTCTCTCTCTCTCAAAAAAATTAATAAATCAATAAATACTTAAAAAATTAAAAAGAAAAAATGGTAGGGGATTTCCTATTTCTGTCCAGTGAAAAGTCCTAGAAACAACTAACTCAGCAGTTATGAGCACCCTTATCACCTTGATTGCTACCTCTAAGTACCACTTTCCAATCAAAGGAAGAAGGGCTCCCTGGGGAAATGGTTGATTCCCAGGCTTGTGGCAGGAAATGTTCAAGATATTCCTGGAACATCTTGTTACATCATAAAGCAAGAAACAGTCCTGTCAAAAGAACTCAAGAGTCAAAGTGAAGAGGCTCCCACTGGCCAAAGGAGGATAGTAATTTGATTATCAGTAATGATTTAAAAAAAATGCAATGTATTCACACATTTCAATAGTTTAAATCCATGAATTTGTAAAAATATGGGGGGAGAGGGAAATCTCATTATCTAACTTTGGAGGATGTCAAGGAGCCCAACAATGACTTTGAAAACCAGGGGAGGAAAGATATCAAGCATTGATCTTGCCTTTCCATGTGAAGTCTACCACTGGGTAAACAAATAGCAGATGAGAGGATGTTTCTCTCTCCAGACGTATTCCAGTGAATAAACGAAGAAGGAATAAATCATCCCAATATCACTCTGTTGTAGCTGCTAATGGATTAACAGGTTTAGGCATTGATCACCAACGGCAGAGAACGTCACCGAAGAGAGACCGTGGGTGGCAGTTATGGAAGAAATAAGATGGCTCATGAGCTGGCACGTGTCAATTGGATGATGGATACATACGGGGATTCGTTATAAAATTCTCTCTACTTTTGAATATGTTTGAAATTTTCTGTTTAGAAAATAATGGTTAAAGCCCCTTGCTCTGTCTCTCGAAGCAGGATGACGACAGATAGGAGCCGTAGGTGCTCGGTAAATATTCCCCAGGGAGTACCAACATCTGGCCCCATTTACCCCACACTCATTCTTGGCTTCTAGCATACTGCCGAGGGCTGAGCTCACAATTTCGCTGTAATATCTCATGTCCTCGGTTGCAAAACTCCCTCCTCTCCAGTTCCAGGGCCAGGTGTTGAGAGATTAAATCTCACCTCTATTCTAACATGCGGCTGAATTCAACTTCTGCCCGCCGGGGACGGTGGAATCACCCCAGCTGGAGACTGTGGGGTCATTGGCTCACACCCGCAACTTTGCTTTCCCTTTGGCAAATCGCGTTCGACCAATTCTGGGGCTGGCCTGTCTGGCTTCAGTGGCCTGGCTGTGGTTCCAGTCTGGCTGAAGGCCCAGCCCTAAGGCCCAGCTGGCTGCTGTGGGGGGCAAGACCAGTGGGGAAGTCTTGGCTTGGAAATAATACATGGCCTGTGAGTCCAGACTCATACAGGAAGCAGGACTCTGGCCATCACAGATTATCCTGTGGGCTGGACCTCTGTTGGGGAGGCTGGGGCCGGCGGGTGGGTGGGCAGAAACAACTCCATTCCTTGCATGCTTTCCAAACGCCAGGATGGTCCTCAGCACGTAGTACCACCTCATTTAGCTCCCAAAATAACCCTATGAGGTTGGTACTATTCTCCCATTCTAGAGATAGACAAAATGAGAGTTAAAGATTAAACCACTTGCTCCAGCTAGTTAAGCAGCAGAGCGAGAATTTGAACTTGGGTTAACTGGCTCAGCAGGGGTCAGCAAACTTTATTGAAAGTCCACATATATCTGAGGGAAACGAAATCACTATCCCAAAGAATATCTGCACCCTCGTATTCGCTGCAGCATGATTTACAGTTGCCAAGACATGGAAACAACCTAAGAGTCCCTCAGTGAATGAACAGATTTTTTTATTTATCTTTTTTAAGATTTTTTTATTTATTTATTTGATAGAGAGAGACACAGCGAGAGAGGGAACACAAGCACGGGGAGTGGGAGAGGGAGAAGCAGGCTTCCCGTGGAGCAGGGAGTCTGATGCGGGGTTCGATCCCAGGACCCTGAGATCATGACCTGAGCCGAAGGCAGATGCTTAACGACTGAGCCACCCAGGCGCCCCGTGAACAGATTTTTAAAAGGTGGCGTATATATACAATGGGGTATTATTCAACCGTAAGAAAAAAGAAGGAAATCCTGCAACAACATGAATGGCAGTTAAGGGCATTCTGCTAAGGGAAATAAGCCAGGCAAAGACAAATACTGTGTGATCTCACTTATATGTAGAACCTAAAAAAACAAATAAAATGAACTCACAGAAGCAGAAGTAGAGTAGTAGTTGCCAGGGGTTGAGGATGGGGAAATGGGGAGACGCTGGTGAAAGGGTACAAACTTCTAGATACAAGATAAATAAGGTCTGAGGATCTAACATACAGCGTGGTGACTCCAGTTAACAGTATTGTATTGTACACTTGAAAGGTGCTAAGAGACTAGATCCTAAAAGTTCTCACCACAAAAAAAAAAAAAAAAGATAACTATGTGAGGCGATGGGGTGTGTTAACTAACCTTTCTGTGGTCAACATTTTGCAATATACATATATCAAATCATCATGTTGCACACCTTAAACTTTACACAATGGTTTTTTTTTAAGATTTTATTTATTTGACAGAGAGAGACACAGCAAGAGAGGGAACACAAGCAGGGGGAGTGGGAGAGGGAGAAGCAGGCTTCCCCTGGCTGAGCAGGAACCCGATGCGGGGCTCGATCCCGGGACCCTGGGATCATGATCTGAGCTGAAGGCAGGCGCTTAATGACTGAGCCACCCAGATGCCCCAACTTTACACAATGTTACATGTCAATTATATCTCAATAAAGCTGGGGGAGGGGGAGGCCGTGTAGCAAATATTTCAGCTTTGCAGGCCAGATGGTCTCTGCTGCTAATGTTCAACTCTGCCATTATAGCCTGAGGACAGTCATAGACAATATGTAAATGAATGGGGGAGGATGTGTTCCAGTAATTTGTTTATTTGTTTACTTACATAAACAATGTGGCACATCCATACAATGGAATATTATTCAGCCATAAAAAAAGAATGATTCATGATAAGAAGCACCGAGTCACGCCCCACACAGATGAACCTCAAAAATGTTAGCCTGAGTGGAAATAAAACAGCCAGACACCAAAGCAATTCACACCACAGCCCCAGACAGACTCACATCATGTCTGATCCCATGTAGGTGAAATGTCCAGAACAGGCAAACTCATATAGACAGAAAGCAGGTCAGTGGTTTCCAGAAGCTGGGGGATAGTGGCAGTGACTGCTAGTGGGTACACAGGGTTTTATTTCAGGGTGATGGAAATGTTCTGGGACGAGACAGAGGTGACGATTGCACAACATTATGAATGTCCTAAATACTATAGAATTATACACTTTTAAATGGTTCATTCTATATTAGGTGAATTTCACCTTGAAAAAACCCCAAAAGCAAAAAAATACATCATCTACAAAACAGACAGCCATGGGGCGCCTGGGTGGCTCAGTCGTTAAGCATCTGCCTTCGGCTCAGGTCATGATCTCAGGGTCCTGGATGGAGCCCCTGCATCGGGCTCCCTGCTCAGCGGATTCCTGCTTCTCCCTCTCCCACTCCCCCTGCTTGTGTTCCCTTTCTTGCTGTCTCTCTCTCTGTCAAATAAATAAATAAAATCTTTAAAAAGAAAAAAAAAAAAAAATAGACGGCCAGCCCATAGATTGTCGTTTGCAGACTCCTGCTCTACATCCCTTAACAAAACCCAGAGCTGAATAAAAAAACCGCAGACATATAAAATCTTAGCTTAAAGCCCTGCACACTGCAGTTTTTATTATTAATAATTATTATCATCAGGGTCTTCATGACTATTCTTCTGCCACCAAAGTGAACATTATTAACTCTGACATTGGCCCCAAGCCCAGTTTTGCCCCGGGTTCCTCTTCCTCTGGCCTCGGGCCATGATCCCACCTTCACTTCAGGTCTCAGTGCCCAGGGCTCTATCTGTCTGTGTCAATGCTACCTTCATTAGAGGGGTCCCCAGGCCCCGGACAATGGCTATTTTCTTGAGACTAGTGGTCTATCTGTAGCCGGGAGGGGCCTTGACCTACCCTGGCAGGTGGTCCTCATGAGATGTAAGGGAAGCAGGGGTGGGGAGTGGTGATTCATAATGGGAATCCCAGCCTTTCTGCTAACTCCCAGGCCCAGCCCAGACCAGGCGCTTTGCTGTGTGGGTGCCTGCATGTGTATGCATGTGTGTGTGTGTGTGTGTGTGTGTGTGTGTGTGAGCGCGCGCGTTTGTGCACGCACGCACGCATGTGTTTCAGAGCCCAATCCCCAACTGACCCCACATCCTCAATCAGGCCTTTTGTGCACTCAGCAATCCCTCCCTGCCACCCACCTGGTCCCTGGCTTGCGCCAGATAACTTCCGGGCACCCTAAGAGGACTTGGCATCTCCTAGTTTGGGGGAGATGGAACCAGACAGAGAAACTCCTAGCCCTGTATGGATGAGTCTGAGTCAAAGGGAGGCACCCCAGGCTAGAGAGCCAGGATGGAGAAAGGGGGGAACCAGGGGTAATCAAGGAGGCTTCCTGGAGGAAGTGTCCTACCCCAGGACACAAATCCCAGACAGACTCTAACGGAAATGCTAGCCAGCCATGACATGCCCCTAGATTGAACTCTACTTAGCCTCTGCCACCAGTTCCAAGCTTCGAAAGGGAATCAAGGCTGTCTGGATGGCTGGCCCAGGAATTCTTGGGTGTGAAGTCTGCAAACACTTCTGTGTGTGAATTACTCTGACCCTGACCCAGCCACAGGAGAGTGGAAACATGTTTTGCCCTTGGAGCACTCCCCAGGTCCCAGCTATGTGACCTTGAGCAAGTTACTTAACCTCCCTGAGCTCAGCTTCCTGCTGAGTAAAATGAGCATAAATGGATGGTGCCATAAAACCGGAAGGGTCCCCCGGGGCTGGAGTCAGTGGGAGCCACAGAGGGACACATCCAGGGTCCCTAAGGCCAAGGCAAGGTCATTCCTAGACCAGGTGGACACTAGGTGGGGATCTCCTCAGCCACCCCTCCACATTCTGGGGGCACTAGGGTAAAGCAAGCCAGGCACAAAGACAGGATCACGATTCCTGATTTTGACTTTCACCTCTGGTTCCAGTATGCCTCAGCACAGGGCTGTTCCTGATCCTGTCTTTCTCTAAAACGTCGATATTTTGTTTATCATGGATTTTTTTGCATTCACTTTGGTCTTTTAAAATATCACATTAAAATATGACTCGATGACAGATTTTCAGCACCACCTTAAATTTTGTACCCTAGGCGAATGCCTCCCTCTCCTCACTCCGTCCTCACACCGGATGGACACACAGTACAGGCAGAGCCCCCCTCCCTTCCCCCCGATCCCAGCCCCAAATCCTTGGAAACTGGGACTCAGAGAGTTCCTTGGAATCCCCTGGGGATTGGCCTCCATTCCCTCCCTCCCTCCCTGAGCACCTTACTCCCTGAGTCCCCACTGTGTGAGGCTGGGTCCCCAAAGAGAGGATACTGTATATCTGTGAAAGCCCCCCCCTGGGGAATCCCAGACCTGGCTCAGCCTGGACATTCCCAGGCCTGCCCAGGGCCCGCCCCATGCTGAGTCCCCAGCCTGGTGGGTCTCCTGGAAACTCCCCAAGCTGGTTTCGGGGTAGGAGGCCCACAGTGAAGCAATTCACACCACAGCCCCAACAACTTGGAGCCCATCCCACCTGATTCCGGAATAAAGGGAAGGCAGGTTCATTTCTGCAGGACTCGGCCACCTGCACTGCGCCGGAAAAGAGGAGGACCCTTCGCTGTCAACCCAGGTGAGCCCAGAAGCCAGCTCCTGGGACAAAGCCAGGGTCCTGAAGGCTCCAGCCCAATCCCTGCTCTCAGCTACCTCTGGTTGCTTGGGACCAGGACCTGGAACTGAGTCAGAGGTGACAGCTCCTGATCCCAGGGGCTGGGAGCAGGCCTCAGCAATCCCCAGCGCCTGTACCCATCCTCTGCCTGAACCTGAGGTGCTGACAGAAAAGAAGGCAGGAGGCAGTACCAACCCCAGGCCTCTCCTTCTCTCCCCTCCCCCAGCACAGCCGGTCTTACCAGTTTGGCGGGCACCTGAGAGTCCCCTCTCATGACCAGCTGCAGAACAGTTACAGGAAGGGGATAAGGCTTGCTGGACTGGCCTCAGTCTACCTCTCTTGGGAATGGGCAGAGTTTGCTGGAGTCTAAACTACTTGACCTCCAGGCCCCTCCTGGGACGGGCCTGGCTTGCTGACCCTTGACCTCAGCCTGGGAGGGACAGGATAGAATGGGGGAGCCCCTGAGATCCAGATGACCTTGACCCAGGACACTCTGTCCCCATGCTTCCGCTACCTCCCGCCCACAGCTCCGCAAGGGGCAGTCGTGTCATTCACCTCTGGACTTTGACAGTAGCCAAAGGCACCGCTCAGTCTTCCATGCCTATCCCCTTCCAGTTCTGCCAAAGTCTGCGCCGAGGTCAACTGGATATGTCCCTCAGAAGCCGGAACCCCACAGTGGTGGCCCAGGCTGTCCTCTGGATCCTGCTCGGATTGGTGCTGCGGCTGGAGCCAGGGACAGGTGGGTCAGGAAGCAGAGACCCGGGGCCGGGACCCAGTTCTGTAAGAAGGTACTGCTGCCCCCTCTGTGTCCAGCCCTGTTCAGGGTGAGGCTGGAGACCCCAGGAGGCCCCAGTCTCAAGGAACCTCCAATCTCCAGATGCTCCCCATAGGGTCAGGACAGGAGCTGGGGAAAGGACTTGGGGCCAGGAAAGCAAAAATCAGGAAAGTTTCCTGGAGGAGGGAACATAGATTTAGGACAGGAAGAAGGAAAAAACCTTTTGACTTGATGGAGAAACAGGAAAGGGCATTTTAGGCAAAGAGAGGGACAAAGCTATGGAGGAATCGTAGTGTGGACCGTCTGGAGACGAACCTGGATTCTAGACAGTGTAAGGATTAAAACTTCTTGGGTTCAAATCCTGCCTCTTCCACTTTCTAGCTGTGTGACCCTAGGCAGATGATTCAACCTCTCTGTTCTCATTAGGGTCATTGTGAAGATTAAATGGGTTAAGTTATATAAGTCACCTAGAATGGTGCCTGGCACATAGTAAATGTTTAGTAATTGTTAGCTATCATTCAACGTCCCACCCAGCTCTGAGCCCAGATTTTCTGAGTTCCAAGTTCAGCCACTGACATTTCCCTCACTGGGCACAGGCCCACTCTCTCCTCCCTGGCCATCCTTAGGGACGCCTATCCCTCTAAAATCCCCCAAACTCCAATCTATCAAGAAAAACTGTCCATTTTCCTCTCAAAGCACCTAGGAACTCTTCCCGATTTTTGTCCATCCCACTGCTGCCACCCTGGCTTCGGCCACCTTCATCACTTACCCCCACACTGTCCTTCCTCCCCTACTCTAGCCTCCCCCAAATCTGTTCTCCACATGGTAGCCAAAGGAGCAATCGTAGAATACCAGCCAGGCCATGTCTCTCTCCTGCTCATGAACCTGCCATGGCTCCTCAGTGCTCACTGATCGTCTAAGCTCCTTAACCTGTTATCTGTGCCTCAGTCTCCTCATCCATACAAGGACAGTGGTGGGGGTCACAGCGTTGTCCGATGAAGAGCTGGGGGCACTGAGAAAATGTGGAAGCAGCTGGGGGAGGAACAGAGGGTGCTGGGCCACTGGGCTAATGTTGTTCCTCCTCCTGCAGCCACCCTGCCCCTGCTCATGGACTCTGTCATCCAGGCCCTGGAGGAGCTCGAGCAGAAGGTACCAGCCACCAAGGCCAGCCACACTGCTTCTGTGTGGCTGCTGTTCGCCCAGGACTCTGGCCGCCATGATCTCCTCCGTCACGTCCTGCTGGAGGGGCAGAATCTCAAGGCCACCAAGCTGGATCCCCAGCAACTGAGCCTAGAGCTTCAAGGCCTGACCAAGGACGTGGCCCAACATGGTATCCGGGGCAGGCAGGAATACGGAGTGGTGCTGGCACCCGATGGCTCCACGGTGGCTGTGGAGCCTCTTCTGGCGGGGCTGGAGGCAGGGCTACAAGGGAACAGGGTTGTCAACCTGCCCTTGGACAGCACGGCCACCCCTCTGGATGCTGGAGCCACCTTTCCAGACACTGGAGCCGTGGTTCCAGATGTAAGAGCCACATCCCCAAGAGTCAGGGATGTCCCCCCAGATGGCACCTCTGCAGATGTTGGAGCCATGCCTCCAAATATTAGGGCCACAAATCTGGATGTCAAACCCACCTCTCCAGGTGTTAGACCTGTCTCTCCAGATGTCCCAGTCACTTCTCCAGATGTCCAAGCCTCCTCGCCAGGTGCCAAAGCCAGGTCCCCGACCACTGTGGACAGCCTCCTGGTGGTCACCCTGGCCAGAGACCTGGGTCTGGCCTTCCTCCAGAGCCCTCAGACCTGGAGCCATTCAGGCCTGGGGACGGAGGGCTGCTGGGACCAGCTCTCTGCCCCCCGGACCTTCACACTCTTAGATTCCACAGCATTGCCAGTCACCATGGCCTTCCTCAATGGGGCCCTGGATGGGGCCCTCCTTGGAGATTATCTAAACCGAACCCCTGAGCCTCGGCCACCTCTCAGCCGCCTCCTGAGCCAATACTATGGAGCCGGGGTGGCTGGAGATTCAGGACTTCGCAGCAACTTCCGACGGCAGAACACAGCAGCTCTGACTTCAGCCCCCACCTTGACGCAGCAGGTATGGGGGGCCCTCATCCTGCTACAGAGGCTGGAGCCAACACACCCTCAGCTGCGGGGCATGAGCCAAGAACAGCTGTTCGAGGTAGCCACCAATGCTGCCAAGGAATTCACTGAGGCCTTCCTGGGTGAGAAGGACCCCCGCCCCCTGTGACCTCCCCCCTCACAGATACACTCTTAGCCTCATGTGGTCAGGGGTATCCAAGACTGGAGGATTCCAGAGGGGGAAATAGGGGCTCAGGCTGGGGAGCCAGGGCAGCTGTACAGGTAAGGAAAGGCTAGATTTGGGTCTTAAAGGATAAATAAAATTTCGGGGCGCCTGGGTGGCTCAGCGTTAAGCGTCTGCCTTCTGCTCAGGTCATGATCCCAGGGTCCTGGGATCAAGTCCCACGTCGGGCTCCCTGCTTGGCGGGAAGCCTGCTCTCCCTCTCCCACTCCCCCTGCTTGTGTTTCTGCTCTTGCTGTCTCTCTCTGTCAAATAAATAAAATCTTTAAAAAAAAAAAGGATGAATTAAAGTTCATCCCCCCCCAAAAAAAGGAGTGCGGGAAGGTAGAGGGCATTCCAGGAGGTGGGCTCAGCACACGCAAAGGCACAAAGGTTCAAATGGAAGTTCAGCCAGTTACTCCTGTGCACCTTTAGGGAAGTTGCTTCACTTCTCTGAACCTCACCTTCTTCAGTGGAGCCTGGTAAAATCATTGCTTCTTCTTGGAGGTGCTGGGTGGTTTAAGAAAGATGAAGCAGGGAAAGCAAGTAGCACACAATTAGAGTATGATAAATGGGGGCTGAGATTCCTCTTTTCTCACTGTGGCTGTCCCTCCCTAGAACTCAGAGCAGAGCCAGCTGGAGAGTGTTGCGTCCTGGATTGTAAAGAGCCTTAAATTAAGAGTTAAAATGTTTGGGGTTCATCCTCAAAGTGATGGATGGGAAGCATAGCAGATATTCCAATAGGACTGAGATGCTGTTAAATTTAGTTAAGTTAGATCCCCATGGGGGCCAGTGTAGTGCGAGATGGAAATGTCCTCAGATCTGGAGGGAGGCTGGAGGGATGATCCATATGTGCGCTCTAATGGGGGAGCAGGTGGCAGGCAGAGAAACGCTGGCTGACTCCAGCCCTGGACTCCCTTCTCCACAGGGTGCCCGGCCATCCACCCACGTTGCCGCTGGGGCGCCGCGCCCTATCGGGGTAGCCCCAGCCCGCTACAGCTGCCACTCGGGTTCTTGTATGTGCATCACACCTACGTGCCCGCGCCACCCTGCACGGATTTCGCAAGCTGCGCCGCCGACATGCGCTCTATGCAGCGCTTCCACCAAGATACTCGGGGTTGGGACGACATTGGCTACAGGTAAACTGAACCCGCAGGCTCGCGAACCTTTTAGAGGATAGTCTGGGTGGGCGTGGCCAGATCCGGGGGGCGTGGCTTGGACCGGAGCCAACAGGGCGAGACGGAGGAGGAGCTTGGAGGTGGGTGGAGCCAAAGTGGCGAGGGGGCGTGGCCTTGACTCGGGTCCCGGCTTTAGCAGTGGGCTTCTTGAGTTTGGGGTAGGAACTAGGAAAGGAGGAAGGACCTGTGTTAAGAGCTGGGTCTGGGACAGAACATCGATGGAATATGACCTAAGACCGAAGAGGTCTCTGAACTGGGCAGGAGCTGTACCTGAGACAGTGTCGAGGGGGCTGGGTAGAAAGGGGAGTGGCCAAGGCTGACGTACAGATCCAGAAAAACGGGATAGTTTCTGCGGTGGCACTTGGGGAGTGGGAAGAGTATGGGCGGGGCAGAGCCAGAGAGACCACGCGGGACGTGGGTCGGAGGTGGCCCTTGGCTCAGGTGCAGAACTGGGGTAGGGGCCCAGATGAAAGGCGGGGCCTCCCTCACGCCGCGTGGCGCCTGCTTCTCCCTCGCGTCTACAGTTTCGTGATCGGCTCAGACGGCTATGTGTACGAGGGCCGCGGCTGGCACTGGGTGGGCGCGCACACGCTCGGCCACAACTCTCGCGGCTTCGGCGTGGCCTTCGTGGGCAACTACACTGCGGAGCTGCCTGCGAAGGCTGCGCTTCAGACCATGCAGGACGTGCTCCCTGGCTGCGCAGTGCGCGCTGGCCTCCTGCGGCCCGACTATGCGCTGCTGGGCCACCGCCAGCTGGTGCGCACTGACTGCCCTGGGGACGCGCTCTTCAACCTGCTGAGCACCTGGCCGCGCTTCGCCGCGGTGAGTACGAGACCCCGCATCTTTCCGCACACGTTCAGAGCGCAGCCCCGACCCCCGTCTACCTGCCCAACCTCGACAGGCGCCTGACTCCTTACTGTAACCCCTAGGCCCACACAACCTCAGCCAGGCTCCTGGTCCCCCTTGCAGTCCATCTATTCAGGCAACCCAGGCCCAGACTTCACTCGTTCTACTTGCAACAGCCCCTACCCACCGTCCTTTGCCCGTACAGCCTCGGCTCAGCCCTGACCCGGCCAGCTTGTCCTTTACCCAGCCCCGACAGAGTAAAGGACTTTTACCCAGTCCTTTACTCTGCCCTCCCAACCAAAGCATGGACCCCGACCCTACAGCAGCCCTTCTGCCTACACAGCCTCACCCAGACTAGCCAAACATGGCCTCACTCCTGTCTCCTACCCAAAGGGCCCTCTGTCCACACAACACTAACTCAGCCTGTGACCCTCTACAGAAACCCCTTTGCCTGTGCAACCTCTGTCTAGCCCCTACCCCTGTGCTGCAGTCCTCTGCCCAATCTCAGCCCTGAGGATGCTTGCTCAGCCCCAGCCTCCCTGACCCCTGATGACAGCTCTTATGGTGGAGCAATCTATGTCCAGCCAGCACAAACTTGGCCTGATGATCCCACCCAGCCCCTGACCCCGATTACGAAAACATCTCTATATTCACACCTGCACAATCTCATGTTACCTGCACACTGGCCAGCAGTCAGCATTGTACCCACCCCCTCACTTTGGGCCCCCGTCCTCTTCCCTTTCCATGACAGGGGCAGACCCCCACTCCCCAAGCCTCACACTCCCCTGTCCTTTTTTTTTTTTTTTTAAGATTTTATTTATTTATTTGACAGAGAGAGAGAGAGCACAGGCAGGGGGAACAGTAGAGGGAGAGGGAGAAGCAGGTTGCCCGTTGAGCAGGGAGCCCGATGCATGGCTCGATCCCAGAACCCTGGGATCATGATCTGAGCCGAAGGCAGATGCTTAACCGACTGAGCCACCCAGGCGCACCTGCCCTGTCTTTTCTAGAACGTGAAACCAAGAACAGCCAGGAGGGCCTCCAGGAGATCCAAAAGGGAGCCACCTCCAATAATTGTGCCAGCCACAGGCCTCCAATAAAGAGACAGTGGAAAGAGAGCCTGTATCTATGCATCATCTGTGTTTGCACACGTTGTCTTTTTCTTTTTTAAATTTATTTATTTGAGAGAGAGAACAAGTAGAGGGGAGGGACAGAGGAAGAGGGAGAAGCAGACTCCCCACTGAGTAGGGAGCCTGATGCGGGACTCGATTCCCAGGACCCTGGGATCATGACCTGAGCCAAAGCCGGACATGTAACCTACTGAGCCACCCAGGTGCCCTGCACAAGTTGTCTTAATTTGTGTTTGCCCAGAAGCAGACCGGAGACAAGAATTTCAGTGCAAGTAGTGTGTTTGGGAGGTGAAGGTTCTTCCAGGTCATATCAGTTGGGGAATGAGGAAGAGAGGTAGGGAAGAGAAGGCAGCCAAGAAAGGGTACTTTATCAAGTAAGTTGGCACTCTGGGGACATGGAGCTCAATCCCACTGGGGACCTCTAGGGGACAGTGTAAGACACACACCTCAGAGTCATACTGATCCGAGGGAGCTGGGGTATTGATCCTCCAACCCTCATCGTCATTGGTTAAGGGCTGATCTCAGGGAGGTATTAATTCTCTGGCACTTTTGGGTTGCTTTTTTTTTTTTTTTTAAGAACTAGTGACATGGGCCCATGTAAAGGTCTAAGGACTTGGATCTGATTCTTTTTTTTTAAGATTTTATTTATTTATTTGAGAGAGAGAGAATGAGACAGAGAGCATGAGAGGGAAGAGGGTCAGAGGGAGAAGCAGACTCCCTGCTGAGCAGGGAGCCCGATGTGGGACTCGATTCCAGGACTCCAGGATCATGACCTGAGTCGAAGGCAGTCGCTCAACCAACTGAGCCACCCAGGTGCCCTTGGGTTGCTTATTGTATGGGGAAAGTGGACTCCATCGTCAGAGAAAGACCTCCAGCAAAAATGCAGGGAGGTGGGAATGGATCAGTATTCAGTGAAGTGGGAAAGGCTCAGGGATACATCGGGACATGGGGAAACTCTGTATGTGTGTGCTGTGAATGGATTGAGTGCAGTATGAAAGAGGTGGGCATATCTAAGGTGTGTCCATCTGTGTGAACATGTCCAGCTCCAGAAAAAGGGTCTTTGGCCCTCATGTAAGATCATACTCCTTGGGACAGGTTATAGAATTTGTAAGGCACAGGGCAAAATGAAAATGCAGGGCCCCTTGTTCAAAAAGCAGGAACTTCAAGACAGCAACAGCAAAGCATTAAATCAAATGCAGTGCGGTGCCCTTCTAAGCATGGGGGTCCTGGATGACTGCCCAGGCCACATGCCCATGAAAGTGGTCCTACCCACCCTATCCTGTGAATTCTGGTCATCCTTGCCTTTGCACAAACTGTTCCTTCTATCTGGCATGCTCATCCCATGGTCCTCTCCTTATGCTTTGGGCCACAAGTGTCACCTCTTCAGGGAGGTCCTCCTGGATTTTTCCACTTGTGCTCAGCCTCTACTGCAGTCTATTTTCTTCCAAGTCTTCCTCACCAGCTAGAAATGTCCTGCATTGATGTTCAGGATCTGTTTCCCTCACTGGACTCTGAGCTTCAGGAGGGCAAGAACCAAGTTTGTTTAGTTCCCTGTGGCTTCTCTAGCACCTAGTACATAGTAGGCACTCGGGAAACATTTATTGAGTAAACAAAGCTCCTGTTATGAACCTTCTGGAGCTAATATTATCATCTTGTTGTACAAATAAGGAAACCGAGGCTCAGAGAGAGGAAGTGACTTGCCTGAGGTCACACAGCGAGAGAAGGACCAGCTGGCTCTGGAACCCACTCCAGGGCCAGGATTCGAGTGAATCTCGTGCTGACTCATTCACTTCTTAGAACAGCATTTGCCCACCTCTTTTTACAAGTAAACACTTACTGAGGTACAACAGAGATAGAGGAAGACACAGGAAAGTGCACTGAACTGTATAGCTCAATAAATTTTCACAACAGAACACACCCTTGTAATCAGCACCCACCCAGTTCAAGAAACGGGACATGTTAAATTTGTTATGTGACTTTCACCACCATTAGGGGAAAAAAAAAAAAAAGAGATCAATTCCGAGAAACTTCCCTCATGTTCCCCTACCTCCTTCTTCCAAAGGAACCTAACATCCTGATTTGTTCCACACAGTTTTGCCTCCTTTGCCACTTTATATAAAAGGGACCACGTGGTATTGACTCTTCGCTGTTTGTGATTCATACAAGTTCAGTCATCCAGTGGTTTACTCATTTTGTTGCTACATGGTATTCCACTGTGGAAGAGATCACAACTGACCCATTCCACAGTACATGGACACTTGGGTTGCCTTCAGTTTGGGGCTATTACAAAGAGCGCTAGTGGGCATGTGTATTGGGTGTATACCTAGCACTGTAATCGCGGGGCAGAGGTGAGGTGGATGGGCAACGTTAGGAGATCATGTCAGTTTTCCAACTTAGGTGAATTGCTCTACACTCTGACCAGCCCTGGAGGAGAGCTCCAGGTGCCCTGTATTCTCACCAGCACTTGGTCAGTCTGGACACATTCTGCAGAGACGGCATCTGAGGCTCAGAGAGCAGCATTGCTGCCTCCCGGTCAATGAGAGATTCTGGGTCCTGCTCTGTCACCTCCTCTGCCTCCCGCATCCTGCCCCCACTGTGCCCTCCCAGCCTGGCTGTGGGGTGGGGTGGGACAGACAGGGTCACGTGGAGTGGCGTTCAGCAGGAGGAAGCCAGGCAGTGTGAAGACGGCTGCTGATTTTGGGGCTGGTCGGGAAATCAAGGTAAGGGAGGGAGTGCATGGTGGCCACTGAGGGGGTTCCTGGGGGTGGAGCTGTGAGTGGGGAGGGGGCCAAGATGAGGACAGCATGTGGGAACACACTGGGTAGAACTGTCACCTTCTTGTCCCTCAGGAGAACCCCCGCCATGGACCCACCATCACCGTGCAAGGCCTCCCAAACCCAGCCTGCAGCAGCTTCATCCCTGCTAACCTCCTACCGTTGGCACACAGGGGGCGATGGGGAGAAAGTCGCTGGAGGGTCCCGCTGGGGCCGACTTGCTGGCTGGGGGAGGGCGCTAAGCCACCAGGAGCCCGGGGTCAGCAGCCAGCCGGCCTCTCGCTCGCTGTTCCGTCGTGTCCTCTCTGCGCCCCCCAAGGAGTCACGCACAAGTCGCCTGCGGCTATCCAAGACCCTCTGGGGAAGGCATAAGAGCCCGCCGCTGGAGCCAGGACCAGAGCCGGAGGCCCCAGGTACATGGTTCCCCTACCCGGGCTGGGAGGCCGGATGCTTGGGTTTTGTCTGCCTCCGGAGCATCAGCCTACAGACACAGGAAGTTGTGGGGAGTGCAAAAGCCCAACAGGAAGTGGCTGGGGCCCAGCTGCCCTCTTCCCTCTTCCCCCTCACACAGGGACTGGGGGTAGGGGGAGTGGCCAGGGGCCTGTGGGCTGGGGGTCCACCCTGGGGAAGGGAGAGGGAAGAGACTGTGGGTGGTACTGTTCAGATGCCAAATGGCTCTTGGCCCCAGTGGGTCTCTCCTCATATCCAATAGCCCAGGCTCATTCTCTCCTGCCTGGATATCCACCTCAGCCCTCTGGCCTCCATATCTTCAGTTTCTTCACTTCTTTGAACCTCAGCTTCTCCATCAGTTAAATGGGGATCGTAATCCCTACCTTGAAACATATATTATTTCATTCGCTCATATTCATTCATTCATTCATTCATTCATTCATTCATTCAAACAGAGGTCTGTTGAGCATTTACGACATGCCAGGCCTTGATTTAAGCACTAAGGACAAAGCAGTAAATAAAACAGATGGAATTGCCTGCCCCATGTAGCTCACAGTGTAGTGGGTATGACAGACAATAAACAAGTAAACCAAAAACAACCGATGGGCTGTTCCACAGAGGGATCTAGGAGAGTAAGAGATGCCATGAAGACTGTAGTTCAGGAATGCAGCACTAGCCCAGGGCCCAGCATGTTTTAAGTGATCTATTAACAAGTGGAGTATTTACTCCCCTGATGGGAAAACAATAGGACAGACAGGGGATCTGGGAGGGTTGATTCAGCCTATCTATTCCAAGAACCTCATTTCTCACTGTTCATATTCCCATTTTGCAGAGGCATCCCTTTAACTCCCTTCAGGGTGTCAGGTACTGCCCACTCCATAAGATCCAGAGAGAGAGTTCTCCAAGAAGCAGGACTGCTCCTCCCCTGCTCAAACACCTCCCATGGTTCCCCATTACCCCCCAGGATAAAACCTCCAGTTCTCTAACTGGCACCCAAGATTCTCTACCTGTCTCATCCTAGATCTTCTCCCTCTAGCCTCTGAGCCCTCTGGGCCCTTCTTGCTTTCCCTGGGCCTTGCCATCTCTGAGCCTTTGCCCAAGCTGTTCCTGCCCTTGTCCCCTCCATCTCCGTCAAAATCCAACCTGCTGTTCAAGACCCAGTGCAAACTTACCATCTCTGGAGGCTTTCCCTCTCCCACTGCACCACCACCTCTCCCTACCCTGATCTTTTTTCTATTCCCTTCTCAAATTTTGAATGCTTTCCACCTTAGATTAGTTATTTATGTAAGGAACCAAGGATGCTGTCTTGTTTAACCTCTTGGACCTACCTACCTACTGTCTTGGTTAAGAGAAGAATGCTTGTGTCTGAAACCTGGCTCAACCACTCACAAGCTGTATGACCCTGGGCAAGTCCCTCAACCTCTCTGGTTTTCAGTTTCCTCCTTGGCAAAATGGGGGTGATAAAAGCCCTTGAATGGCTTTTGAAGGATTAAATGAGAGAAGGTGGAGTAGTAAACACAGTACAGGGCACATGTGTCCACTACCCATGGCCTGTGGGGACAAGGACAAGAGGGGTGGAAACTTGTCCAACAACAGCCTGACTTGGCTGCTGGGTGGGCTGGGGTTGAGGCGAGAGGAGACACCTGGGAAGGAACGCCCGATGAGCCTCTCTGAATGGAGAGGGTCCTCTGAGGGAGAGGAAAGGACTCCCAGGTCCCCAGCACCTACTCCTCTGCGCAGAGCCTGAGCCAGAGCCAGAGACCCCTGCCCCACAGATCCCTGAGGCCCCCACACCTGATGTACCTATCTGGAACATTGGGGCCTTCACCCTGCTCGATGGGAAGCTGGTGCTGCTTGGGGGTGAGGAGGAGGTGAGAAGGGGCACAGGGGCGAGGGGAGGGAAAGAGGGTGGGAAGGAGACAGAAGAGTGGGGGGGAGGATAATGGAAAGTGTCTGCCTCTCCTTGCGTCTGCCTGCCTGCCTCCCCTTTATGACTACCCACTCTTATGGACAACAGGGTCCTCGCCGGCCCCGGGTGGGGAGCGCTAGCTCTGAGGGCAGCCTCCAGGTAGCCATGGGGAGCCTCAGGGATCCAGGTAAGTTTCAGAGGTGCGGAGGGCTGGGGCATTTGGTAGCATGTCAAGGTGGGGCAGATTCAAGATGATCCCATCCCCCAACCTTCCACCCCTGATCACCTACAGATCGGATCCCCGGAAAGACTGAGCCAGAGGCTGCTGGCCCCAACCAGGTCCACAACGTTCGGGTGAGCCATCCAGTGGGAGGTGGAGGGGAGAGCAAAGACTCCCAGACCCTCAGAGATGAAAGGGGACTCTTACTGGGTGATCTTGGGCAGGTCACTTTTTTGGCCTCAGTGTCCCTATCAGTCAAATGGAGCTAATGAGAGAACCCCCCCCCCGGGGCTGTTTATGAGAAGTCAATAGAGAAAGCATAGGATTGGTGCTTTAGAAAAGAAAAAAAAAAAAAAAGGGTAAAAAAACCCCAGAATGTTGGTTGCCTTTATTATTACTGCTAAAACAGCCTGAGGTTGTGGTCCCCCCAAACCAGCAGACGACCCAGGTCACCCTGGGGCAAAAGAAGTTGAGGAGGGAGAACAGGGTTCTGTCCCACGGATATCGTTCTTCCCACAGGGATTGCTCAAGCGGCTGAAAGAGAAGAAAAAGGCCAGGTCGGAGCTCGGAGCCAGTGCCTGCCGGGATGGGTAAGAGTCTCTGAGGGGCAGAAGGGGCTGGAATTCAACATTGCCCCCTCCACCCCCACCTGCCTATCATTCCCACCTTCACCAAATACCTCCCGTGGCCCCCTCTCTGTCCTGCCCCAGAGCAATGCTGGAGCCACCCCTCGGCTGAAGGGTGGGGGCAGAGTCTAACACACTAACTCTAAATCAGGAACTAAGTCAACGCCCTGGGCTGGGAATGTCAGCGAAGGGACCACTGAGCTGAGATCTGAAGGATGGATGGGTAGTTCACCAGGCCAAGAGGGACAGGAAAAGCATTCCAGGCTAGGAAACAGGGAGTACAAAGGCCAGATGCCAGATGAAGTGACAAAAACAAGGCCAGGATGACTGGAGTTCAGAGAAAGGGACTAAGTGGAGGGAAATGTGGTCAAAAGGTGACAAGGACTGTACTATATAAGGTAACACAGGTCACCATAAGGAGTTGAGTTTTTATCCTGAAAGCGATGGGTTCAAGTCCAATTTAGGTTCAAGTTCATCCTGGCCTCCCTCCACCCTTCAGGCTCTAGGGGGTGGGTTGGTGCGGAGGAAGGAAGAATGACCACTTGTTCAACCGCCCCCTCCCCAGACCCCCCAGTGCTCTGGGATCTCGGGAATCGCTGGCCACGCTTTCCGAGCTGGACCTGGGTGCTGAGCGGGATGTGAGGGTCTGGCCATTGCACTCCAGCCTCCTGGAGGAGCCCCACTGCTTCCAGGTAAATGCAGAGAACTCTCCACCTCACCCCAGCCCTTTGGTTCTACCCTTGGCCTCAACCGCACCCTTGGATGCCCATCTCCAACAGGTAACGTGGACGGGCGGGAGCCGCTGCTTCTCTTGTCGCTCCGCCGCTGAGAGAGACCGCTGGATCGAGGACCTTCGCCGCCACTTCCAGCCCAGCCAGGTCAGTACAGCGGATAAGTTGGACGTGTAGGCCCCGCCCACAGCCCGGGCCCCGCCCTTTCCCCCAACCCAAACCCCCGCCCGCGCCCTAACCCTGCCTCTTAGACACACCTGCCCGCTAACACCTTTGCAACCACTACGAGACCCTCCTCAGTTTCCGTCTATTACCAGCCCCTGGTAAAACAACCCGGTCCCAGACGTTCAATCTGGGACCTATTTGCACCCAAAGCCCCGCCTACCAGGCAAAGGCCAAGTGCCCATCCCACGGCTACTCCTCCGTACCCTGGAGCCCAGAAAAGCTAGAGGGCTTTCGCAGAACCACCTTGAGACCGCCGTGGCCCCTGTCTTCCCCCAAGGGCCCAGCGATCTCCCTGGGGGCACGGTGCCCCACGTCGAGCACCGACGCCTCCCCCAACCCACTCCGGTCCGCAGGACAACTTGGAGCGGGAAGAGACGTGGTTGAGCGTGTGGGTGCACGAGGCAAAGGGACTGCCCCGAGCGGCGACGGGGTCCGCAGGCGTGCGCGCCGAGCTGTGGCTGGACGGCGCTCTCCTGGCGCGCACAGCGCCGCGGGCTGGCCCGGGCCCGCTCTTCTGGGCCGAGCGCTTCCACTTCGAGGCGCTGCCGCTGGCGCGTCGCCTGTCGTTGCGGCTGCGCGGAGCTGGCCCGGGGGGAGCGGCGCTGGGCCGCGTGGCACTGGCACTGGAAGAGCTGGGCGTCCCCCGCGCGCTCGCCGCGGGCCTGGAGCGCTGGTTCCCGCTGCTCGGGGCGCCAGCAGGCGCGGCGCTGCGGGCGCGGATCCGGGCGCGGCGCCTGCGCGTGCTGCCGTCCGAGCGCTACAAGGAGCTGGCGGAGTTCCTCACCTTCCACTACGCGCGCCTCTGCGGGGCGCTGGAGTCCGCGCTGTCTGCCCAGGCCAAGGAGGAGCTGGCGGCTGCCATGGTGCGAGTGCTGCAGGCCACCGGCCGGGCGCAGGTGCGGCGCTGCGACTTGGCGGACCCGAGTGACCAGAGGCTACCCGATCGCGCGCTCCGGGGAGCAGTGGGGGTGGGGGGGAGGCACCTGTGGCTCAGGACCGCGGCGGCACAGATGAGGGGCGGGGCACCATGAGGGGCGGGGCCTGAGCTTCAGCTGCGAGGGGCGGGGCCTGAACTGAGCCTCTAAGCTGAAAGATTTAAATTTCTGCTGTAAGGGCTGGAGGATCCGACCTTGTGAGCCCTAGTAGTGAAGACCCTAGCAGCTAGGAGGGTCCGGGCGTGTCCCAGGTGTGAGTGATTGGCCAAGTCCCCTGGCTCAGTCCGCTCCCCCGCGCAACGTGAACCCCACTGTCCCCAGGCACTGGTGACAGACCTGGGCACCGCAGAGCTGGCACGCAGTGGAGGCCGTGAGGCGCTGCTATTCCGGGAAAACACATTGGCCACCAAGGCCATTGATGAGTACATGAAGCTGGTGGCACAGGATTACCTCCAAGAGACTCTGGGTGAGCCAGAGGGTGGATGTCAGAGGCCATCTAGGCGGGCTAGGAAACCCCCCACCCGGGGTGGGGGGTAAGATCTGGGAGATCCTAGGTAACCTGGATGCTGGTAGTGGGTAGTACCTTTGGGGATGCTGGAATCCTGGAGGCAACTGGGGGCTCCCCCAGAGATGTTCGGTGTCTCCGGAGGAAGGTGGAGACAGAGTTGGAGGCTGAGTGTGGTGGGTTCTTGTGGTCACCGCCCCGGCCTCTTGTCTGGCTGTGCTGAACTGCAGGGCAGGTCGTCCAGCGTCTCTGTGCCTCCAGTGAGGACTGTGAGGTGGACCCCAGTAAGTGCCCGGCCCCAGAGCTGCCGCAGCACCAGACCAGACTGCGAAACAGTTGTGAGGAAGTCTTCCAAAACATCATCCACTCCTACAAGTGAGAATCAGGGCCCCAGCACCTGAACCTAGCCCTACTTCTCAGCCACTGTGCTAATAGCCCTGACCCCCAATCGGGGTTGCCAAATAAAAACAGGATGCCCAGTTAAATGGGATGCATGCAACATTTGGGACATACTTATACTAAAAAATTATTCATTTTTATCTGAAATTCAAGTTTAACTGTTTGTCCTGAAGTTTTGTTTGCTAAGTCTGGTAACCCATTCCCCATATCAGGTCAACTTGGGGTTACTGACCCCAAGGAACCTGGGACCCAATTCCTTGTCCTCTAACTACAGGGGAGCCCATACCCTAAGTCCATGCTAGCTGACCCCAGTTAACATAGGACCTCAATAAAGACCTCTGATTCCAGGTGATACTAAAACTCCCAATCCCATGACCCTTGATCTTAAATGACCCTGTACCCCAAATTCCATGCAACTGATCACAAGAAACCTGGGATTCCAATTCCTTAAACGTTGACCCTAGGTTAACCTATATGTCCAGTCCCACATCACTTGGAACATCAATACCATAATTTCTGAACCTAGGTGACTCTGTAAACTCAAGCCCATCCTACCTCATCTTATATAATCTGGCACCCCAATCTAATGTTCCTTTATAGCTACCTCCCAAGCTCGTGGACTGTACCCCCATGTGAACCTGTATCCCCACCTCCCAGATTACTGACTCCAGAGGTCACCACAATAACTACCCCATAAATCCTGACCCCAAGCATTATTATCCCCAATGTCTCCAATCCTGGAACCCATAGTGCCGGTGATTCTTGACTTCTGACCTTAGGACCTTGACATGAATATGACCTTTATGTCCATACCCCCCCCCTTTGACCATTGCCTCTTCTGCCCCAGCTGGTTTCCAGCAGAGCTGGGCACCGTGTTCTCAGGCTGGAGAGAAGCATGCAAGGCACGTGGCTCTGAGGCACTGGGCCCCCGACTGGTGTGTGCCTCTCTCTTCTTACGGCTCCTGTGTCCTGCCATCCTGGCACCCAGCCTCTTTGGTCTTGCACCAGAGCACCCTGCACCTGGCCCAGCCCGCACCCTCACACTGATCGCCAAGGTCATCCAGAACCTTGCCAACAGTGCCCCGTAGGTGCTGGGAGGCTGGGGGATGGGAGGGGTGCATGCCAGGGCAGTGGGGTGGCAGATGCCTGGTCTGACCCACCCAGTCCGACTTTTGCCCAGGTTTGGTGAGAAGGAGGCCTACATGGGCTTCATGAATAGCTTTCTGGAGGATCATGGACCAGCCATGAAACACTTCCTGGACCAAGTGGCCATGGTGGATGTGGATGCAGCACCCAGTGGCTACCAGGGCAGCAGTGACTTAGCCCTCCAGCTGGCGGTCCTGCACGCCCAGCTCTGTACCATCTTTGCTGAACTTGACCAGGTATGGCCAGAGCACAGAGCCCAGAGCCCAGGGTGTGGGGTAGGGAGGCAAGAGGGCAGGGAGCCTATGGTCCTAGACAGCTTGTTTACCATCCTCCCTACATGCCTCATCAGGCAACCCGTGACAGCCTGGAACCGCTGCCCACCATCCTGCGAGCCATTGAGGAAGGCCGGCCTGTACCTGTGACTGTGCCGATGCGGCTCCCACCACCCCCAGCCCAAGTTCACTCCAGGTAACCAGCCTGCCTCAGGTCTGGCCCAGTTCTGATGGGTGAGAGCAGGGGCAGGACCAAAGGCAAGCACAGGGTCAGACCGGGGCCAGAGGTGAAGATAAGATCACATCAAGGGTCAGGAATAGCAGTCGCCTTGGGATTCACTGTCGGAAACTGTTGCATAAGGGTAAGAGGCTGGAGACGGGGTCGTCCAAGGGGTCAGAGAGAGGTTCACAGTATGGTCAGAAGGCAGGTACTGGATCAGATTGGAGTCCAAGGTGGGGATAGGTCATTTCAGAGGTCAGGGAGAGGTCACTTTTGGGGTCAGAGAAAATGACATTGTGGTCAGTGATGAGGGTCAGGTTTCAGCGAGAGGTTGTGGATGGAGTCAAATCAGGGTCAGATATTAAGATGCACCATCAAGGGTCAGGGACAGGTTCATATGGTAGGCAGAGGTCAGGCCCATGGCCAAATGGGGTCAAGGGTTATAGGTAAAGTCATATGATCGGAGATCAGGGACCATGGTCTGTGAGGAGGCAGAGACAGCATCAGCTTAAGGTCAGAGGTCAGGGACGAAGGAGGGGTCAGACAGGGAAGGAAGAGGGTATCCCTGTGAGCAGAGGTCAAGCCCAGGGTCAGATTGGAATCAAAGGTTACACAGATTGTCGTGTCAAGGGTCATAGAGAAGACTGTATCGTCAGAAGTCCAGGGTCAGAGATCCAAATGTGATTCCATCAGTGACAAAGTCACATAGAACTAAAAGATCAGAGGTGGAGTCATTTCTGGTCAGAGGTAGGTTTGGAGGTCAGCTCAGGGGCTGATCTGAGCTCTCCCATTCCACCCCCAGCTTCTCTGCAGGGGACAAGCCAGGCTTCGTGGCTCCCCGGGATCTCCCCAAGCACACCCCTCTCATCTCCAAGAGCCAGTCTCTACGCAGCGTTCACGGCGCAGGGAGCTGGGCGCGACCGCCGCCAGACCAAGAGCGGCCCCCGCGGCAGTCCCGGCCCGTGCAGCGCACGCAGAGCGTCCCGGCTGGCCGCCCCGCTCGTCGCCGCCCCTCTGCAGGGCCCCGGCCACGACCCAAAAGCTCGCTCCGCACGGGGCCCGCTCCCCGAGGCCGGCCCTGGACCGGGGCCTCAGCATCGTTGCCTCGGAAGCCGTCGGTGCCGTGGCAGCGCCAGCTGGACCAGCCGCGGGACAAAGACCAGGCTCCGGGCGCGCACCGACCCGTGGGCAAGGTGAGGTCCAGCTCAGGTCTGCACACCGGGGGGGGGGGGGGGGCGGCAATGACGGGACTGGAAAGACAGAAAGCCAGGCAGGTCTGGGTTCAAATGCCGAGCTCGCTGCGCTGTGTGACCCCGGGCCTAGTGCAAACCTCTCCGAGCCTCAGTTTGCTCCTCTGTAAAACGGGAGCGAGGTTTCCTAACGGGGCAGGGCAGTGAGGTGGCAGAGTGCAGCGGACAAGGTCAGGGTTTTTCGGGGAGAAGAAGGGGCGGGACGACGGGTCAGGTTACAGGTGCTCCCTCCCCACAGTTGGCAGAGCTGCAGTGTGAGGTGGCCGCCCTGCGCGAGGAACAGAAGGCTCTGTCCGGCCTCGTGGAGTCTCTGGGCACCCACCTCCGGGCCTTGACGGAGAAGCAAGAGCAGCTTCAGGGTCAGCTGCAAGACCTGGACTCCAGGCTCCGTGAAGGGTGAGCCCCGCCTCCTCCATTAGCTCTGCCTCTGGGTGAGCCCGCTGTAATGAGATCTGCCCCACTTTCATTCGGGCCTCGCAATCACACCCAAATCACTCCCGGCAGGCCACGCCCCTTCCAGTCCCGCCCCAACACCCCTGTTTCGCCCCGCCCCTTGGTCAGCTCCACCCACCCCAGGTTGCTGGCGAGTCCTACCTTCCAGGCCCCACTCCTCAATCAGGCCCTCCCAAACAGGTTGGTCCCGCGTCTCTCAGACTGGGCACACCGTCCCTGTCACCACCTCACCCAGGACTGTCCAAGCCCCAACCTCAAGAGTTGGTTGGTCCTTTCATCCCAGCTATTCAAGGCTCTGATTCCGCCCGGGCTTCAACTTTATCTAGGCCCCGCCCCCTAGCGTGGACAAACCCCGCCTCCACGCCAAGCCCCGCCCCCGAACTCCTGGCTGTCCAACCAGGAGCTGGAGGGGAGTTTCTCAGCCTCTGACCCTCCCCTCTTGCCCCTGATCCCCGCAGGACTCCGCAGTCGGATCCGGGGCGTGGTGCTCCAAGCAGTGAGGATCACAGGCTTAAAAGTCTGGTGAGACCCCTGCCGTAGCCCTGGGGAAGATCTGGGCGGTGAGGGAACCGGGGTTGGGGTGCAATCCTCCCCTGGCTCCGAGCCCATTGCCACTGCCTCTCCAGGAGTGCCGCCTGGCTGAGATGGAGAGTACTCAGGCCCAGCTGAGGAATGTGGTCCAGACCCTGCAGCTTCCCAGAACGTCGGGATCCCGGAACCAGCCCCTACCCCTCAACTCACCCTGCCTCAACGGAGATACCACTTGAACTGCCCACCCTGTCCCACGTAGTCTGGGAGCAGATACCGTCTTAAAGACCTGTCCGACCCCTGCCTCAGCCCTACGTGGCCTACAGTGGGGAGTGGAGCCCTAAGCCAACCGGTCTGGCACTGTGAGGTTACCCAGTAAAATTTTGATTTCAGTAAAATGGATGGCCTTTTTTTGCCCCTAAGTGTGGCCAATCAGAAAGCATCCCCCTCCCACCATTCAAGTCTCCCAATTTCTCTCCTAATTGGAGTTCTCATGGGAGGGACAATATAAGGAGAGTCTCACCAGCTGTGTGACCTTAGACCTTTACTCTCTTAGTTCCTCAATTTCCTCATCTGTAAAACGAATCTAAAGTTTTTTACACAGTAGAAGACCCATTGTTTAAGGTGTTCAATAAAAGGAATTTGTCATTGTTAGGGGCAGCACCTGCTTCTGATTGAAGCCCAGGCCTCAGATGAGAGCATCTTCCTAGGCCCCCAAATCCCACACCAGCTCCTCATGGCAGGGAGAGCATGGGTCTGGGAGGCAGATGAAGGAAGGGGTGAGTAAGTGTGGAAAGGGTTGAACTCTGTGAGTGTTGGTTGGGTAAATGAGTGGGCATTTGAGTCACGGATGGATGGATGGGTGAAGGGTAGTGTGAATGGGACATGTGGCAGATAAATAGGTTAGCATTTGGTGGAAACTTGCCCTGGTAGGTGAGTAAATAAGCAGTTGGCTGGGATAGGTATGTCTGCCTAGGAAAGCCTGGATCACAGTAGGAAATAAATATTTGAGTTAATTGAGTAGGTGGTTATATACATTGTATGAATATTTGTTGGGGTTTCCTGAGACTTGAGCTAGGCAGTGAGGAAACAATAATGAGCTAGGCAGAGAGGACTCCTGTCCTCATGGAACTTACACTCTAGTGGACAAACAAGTAAATGTGCAGTTGAAGGATGGGTGACTGCGTGGCTGGGTGGAAGGATGTGTGTAGGGATGGGTGGATGCTTGCTTGGTTGTTTGGATATGTAAGTACTTACTTGGGTGGTGGGCTGGATGGGCAGGTAGATGGGATGTGGACGAGTGGGTTGAGTGGGTGTTCAAATGGGTGGAAGGGAGTTTGGGTGGGTGGCTAGCTGGCTGACAGGACCAGATGTTGGTTGATTAGTGGATGGATGAGTGGGAAGATGGGAGGTGGATGGGTGGTTTGAGTGAGTGTTTGGATGGATAGGTGGATAGTTGGTTAGCTGATTGAGTGGATAGATGAGTGTGGATGAATGGGTAGGGAGATGAATGGGTGGTTGGACATATGGATGGGTGGGTAGGGAGATGAATGGGTGGTTGGACATGTGGATGGGTGGTGGATGGAAGAAGGCAGCAGACCTGTTCTGTATTCACGATGGGGTCGCTCCGGAGGCTGTAATCCTTGGGGTTGGGTGGGGAAGGTGGGCTTAGCAATGGGGCCCTATGGCAGCTCTAGGGGCCTGTAGGTGCTGAAGTCCAGTGTGGATGATGGGAAAGGAGGGAGAAGGCTTGTGGCTGGAAGGTAGCTGATCGGGGGCAGGGGGCTGAAGTCTAAGGATTGGCCGAGTGGAGCTTTTGATGACCTATAAATGGCCCCTGGGGGAACTCCTCTGCCCCCTCCCCACTCTTCTGGTGCTATTAGCAGGCCTAGCATTGGAAGAACCAGTAGGGTGATGAGGAGCTATTGGGGGCAGGGGGACAAGTGTGTTGTCATGGAAACAGACCCTCTCCCTGGACTCTCAGGCCGCGCGGCCCCTTTAAGGGTGACCCGCCTGGCCACTCCCAATATGGCGGCGCGCCCGCTGACCGCCCCCTCCCCGGGCGGCGCGGGGGGGGGGGGGGGGGGCAAAGGGGGGGGGGGCCCGGACCTCCCCATCATGGCGGCGCGGCGGGGCTGTCGCGCTGAGGTCACGGCGGCGCGCCGGGGGGGCGGGGCGGCGGGGGGAGCGATTTAAAGGGACAATGTCCCCCGAGCGGTGGAGGCG
This sequence comes from Eumetopias jubatus, assembly GCF_037043125.1. NCBI lineage: Eukaryota > Metazoa > Chordata > Mammalia > Carnivora > Otariidae > Eumetopias > Eumetopias jubatus. The sequence continues at coordinate 206,723,038 of NW_028274807.1, forward strand.
GCGGCGGCTGCGGAGGCCGCGGCACCGGCACCGGGAGCGGCAGCGGCGGTAGCGGCAGCTACGGCCGCACTGAGGAGGGGAGCTTCGAACCCCGGCGCCTGGCCGGCGGCACCGCCTCCCCGGTGAGGCCCGGCCCGGCCTGGGGAGCCCGCGGGCGGGGCGGAGCCGGCGCGGGGAGGGGGAGGCCGGGGCCGGGCCGGGCCAGGCGGGACCCCCCGGGGCGGGGGGCGGGGGCGGGGCCTGCAGGGGCGGGGCCTGGTCGGGGGCGGGGCCGTTCCGGTGGGGGGGAGGAGCGGGGGTCTTGGGGCAGGTGTCCCCCCACCTCGGCGCGTCCCACGGGGTCTCCCGCCCCGAAGTGCACGGGCGGAGGGAGCGTCTCCCGGACCCTGGCCCAACGAAGGGTGCGCTGGCGCGGCGCCGCCCCCACCCCTGCGACCCCCGGGGGGCGTCCAGGCGGGAGGCCCCTTCCCACGCTGCCAAAGTGCTCCGAAGTTGCGGTCCCGCCTGTTCCCCGCGGGCAGTGCCCACCCGGTGGGCACCCGCAGGTGCTTCCTCTAGGCCTGGGCAGGGACCCCCGCCACGACTGCCAAGGCCACGGACTGGCCCCCTGGGAGCCCCCAGGCCCCCGGGGGCAGCGCCTGCAGCCAGGCCTGGAGCCCGGGCCCCGCCCCGGTTGCCTGGGCCCGGCCTCCCCACCATCTCCCTGGGGAGGGCGCCTCATTCCTGCCCTTCACTTTCTGCCGTTACCTTGAAGGTATTTATAGGTGGAGAGGACAGCACCCACCCCCCCACACACACACACACGGCCTCCCCAGGGTCCTTATTTCTGGACCAGGAGCCCCAACCGTCGTTTTTGTCCGCAGACTAGAGAAATCTTGGGAGGGTGGGATGGAAGAGCCCAGGCTGGGTATGCATGAGGGGTGATGTTGGGGAGAGGAGGGGTTAAAGCTGGGGTCACTTGAGGCTGTGTGTGAGGGTGAAAGGGTTAATGAGAACCCTGAGGACCTGAAGGGATGGGGGTTGGAGTGTGGGAAAAGTGCAGAGGTAATGATGGGGGCACTTGGGATAGTGTATAGCATCAGAGCGCAGAAGTGGCTGGGATGCCTGCTGAGGCATGGGCATAGGAGATGCATGTGCATGGAAGCGAGGGCACAGTTGGGAAAAGTGCAGCAGTGTGTGAATGAAGGGAGGCACCTGGGAGAAGTGATAGGATTAATGTTGGAAGAAAACAAGGTGCATGAGTTTGCATGTGTAAAAACGGGGTAAACTGAGGCAGTACAGTACAGGAGCTGTGTAAAGAGGAGTTACCGGTGGGGAGACTGGGGCATACTGAGGATAGAGGCCATCTGGGATACGATGCATATGGATAAGGCTTCAGCACCCTTTACTCAGCTCTTCTGGGCTGGGAGGTAAACTGAGGCACTGAGCAGTGAGGGTGAGGATTGGGGCTTCAAGGAAGAAGAAACTGAGGCAGCATCCCTTTCCCACCTCCCCTAAGCACCTGTCTCTCTGCCCCCAGACCTACAATGCCTTGCTGAGCCAGCCTAGCAATTGAGTGGAGCCAGGCAGACAGCATCCATGGATGGGCCCCTGGCAGGCGGCCTGGCCGCCCCAGATCGTCCTCGTGGCCCTGAGAGACTGCCTGGCCCAGCACCGAGGGAAGACATCGAAGGTGGGGCCGAGGCTGCTGAAGGGGAAGGTGGCATCTTCCGGTCCACCCATTACCTGCCTGTCACCAAGGAGGGACCCCAAGACATTCTGGATGGCAGAGGTGGCATTTCTGGTAAGAGGATGGGCCCTGTGGCCCTGGGGAGCATCCAGCCTGGTCCCTGAGGTTCCAAGAGGGCTAGGTCACCCAGCCAAGCAGGGTTTGAGATGGGATTCTGATTCTGCTTGGGTCTAGAGCCTTCTCTTTGTACTCTGCTTATTTTCCCATTTTACGGGTGTGAAAACAGAGGCCCTGGGAGCCAAAGACCGGACAAATGCCCCCCACCCTGTGGATGGCTAGTAGCTGGGACTTAAATTCGGGTCTGCCAGGTTCCCTCCTTTGAGCACACCCATTGGGTCCAGGTGCCCAGCTTAGCACCCTGAACATCCTGCCCTGAGAGCCCACTTGTTCCTCAGGCATACCCCATTCCCATCAGTCTATCCCAGCTCCCTCTTCCTGCACTGCCTTGGTGAGTCCTGCTCCTGAGCCATGGGCCAAAACAGCATGTGCCCTCTAGTGGCTGGGGAGGGACTGGGTAGTCAGGGACACCAGCTACCCCTTGGTGCCTTGGTTTACTCAGCAAAAGGGGATCTCACACTGTCCCCACCTCAAGATTTGTTATTCATTCATTAAATACTCGGCAACTACTATGTGTCAGGCTGTGTTCTAGGTGCTGGGGATACAGCCATAAACAAAAGAGGCAAAACTCCCTTCCCACAGAGGCCTGACAGTATGGTAGGAGGAACAGAAAACAACCAACTATGTAAATAATGTAAGGACAGGGAGTGACAGGTGCCGTGAAGGTATTAAACAGAGGGCCAGGATCATGCCTGGAGGACCTGGGAAACCTCCCTGAGTGGGTGGGATTTGAGTGGAGCATTGAATGAACGGTGGGAAAGATAAGCCAGGTGGTGGGAACAGCAGGCGCAAATGTCCTGTGGTGAGGAGGAGCCTGGTGTGTTCAAGGACCAGGCGGGAGGAGCAGAGTGGTGGGGGCAGTGCAGGCTAATGCACCAGATGTCTCCCTTCATCTGCTTGGCGGGCCCTATAGGCCTTGGTTTCCAGGAACTTCCATGTACCTCATCAGGAGTTTCCTATGTGCCAAGCCTTCTACGTGATCATCTCATGTCATTCTTAAAAGATCCCTGTAGGGTAGCTTCAGTTATAATCATCCCGTGCTAGAGATGGGAAAATTCAGGCCCTGAGGGGTTGAGTAAGTTGCCCATGGTCCCACAGCTGGCACTAACCTGGCTTGACAGCCCTCGTCTTTAACCACCACCCTGGGTCAAGGTATCCTTGACCTGCCCCAACTCACCCTTAGCAACATGCATAATGTTTACATATTTTCAGAGCACCTTCTTGGGGCCACACACACACTCCATCCTCACCCTCATGGACCCTGCCATCTGGTGCTAGGGAGACAAACCAGCCACCAGGTGTTAGGACATAGTCGCTGGGGCTGCAGTGGGTGAAGCCCAGCTGGGCCCAGCCTGGGGGCCATCGGGAGTCCTGGATGAGGAACAGTGAGTCAGACACAGAGGGCAGGGGGAGTATAGGCATCAGGTTCCACATAAGCAATGGCATGGAGGTGATGGGTAGCACCCAAAGGTGTTACACAGGGAGATGACAGGGTGAGGCCACTGAGGGTGAGAGTATCCATGCTCAGGGAACCTTAGCAAGCCCCTCTTCCAAACCATTAGTAACCGAGGCCCAGAGATTGGCAGGACCATGTTCCAGGTCATGCAGCTGGCCAGCCCTGGCAGGCCTGAGACCTTGATTTTGTGAGAACCCCAGGGAAGCAGGGTCTGGGGTCCCAGAGTCCTCTCTGGGTCTGATTCTGAGGAATTGGTCACTTCTTCTCTACCGGGCAGAAGTCCCAGGTCTGGCAAGAGAGGGGGAAGGTAAGTAGGGAGATAGGTAGGTGCCTCCTCACTTGCTCCAGGGAATCAACCAGGCTCCAGTGCATGTGCCTAGGGAGGGGGGAATGTGGCTGACAAAAGGGGGCCAGACCCACCCTTAATGATGTCCTTGAGCAAATGGGGGCATGGGACAGGGGTGGTTTGACCTGGGTGGGGTCACAGCCTGGAGGTTAGAGGAGGGCCTAGGCTTGGGACACAGCGCCTCCCCTGCTGCCCTCTCGGCCTGCTCGACCCCCCTTCCTGGCTCGGGCACCTGCCCTCGGAGTCTTTTGATGCCTATAAATAGGAGCAGCCTCTGGGGCTGCTGTTCCACCCCGAAGCCTGGGCCCTCCCTCACCCCAACCCTGCCCTTGGAGACCCGCGAAGGTACCCCTGGAGCGGCTACTTCCAAACTTCTCCGTCTGGATGCGGATGCTTCCACTGCCTTCTCTCTCCTCTACTATGGCTATTGGCTTGGAGACCTCACAGCCTCCTTGCAACCCCCGCCTGACGTTTGGCCTCTCTCTCTTTGGCCTACTGGGTGCAGCCAAGGCTTGGGGGGAGGCTGAGACGGTCCACATGGATTGATGGAGTCTGGTGTGTGCCTGGCATTGGGACCAGTGGGCCGGGGGATGAATGACACATTATTTCTGCCCTCGCGTGGGGCCCCAGGCTGGGGAGGAAATCAGAGCATGGAGTGAGCCGACCTGAGGCTCTCGGTCCAACCTCCAGCTTCCAACCTGGGACACCTCTGGGCCAGCCCCGACCCCCGTCCCAGGCACCCTCACAGCCCTTTCTTCCCCCTTACCACTGCGTCTCTGGATGGAGCATGTACCGTGTGATCTCCTTGGCATCCGTCGCTAGCCCTGCAAGATGGGTGGTAGCTGTTTCCTTTATACAGAGGAGGAAACAGGTGGGAAAGGTGTGCCCTTCGCTCACTGCTGGGCCTTGAACTTGGATCTGTCTGCCTCCAAAGTCTAGATTCTTGGCCATGCTGCCAAGCTGCCCGGCTTGGGGTTCAAGCTGCTCATGGATACCCTTCTCATTTTCCTTCTCTCATTTTCAAACCCTCTCGGGGACCCACAGATAGCAGTAGTCTATGAGGGCCCTTTGACATGGCCACTGCCAAGGGCTGCATCCAGGTACCTCGTCTGACCTGCAGTGACTTCTGGATCCCCGCCAGTCATGGAGGCCCCTGGGCAAGCCCCCCAGCCCCCAGGTGTCTTGGACACGGGGCCCTGCTTGGCCTGCTTCCTCCAAAATGCTGCCACTAAAAATAGGAGCCTCGCTGGAGCTGCTCAAAGAGGCCAACACAGCCCCCTGGCTCGTGGAATCCTTAGACAACGCCAATTGCAGAATCAACGAATCTGGGACGCCCAGAATCTCAGCAGCTGGGGTCCCAGAATCTCAGAAGCAGGACGCCCACACCCTCAGACTGCACCTTTAGGCTGTGCAGGGGCTTGATGCCACTGAATGACTTGCCCTCCCCCAAGTAGCTCACATTTATGATCTTGTGTTCTCAAGAGACCGCATTTTTTTGAGGTCTCTCTCCCTTGGCTGGTCCAGGCCTTGCTTTCCCAACCCTCACACCATCTCCAACGTCCACCTTGTCCTCCCATCCTGATACCCCTCCTTGCATTTGCGCATACCCTTAGCCTGGCTCTGCTCCCCATCCGTCTACCCCAGGGGGCCTCAAATGGGGGGCCACTCTGCCTGCAAGGGATGCTTTGGCCATGTCTATAGACACCTTTGGTTGTCATGACTGCAGGGCCAGGGGCCAGGGGGCTACCAGCATCTAGTGGGGAGGGGCCGGGGATAATGTGCAGCATCCCGCAGTGCACAGAAAATCATCCAACCCTACATGCCATAGTGCTGAGGCTGAGAAACAGCTCGAGGCAGTGCAAATGTATGTACCTCCATCGCCACCCTCACTTTCCAGAGGCCATGTGATGGTCACGGACCTTCTCTCAGGCTCTGTAGAAAGACCCACAGACAGTGACCACGACTTTCCGATCCCCCCACGCCACCCCTGTTGGCACTTTTGATGCTTTGGCTCCTGACAGTCAGCTCTCAATTTCCTGGGCAAATTGAACCATGTGGGATCAGAAAAAGAACTAGCCCTGGCCCTAGCCCTCTTTCTGGACCATCCTCCAGTTGAAGCTAATCCACCAATTGCCTCTGTCAGGCTCTGGATGGGGCGCAAGTTCCTCCCCCCTCCCCGTGTGTTAACCTTGGCCCAGGCAGTTGGCCTGCACCCCAGCTGGCATGTTCACCCATGTCGGGCGAGTGCAGCGGGCAGAAGAGGCACAGGCCAGGATTCCTGAGGTCGCTCCAGGCGTTGGCTCCACAGGCGGATAATGGAGAGTTGGCTCTGTCTGTGTGAGAGGTCCCAGGAGGGGATTTGATTCTGGGACTTAGGCCTGGAAGGAGGCCTGGGAGTCAGGGACAGGCCCTCTGCAGCTCAGGCTTAGAGCTCCTCACTCATCATCTGGCAAGTATTGGTTGAGCACCTGCTGTGTGCCAGGCACTGGGATGCTACAGTGAATGAGGCTGAAAAAGTCCCGCCCTCAGCGGCTGCTTAATGTGCTAGCAGGGACGTAGGCAGGCAGGCATCCCTAAGAGGAACCAGGCGATTTCGGAGAGTGTGAAGAAAGAAATGAAACAGGTGACAAGAGAGAAAGTCCTAGGGGATCCCTTTGGTGAGTGGCCAGGGAAGGACTCTCCAGATGGAAGGAATAGCCAGTGCAGAGGCTCCGGGGTGGCCAGAAAAAGGGGTGTGCTTGAGATGTCAAGAGGAGTCAGGGCAGAGTGAGTGAGGGGCAAGGAGAGGGAATGAGGCTGGAGAGACCTGCAGACATCCCACCTTGCAGGGCTTTGTAGCTAGTGGTTGGGAACCTAGCTTTTATCAGAGGTAGGATGAGAAGTCAGGTGAGTTTTTACCAGGGTGTGATTTTTAAAAATCACCTTGGCTGCTGGGTGGGGGCAAAGAGAGGAGGGTTGAAGGCAGGAAGCCCCAGGGGTCCCCCAGGAGACTCCTCCAGAGAGACCCCTTTCAAGGCTCAGGAGCGCAGAGGCCAAAGGCCTCTCGGAGAGGGGTGGGGAGACGGCTGGGCCCTTTCGAGGTGCCCGGCAGGGCTCCCAGAGCTGGGGTGTTGTGAAGGACCCCAGCCAGGGGGACCCCAGCCCCTCAGGGTCTCCCCTCTCTGTTGCAGACGGGCAGCCCCATCCCGGCCTCAGCGAAGCCCTCCCCCGTGCCACCTCCGCCACCCATCGGATCAGCAGCTGGTGAGTGCCACGCTGGCCCTGACCTCAGGGAGGGCAGGGGGGCAAGCAGGATGTGCCTAGGCCCGAAGGAAGCCCCCGGGGAGTGAGAAGGGGAAAGGAGGGAATCAGGAGGCCAGGCAGGAGGAGGTGGCTCCCAGCAGGCAAGCCCCTGGGCATGTGCAGGGGGTGGGGAAGACGGGATGAACACAGACAGTCAACTCTCATTATCCCTGCCAGGAGCAGGGCCGGAGGGACAGGAGCCTGAAGGTTAGACCCTTGGAGTCCTGTCTCTGCCAGGTGTTGACCCTTAGAATGATGTCAGGCCTCTCTAAGCCTCAGTTTCCCCATCTGTAAAATAGAGTCCCTAAGGCGCATCTCACACACTGGCCTTGAGGACCCCAGGGAGGTTGGACAGGAGCAGGAACTGACAGCAATGGTGAAAGCAGCGACCCTGTATTAAGTCTTGGTGGGCGCTCATATGTAATAAGCGTTGCAACGGGTTAATGATAGCTCCCATTTGTTGAGCGCTTGCTGTGGACTAGCCTCTTGGCAGAGGTTTACCCCGGTGAATCTTTGCCGTGGCCCTGGAGTGGGGGGTGGTCCTGTTGGTATCACATGTCACCGATGGGGCTGAGAGGGGTGACCCTGTGATTTCTGCTCGGCCTCTCGGTGGAACCCATTTCTGTACCTGTTGGGTAGGCACGATCGACAACCCCTCCTGGAGGCAGGGTCCTGAAAATGAAAGGAGATTTATCAGGAGCATTCATGATAAGAACCCACGTTGGTTGTGGGCTTACCAGGAGCCAGGCATCTGGGGAAGTGAAGCATTTTCCCAGCACGGAGTTGTCTCCTCCTCTCCCTACACTTCCAGGGATCGGGGTCAAGGTCCTCATTTGAAGGCTTGTAGTTGCGACCATTTTAAATGAGCACATACCTCATGTGAACTTTTCTTTGACTATGGATATGAGAAAGCTCCTTAGATGTTGCATAAGGACACAGGGGCTCCTGGTTTTGGGGACTCGTTCCCATTTTTAGGATTGGAAAACTGAGGCTCAGTGAGGTTGCTTCGCCTTCCCCCTTTCCCCCAAAGGAGGTCAGGGTCCTTGGGGCCAGAGGCTGAGCAGGGTCCTTCAACCACTCCTGACTCTGCCCTTGCAAGAGGGGAACTGCAGGGGAAAGGGCATTCCCCTGAGTTGTTTATGCCGCAGAGTTGCACGAAATTTGCTGGAAAGTGAGACTAAATGAACTAAATCACCCCAGTTGGGGGAAAACCTCTTGGTCTTATGCAGCTGGGGGCACAGATCAGAGCCTTGGGCCCTCCTGGGAGACAGATGAGAGTTGACTGTGCCGCCAGACTCGAGGACATGCCTTGTGACCCTGGTGTGACCCCTGGTGGACCCTGCACACTCTCCCACAAAGCAACAGGGCTGGGCTACATGGACAGGTGCGTCCTGGGAGCTGAATGTGGTCCAACAGCTCTGGAAGGGCCACATCCACTCCCCCTACCTCCCCGCCCTCACCTCCACGCTCCTGGCCCCTCTGAGGTCGCCCTCAGGCTGGGTCTCTGGGGCTTGTCTCAGACTGCCTACAAGGACCCCCTCCCCTGCCCAAGGAAGGGAAACTGAGGCCTGTGGCTAACCTGTCCCCATTGGCACTTCCTTGCAGTTGCTGGGATGGAGGCAGCCTGGACTTCCAGCCGGGCTCCCCACCACCCCACCTCCTGGGCCACTTCCCTGGCCCCCCTGATGGCCAGGGGACCTGGGAGCACCCCCTGGTCCAGGAAGCCAGGGAGGGCATCCCATCTGAGCGGAGGTTCGAGGACTCGGTCATTGTGAGAACTCTGAAGCCCCACATTGAGCTTGAGGGATCTAGAAGGTTCTTGCACCATCAGGGTGAAACGAAGCTCTTGGAGAAGGTCCCCCGGGGCCACCCCAGGTTCGACTGGCTCCGAGACACAGATGAGCAGGCCCCACCCCAGGATGCAGAGCTGCACCTGGACCTGCCGCCCCAGCCCCTGCCCCTCACCTCCTTCAGGACAGTGCTTGTCCCGGTGGAAGATACCACTAAGACGTTAGATGTGACGGTGGTGGACACCAGAGAGCACCTGGCAGACCTCGAAGGGCTGGCTCAGCCGTCGGAGTGGGGCCTGCCCAGGTCGGCCTCGGAGGTGGCCACGCAGACCTGGACGGTGAACTCAGAGGCATCTGTGGAGCGGCTGCAGCCACTGCTGCCCCCGATCCGGACGGGGCCCTACCTGTGTGAGCTGCTGGAGGAGGTGGCCAAGGGGGTGGCCAGCCCAGATGAGGACGAAGACGAGGAGCCGGCCGTGTTCCCGTGCATCGAGTGCAGCATCTACTTCAAGCAGAAGGAGCACCTTCTGGAGCACATGAGCCAGCACCGCCGAGCCCCGGGCCAGGAGCCCCCTGCTGACTTGGCCCTACCACTGGCCTGCGGAGAGTGCGGCTGGGCCTTCGCCGACCCCGGTGCCCTGGAGCAGCACCGGCAGTTGCACCAGGCATCCAGGGAGAAGATCATCGAAGAGATCCAGAAACTGAAGCAGGTCCCCCCAGGCGACGAGGGCCGGGAGGCACGGCTGCAGTGCCCCAAGTGCATCTTTGGCACCAATTCCTCCAAGGCCTTTGTGCAGCATGCCAAAATGCACGTGCGCGAGCCTCCCGGCCAACCTGCCAGGAAACCCTTCGGGAGCGGCAGCGGGGCTGGCAGCCCAGGCCCTGATGCCACCACCCTCACCTACCGATCCTACCGAGCCTCCTCAGGGCTCAGGGGCTGCGTTTTCTGTGGCTTCCCCGCGCCCAGTGAGAGCCTGCTCAGGGAGCACATGAGGCTTGCGCATGCCCAGCCCCACTGGGAGGACGATGCTGAGGCTTTTGAGAAGGACCCTGCCAGCCAGCCGGGCACCAGCCAGGATGCATATGCCCGCTTCCCTGATGCTGCTGAGGACTACTTTGGTAAAGCTGAACCGCTCTTGGCCCCCTCGTGGCAGGAGAACCCCGCTGGATATGACCCCAGCCTGGCCTTTGGCCCAGGCTGCCAACAGCTGGGCATGAGGGATTTCCCACTGTCAAAGCCCCTTCTGCACGGCTCAGACCAGAGGCTCCCCGGAAGGCCAGCCTTTCCCTCACCTCTAGCCTCCGCCCCCTACTCCTTACAGCCCAGTAGAAACAAGAGTGTGGTCCCCCCACAGGGGCTCCCGGCCCAGCTGGGGGACCGGAGACACCCTTGGAGTGAAGAGGAGGAAGACATACCACTGGCCTCGGAAATGGACTTTTCCCCCGAAAATGGGGTTTTTCCACCCCTAGCTGCCCCCAGCCTCATCCCGCAGCTGGCCCTGGACCTGAAGCGGACCTTCCGGAAAGCTCTGAGGGCAGCCGAGGCCTCACGGGCACAGCAGCAGCAGCTCCGAGGGATGGTGCCCCTTGTGCTGGTGGCAAAGCTGGGGCCACAGGTCATGGCTGCGGTGACCAGGGTGCCCCCAAGGCTGCAGCCTGAGGAGCTGGGGCTGGGGGGCGCCCATCCCCTGGACTTCTTGCTCCTGGAGGCGCCGCTGGGCGGCCCGCTGGGGCTGGACGCCCTCCTGGATGAGGACCCAGCAGTGGCACTAAAGCACGAGGAGCGCAAGTGTCCCTACTGCCCCGATCGCTTCCACAACGGCATCGGCTTGGCCAACCATGTCCGGGGCCACCTGAACCGCGTGGGCGTCAGCTACAATGTGCGACACTTCATCTCTGCCGAGGAGGTGAAGGCCATTGAGCGCAGGTTCTCCTTCCAGAAGAAGAAGAAAAAAGGTAGGGCGGCTTTGCTCCGGCACCCACCTCCCTCCGAGGCCCAAGAGACGCACAGCCCGGCAGCTGAGTTCTGAACCGAGCAACCCTCACTCTAAATCCTCCCATAGTGCCAAGCAGGGGGAAGTCAGGGCCTCCCCTTCTGGAAGACTGGGAGCTGCGGCAGAGGCCACCACATCGGTGGAGGTGCGGGGACGCCCCAATGCCCTGGCCCTTCCGGCCGCTGGAGGAAGGAGTATGGGCAGAGGAGGCAGCCCCAGGCAGGGAATGTCACTGATGTCTTCATTCGACAAATATTGAGAGGTCCCCTCTGTTCTGGGCACCTGGGGACACAGCAGAGAACGAAACAGCAGTCCCTGCTCTCTTGGAGTTCACGGCCCAGTAATAGGAGGGTGGGACCCTGGCCGGCTTCAGAACCCCTGGGGCAGCCTGTGAGGTATGCAGATTCCCAGGCACCAGGGTTTTGATTCTGGAGGTCTGTCTGCAACACGAGTGCCCTGGGTGGTTCTGACGCTGGCAGACATGCCCCACTTGAGGGAGGTGCTGGTGAGGTGTTTGAGAGAGAGAGAGAGAGAGAGAGAGAGAGAGTGTGTGTGTGTGTGTGTGTGTGTGTGTGTGTGTGTATGCACACACATATGCATGCACTGGGGGTAAGGGACAGGGGGCAGACAGCCACAAAATCAGGCACTTACAATGGTGAGTGACCAGGGCTGTGATGGAGGAAGCTGGGGGCTGGGGAAGCCCAGAGGAGGTCCCTGACTCCACCTGGGGGTGTCCAAGCAGGCTTCCAGAGGAGAACATCCCATCCATTTGGCCATTTCTTCATTCAACAAATATTTAATTGACAGCACTGGAGTGATAGTGAGCAAAAATACACATGCGCTCTAGACACGAGAAGGATATTAATCGAACCCTCAGCCAAAGGACTGCAAATCCACAACTGGAGAAGGGTTTCTGAGGGTGGAGTCCCTGATGCTGAGAACTATGTGCGGGGAAACGTAGAAGGTCAGGCAGAGGAGGCTTCTTGGAGTGGGAGGATGGGAGGACATGTGAGCACACAGGAGCTGATGCAGACAGGAGGGTGAATGGCGAAGGGAAAGGGAGGTGTCCAGGGTCACAGGTGGCACTGGCTGTGTGATCTGTGTAGGGGGAGCAACCCCGGGAACGGGAAGGGCTGGGGCCAGAGAGTCACCCCTCCAGGCAGTCCATGTCTTCTCTCCCTCCACAGTGGCTAACTTTGACCCAGGCACCTTTAGCCTGATGCGCTGTGACTTCTGTGGGGCTGGTTTCGACACCCGGGCCGGCCTCTCCAGCCACGCCCGGGCCCACCTACGTGACTTCGGCATCACTAACTGGGAGCTCACCGTGTCGCCCATCAACATCCTGCAAGAGCTGCTGGCCACCTCCGCTGCTGAGCGGCCCCCCAGCCCCCTGGGCTGTGAACCTGGGGGGTCACCTAGCGGCTTCTTGACCTCGCGTCGGCCCCGCTTACCTCTAGCAGTGCCCTTTCCACCCACCTGGGCTGAGGACCCCGGGCCAGCCTACGGAGATGGTAAGGGGAGAGGGTGCGGATTGGGTTGGGGCCCTGACCCTTCTCAGGGGCCCAGAGAGATGCGCCGGTGGGTGGGGGGGAGGGACAGCCAATCCGCTTTCCTGGTAGTGTTCCAAGTCACTTTACAAAGTAAGCTGACAACTGTCCTTACAACTGCCCTGCCATTTAGAGGTTATTTTTGTTTTACTCAGGGGCTGGGCCAGGGCTACTTCTGGATCCAGTTCATCCCTGCCTCGCCTAACAGTGATTTTAACACACGCTTATTCAGCTCTTACTAGGAGCCAAATATATTCTAAGCACTTTACAAACACAAACTTATTTACATCCTCACAACGATGCTATAAGGCAGGTGTTATTATTATCCCCATTTTACAGATGAGGAAACTGAGGCACAATGAAATTAATTAACTTGCCCAAGGACACACAGCCAGAAGGGGTGGAGCTGGGGTTTGAAACCCCAAACAGGTCAGGCTCCAGTGTCCTTGCTCTTAGAAACATCTTCTGTCTAGAGCAGCGCTGTCTGATAGAACTTTGTGAGATGGAAAGGTTCTTTACATACGTCTTCTGTAGGTCACTGCTGGCCACATACGGCTATGGAGCACTTGAAATGTGACTAGTACAAGGTTAATAGTAATTCTGTCAGACATTGCAGAGCTGGAGTCTACATTCTGGATTTTCCTTGGTGCCTACTTTGTCCAGCAGCATTGATAACCCCTCCCATAACTGAGTGCTCGTTGTATACTAAGGTTTCATCCCATTTATGCCTCAAAACCATTCTGTGGGGCTGAGGATTGTTGTGTTCTTGTTTTGTGGATAAGGAAACTGTAGGTCATCTGCTTTGCCACACAGCCACAAAGAGGCAGAGCTAGACTTCTGAACACCATGTTTGGTGGTCTCTCCATGGAGGACAGCTTGGGAAATTCAGGAATAATATTTTGGTGAAGGAGCCTAGGCCTGGGCACCACTGAGGGAGTGGAAAGGTGCAGTACCCAGCCTTGAAAAGCCTGACTTTGTAGGAGCCTTTACTGAATCTCAAAGCAGAGAACTTGGCAGTGAGGAGTAGGTGGGCTCTGGGGAATGGAGAAGCTCCTGAACAGGGGGAACTGTCCAGGGGCTGCTTGGGGCTGAGGTTTCCTTGTTTCTCCTACCTGTAGTTTCCAGGGTCCTACTAGATCTGTACTCTGAACTCCGCTGGACCCATCTGCAAGCCCCCTTACCAGTGAAAGGCACCTGAGGGTCTGCAAAGTGGAGAGTGATGCTATCAAAGCCCCCTCTCCTCTTGGACAAGGAGACCAAGACACAGAAAGGACATAGTGGCTGGCTGAAGTCACAGTTTGGAAAGAGGCAGAGTAGGGACATGACCTCAGGCTTCTTGCCTCTGCTGAAGGCTGTCGCCTGGGCATTCAGCTCACATACCTGGCTAGGTTTGTGGTGTCTCGGGTGGCTGAGAAGTGGAGCTGGCTCTGAGGATGGCTGGGGGCACAGGAGGTAGTTTGTAAGCTACAGCCTTGCCCTCGTCTTTTCTTGTCACTCTGGTAGAGGCCTGAGGTCAGGCTCAAACTCCTTACTTGGCACTGGGTCAGGCCCCCCAGGGATGGCAGCCTGCGTCCAGCAGTCAGGTTCAGCTCTGGTCAACCTGTTTCCACCAGAAGACCTATGTGGCAGCCCTTAGTCAGGGCTGACAGAGATGGTCAAGCCATTGGGGTGTCAGGATTCAGTCTGGTACTGCCCTGGCCTTGTCCACAGGGTGGGCAGCCAATGGGGGGCTCTGATCAGGCTTTCGGTTATCACCTGATGGGCGGGAGGGCCGTTAAGGGGTGGTTTAGAAGATCCTGGAAGCCTTGCCTCAAGGAAAGATGTCCAAGATTAAGGCTAGGTCTGGGCACCCGCCCGCACCGTTTTTAGAAGCATCTCCCACATCACTAGGTGGGCCGTAGGGGGCGGGCGCCCGGTTGGGGGCGGGGCCAACGGTCAGATTCTGGCCCCCCTCAGCTGTCAAGGAACAGCTGGGGGCAATCGGTTTTGTGTCGGAGAGAAACAGGTTGTGCCTGAAATTGGGTGCTGGCGGTCGTGTGGGGAGAGCCGTAGGATTGCGGAACAGCGCCGGCGGGGGCGGGGGGACATTTGGCTACCAGGATGGTGTGGGATCCTCATAGCTGGGATCTGGTGTCTTCCAAAATCTCCAACACGGAAGGGAGAATTCCAGGATAGGGAATGGAACAGGATCCCGGGGCAGGTCCTAGCTCCTCCCGTCGGGGCTCCAGGAGCCTGGATGCTGTTAAGACAAATGCGTGTGGCCAGAGGATTCCCATTTTAGCCTTAGGGGTGTTCGGGGTTGGGGGAAGAGCGTCCCGTCCTGTCCAGGCCAGGGGTGGGAGTGCAGTTGGCCGCCGCGCTCAGCGCGGCGTACGTGCTTCCGCGAGTCCGGGTGCGGGCGGCTCCCTGAGGCTCCAGCCCCATCCCCCAACCCCCGGCGGCCGGACAAGTGTTTCGCTCGCTCGCGGCGCTCGGCGCTCGGCCGGCCGCCCTGGGCGCGCCCCGAGGGGCGGGGCGGAACGGAGCGGGATCAGCGGCGGCGCTCGGCGCTCGGCTGCTCCCGCCTGGGGCGGCCGCCCCGCGTGCGCCGGAGCCAAGATGGCCGCCTCCACCGCCCAGTGCCGAGTGACAAAAGCGGAGAGCAAGGCGGCGGCGGGGCCGCGCGCGGGGGGCGCCCGGGAGCGCGCGCCCGCTGGGGCGCCCCCGCCCAGCCCCCCGAGCCCGGGCCCTGCGGCCCTTCCCGCGCCGCCGCCGCCGCCGCCGCCACCGCCGCCACCGCCGCCGCCGCGGGACGGGCCCAAGGCCGAGCCGGAGCCGGGGCCCGGGCCGGCGCCCGCGCCGGGTAAGAGCCCGCGCCGGGGAGGGTGCGGGGAGGGCAAAGTCGGCATTCTGCCCGCCCCCTGCCGCCGTCCCTGACGCCCGCCGTCCAGTCTCCGGGACTCCCCCTCCCCCCAAGGCCCTCCAGTCGCGCGGGCCCCGGGCCTCCTGTCGCAGCTCGTAGGGTCCCGGGCTTCAGAAACACTCTCCGCCGCTGCTCCGTGGGACCCTCACCCTGTCTGACAGATGTTCCCTGTTCCCCTTGGAGCCCCGGGAGCGTCCCTCGCCACAGTCTCGGTCCCTCCGGCGCGGAAACCCACTCCAAGTCACTTCAGACACGGTCCCTACACCATCTGACAGACGCGCCCACTCCACCCGGCGACTTTGACAAAGTCCTCGGTGTCCCGGGCCCCGGTGGCCCCCGGTACCTGCCTTCTCCTTGCCTCCGTAGGACTCAAACTGAGCATAGGACCTGCATGGCTTCCTGCTCGTAGCACTGAACGACTCCAAAGCCTCAACTAACACACAGTTTCTTCAGCCTCAGAGCTGTTTCCGTACCCCGAACGCTAAACCTGGCGCTCCCCAGGCCACTCAGGCCCCCTTCTCTGAAAAAATTAGACCATGAAAGCATACCTTCGACTCCCTGTTCTCATACACACCTCATTCAGGGAAGCTTCCTGACCTGACGGATGCCTCAGAAACTTCTGCAAAGTTCTGTGATTCCCACTCTTCCTGTCCCCATTCAGATCCCGACTGATCCAGGCTCCCAGTTCTCACCTTACCCCACTTAGGACTCAGCTTGTGATAAGCAGACTACTATGGAGCCCCGAGTTCTCTCTGCAGCCCCAGCTGTCTTGTCTGGTGGAGGTTCCCCACAAGTCTGGTGGAGCCTCTTTCCTGTCCTTGGCTCCTTGTCTCTGCGTTGCTTCTCTGGCCTCTGACTGGCCTTCTCTTACTGAATTCCCCTTCTGACTGCCACGTACCTACTTCCAAGACTGACTTGGTCCCCTGCACAAGTTCTGCCCAGAGAGATATTTTGTCAGACCTAGGATGGGAGTCACTGCCCCAACCAGTGTGTGTTCTCGGTGGGTGGAAGCTGCTCCTAGTCCCCACTGTCAGTTTGCAGCCTTGATATCCTGGTGCTGGGGGTTTGGATGGAGCCTCTGCTCTCATAGGGTGTTTCCTCCCAGAGTGAGAGCACATGCCAAGGATGAGGAAAAAGGCTCCATGCCCCCACTCTCAGTCTTTATGGGGGTAGACAGCTCAGCCTGGGCTGAGCTTGTTTTCCTAACCTCACAGGCCTGGGTTCTGAGGAAAACACAATGGTGGCCATGGACTTGGGCTCCCCCCCGCTCCCCAAGAAGAGCCTGCCTGTCCCTGGGCCCTTGGAGCAGGTGGCCAATCGGCTGAGTAGCAAAGTGGCTGCAGAGGTTCCTCATGGCAGCAAGCAGGAGCTGCCAGATCTCAAGGGTGAGTGACCCAGGTGGCAAGGTGGGGGTGCTGACCAGGCCGGTCACACTCACAGGGAACTCTTGGGCCTGGGGTTAGTGTGAGGTCAGCAGCTTTCTCTTCACCCCAAGGCACTAAGGAGACCTCTGGTTGTCTTCTGTCCAGCTTCTGCTGCCCTGGGCGAGCATGGCCTTGAGCTGTAACCTCACTGGGCGGGGGAGGGACATCCAGGGAAACAGCGTGGTTTTCAAGAGCTCGCACTTAGACCCAGTTCATTTGCTGACTTTGGCCCTCATTAGCTGTGTGATCTTCTGTGTGATACTGTGTTGTCTGTATGTTGATATTGATATCATTATTGAGTAGTTGACAGGCACTGTGCTGGACTCCAGGGATGTGAGAGAGCAGAACCGACCTGGTACTTGTCCTTGGAGTCATTAAAATTGGGGAGCAGGGAGGCAGAGAAGGAGACAGGCGGCGATAAGGGCTCTGCAGAATAGGGTGTAGGGCACCACAGGGACTGTGGCTGGGCCATCCAACCCAGTGTTTGGGGCTCGAGTTGAGCTGCAGAGGCTGGCTAGGACAGTTCTGGGAAGCGTGTGACTGGCGGGTCAGTGTTTGTGTGAACGCCTCTTGCAGGGACACCCTGGTACGTTGGATATCTGAAAGGCATTCTACTGGCTGGACCACAGAAGGGCTCTGCCTCCTGCTGTGTGCCCTTGGGCATAATTCTTCCCTCTCTGAGACTCAGTTTCCTTATTTGCAAACTGGACAGGCTGATTTCTACCTTGTTAGGGTCATTTTAAGGATCAGGGAGGCTTGCAGGGAGCCTGGGTGAGTGGGGTCCTGGGAGGAGGAGAAGTGGGGAGGGCAGGGCTCAAGGGGCCTCACAGTCAGCTCTCTTGGCCTCCATCTCGCCCTCCAGCCCAGAGCCTGACCACCTGCGAGGTCTGCGGTGCCTGCTTTGAGACACGCAAGGGCCTGTCCAGCCACGCACGCTCCCACCTGCGGCAGCTGGGGGTGGCCGAGTCGGAGAGCAGCGGTGCCCCCATTGACCTCCTCTACGAGCTCGTGAAGCAGAAGGGCCTGCCCGACACACCCCTTGGGCTGCCCCCGGGCCTGTCTAAGAAGTCCAACTCACCGAAGGAGGTGGTCGCTGGGGCCCCCCGGCCTGGCCTGCTTGCCTTGGCCAAGCCCTTGGATGCCCCTGCTGTCAACAAGGCCATCAAGTCACCTCCTGGCTTCTCGACCAAGGGCTTGGCCCATCCGCCCAGCTCCCCACTCCTCAAGAAGGCACCACTGGCCCTGGCGGGCTCCCCTACCCCCAAGAATCCTGAGGACAAGAGCCCCCAGCTGTCCCTGAGCCCCCGGCCAGCCTCCCCAAAGGCACAGTGGCCCCAGTCTGAGGACGAAGGGCCCCTGAACCTCAGTGAGTGCGGGTCCCGGGAGCTGAGGGAGGTCCTGGCACCGGGAGGGCTGCAGAGCCCAGGGTGGGGACAATGGGGACTACAGCTCCTATGTCCTGGGTCCGCTGGGTCAGAATGTTGGTCAGAGCACTGTGTCTCCTCTTGGGCTGGCCATGCAGCATATTATCATCTGCCTCCCACTATACTTTGCTGTTCTTCCCCCTGGAGGCCTGGCTGTGGCTGCTGAGCCTGCCAGGGTCATCCTCACTACTTAGGGGCACTCTTGGCCTTCTCTGAGCCTGAGGGTTGGGGCAGTGAAGGTAATCAGAACTCCTGTGGGCCTGGCTTCCCCAGAGGGGCATCTTGGGTCCTATAGGCAGGCAGATGGCCCACCTGGCAGGAGGTCCTGTAGTTGGCCCTGACTTCACATCTTCCTGGCTGTCTGTGCAGAGGCACCTCTAATGTGCCTATGGGTGGAGCCATACCTCCCGGGCTGCCTGTGGGCATGACAAAGAAGGGTTTGGGAAGAACCACTCTCCTCCCTCCCCCGTGCAGTGAGCAGGTTTAGCATGGCGTCCCTTAGGAAGTCAGGCCTTCCCACACATTTGTGGGTTTTAGCCTGGGGTGAGCCCAGGGTCTGGCCCCCTGCCCAATGGGGCACCCCAGTTGGCACCTCATGTTCCCATGAAGCTGCTTCCATTGTCTGCTCTGCTTTCAGGAGCAAGGCCCTGAGCGGGTCTGCCCTTGGCTCTATGATGCTTGGCAGCTGGGTGAGGCCCCTGGTTTGCACCCACACAGCTCCCACAGCTGGGGTCCCGGGGAAGAGTGCCTGGGAGCATCAGATTGTGCCACTGGAATTTGGCCACCACCTCTCCACCTCACACCCTTAAGTTCTCCACACTCACCTTGATGCGAAAGGGCTAGGCAGGGAACAGGACTTTCTGTTTCCCAAAACCTCTTAAAATAAACCTGCGGCATGAGTCTTGATCCCCAAACGGCCTGGGCAGCCTTGAATCATATCAGGTCTTCTTGCCTCAGTCCCCCAGGGCCGGCCAAGGTGGCGGCCGTGAACCCCCCCCCTGTGTTTTGTCTCCGCAGCTTTAGATAGTGACGGGGGCAGAGAGCTGGACTGCCAGCTGTGCGGTGCCTGGTTTGAGACCCGCAAGGGCCTGTCCAGCCACGCCCGTGCCCACCTGCGCCACCTGGGCGTCAGCGACCCGGACGCCAAGGGATCCCCCATAGACGTGCTCCACGGGCTCATCAGGAGGGACGGCGTCCAGATCCGCCTCCCACCCGGGCGCGGCACCCTGGCCCAGCTGGGGCGGCCTCCTCCCACCTCTACGGCCCTCTCCTTGCTCCCCCCCCCACCGCCGGCCAAGAAGGCCAAGCTGAAGGCCGCGGGTACGGCCAGCCCCTGGGGGAAGCAGGACCTCTCGGCCGCCGCAGCCGCCGGCATTTTCTGGGCCTCTGATGTGGAGCCGTCTCCTCTCAACCTCTGTAGGTTCTCGCTTCAGCCGCTCCCTCCTCCCTGCGGGCCCTGGAGCCCCTCCCGGGGGGGTCGCAGCCCCCTCCCTACTCCTTTCCTGCTGGGGCAGGGAGTAGACAGGGGCCCTTGGCAGTGGGCTGGTTCTGCCCAGAGATCTTGTTGGCAGTTGGCTGCTAGGCCCTCTCTCTTGGCCTTTGAGCTCCATGACTGTGACCTTCCCTGAGAATAAAGGCCAAGGGTGGGGTGCTGCCTTTTGGTGTGGAAGTCCATGGTTGCCCCTTGTCTGGATGGTATTTGGCACTTAAGGCTACTACTTCCTGCCCTCCTGCCCCCATCCTTGTCGGGACCCGGGACCCGCAGAGCTGTGGAGTCTTGGTTCCGTCCTCTGCCAGGACCAAGGGCCCATGCGCTCTCTGGAGCCTCCCCTCGCTCCTGCTGAGTGTCTGGCCCCCGCCCCACTCCTCAGTTCCCTCGCTTGCACCTGCCCTCCACCACCACCCCAGCCTGTGGGCATGCTGCTGCCCATGCCCAGCCGACCAGGAGACCCACAGACAAGAATGCTAATGATACCCGCGATGCTAATTACTCCTTTCTCCTGCTGCAGCCTCGGGCCCAGAGCCAGCTCGAGACATCCGCTGTGAGTTCTGTGGTGAGTTCTTCGAGAACCGCAAGGGCCTATCAAGTCACGCACGCTCGCACCTGCGGCAGATGGGCGTGACCGAGTGGTATGTCAACGGCTCACCCATTGACACACTACGGGAGATCCTCAAGAGACGGACCCAGTCCCGGCCTGGCGGCCCCGCTAACCCACCAGGGCCAAGCCCAAAAGCCCTGGCCAAGGTGGTGGGCAGCGGAGGTCCTGGCAGCTCGCTGGAAGCCCGCAGCCCTGCAGACCTTCACCTCTCACCCCTGGCCAAGAAGTTGCCACCGCCACCAGGCAGCCCCCTGGGCCACTCACCAACTGCCTCTCCTCCTCCCACGGCCCGGAAGATGTTTCCAGGCCTGGCCGCACCCTCCCTGCCCAAGAAGCTGAAGCCTGAACAAATGCGGGTGGAGATCAAACGGGAGATGCTGCCAGGGGCCCTTCATGGGGAGCCACACCCATCCGAGGGTCCCTGGGCGGCGCCACGGGAAGACATGGCCCCCCTGAACCTGTGTAAGTGTGACCCCGGGGGCAGGGCAGTGAGAGCAGGTAGAGGGGTCTCCCTCCGCCCCCTCCCACACTTCATGGGTACCCAGAGCACCCAGGGTAGAAATAGAAGGGAGGGTACACAGGTCCAGAGAACAAGGGGTTAGCTGTGCGTTCTTGCTGTGCAGACCCTCAGCCGAGCTGCTTCTTGATTCTCCATCCACACTGGGGAGGCAGAATTGTGCCATTCAATGAGGCCCAGAAGATTTTACCTCTTGGGCCACTGTCAAGTCAGTTGGTAGTGTCTACCAACCAGATTCCTAGGGAGAAAGATTGCAGGGTCAATTAGTGATGTCTGCCATGGGTGAGAGTATAGGGACCGGAAGTGGGAGGCTGTACCTTCTTTCTGACATTCCTGGTTGCTAAGTTGTTTAACATTTGGAGCCAGGTTTAAGTTAAGTGCTCAGCTCTTCCACTCCAGCAATATGTGACCTTGGGCGAGTTTCCTCTTTCTGGAGGTAGAAGATAAGCATGGTCCGAGCTCTGTGTAGTTCCAGAGTGGTGTAAAGCACTTTGGACGGTGCCTGCTTAAACGAAGCCGTGTGTATGCAGGAGTCGGTAGTCGTACTGTCCCTGTCACTGTTCTTTCTGCTCAGTTGGCTGAGTTGTGTGCTGAGCAGGTGAGGATGGCCCAGGCCTCTGCCTCAGTGCTCAGGTATATTTCATACCAGCTGTGTGACACATGCTTGGAGCTGCTCCCTCCAGGGGGAGGTTTCCATCTGCATTTTGTAGAGGAGGAAACTGAGGCTCAGAGGGGAAGTGGTTTGCCCAGTGTAACATAGGGGGTCACAGCCAAGCTGGTGTCTGAGCCCAGGATCGAGGAAGTGCTTGCTCCTCACTGCTTCTCAATGTCACAGGGAATCATCTTGAAGCCAGCTAGAATTTGAGGTGACAGGACAAGCAGAAGGGCTGAATGTACACAAGGGCCCCTGGAAGCGGATGAGGGAACGGGTCATTTGGGTCTGGGGCTGCATGGACGGGACAGCCAGGCACTTAACATTAGCCTTGAGCTTGGAGGCTTCCCGCCGCAGCAGCCGCCTCCTTCTCCTCCCCCTCCCTCCACCCTGGACCCCCTGCAGCGTCCCGGGCAGAGCCTGTGCGTGACATCCGCTGTGAGTTCTGCGGTGAGTTCTTCGAGAACCGCAAGGGCCTGTCGAGCCACGCGCGCTCCCACCTGCGGCAGATGGGCGTGACCGAGTGGTCTGTCAATGGCTCGCCCATCGACACGCTGCGGGAGATCCTCAAGAAGAAGTCCAAACCGTGCCTCATCAAGAAAGAGCCGCCAGCCGGAGACCTGGCCCCTGCCTTGGCTGAGGATGGGCCTCCCACGGCTGCTCCTGGGCCTGTGCAGGCACCCCTGCCACTGGCGCCAATGGCAGGCCGCCCAGGCAAACCAGGAGCTGGGCCCGCCCAGGTTCCTCGAGAGCTCAGCCTGGCGCCCATCACCGGTGCCAAGCCTGCAGCCACTGGCTACCTGGGCTCAGTGGCAGCCAAGCGGCCCCTGCAGGAGGACCGCCTCCTCCCAGCAGAGGTTAAGGCCAAGACCTACATCCAGACCGAACTGCCCTTCAAGGCAAAGACCCTTCACGAGAAGACCTCCCACTCCTGTAAGCAGTGGGTGGCAGGGTCCTGGGAGGGCATCTGCTGGGGCCTGCAGGGCCTGGCAGTGCCACACACACACTGACACCCAGCAGGGGCCCATGGCAAGGCCCCAGTGGGAGGCGGGACTGACTCCTGACCTGGGCTGGGCCTTCTGGGTACTCTTGTTCCCTTTGGGCTGGGACTCAGCGGCACCCCCTCTGCCTGCAGCCACTGAGGCCTGCTGTGAGCTGTGTGGCCTTTACTTCGAAAACCGCAAGGCCCTGGCCAGCCACGCGCGGGCGCACCTGCGGCAATTTGGCGTGACCGAGTGGTGTGTGAACGGCTCACCCATTGAGACACTGAGCGAGTGGATCAAGCACCGGCCCCAGAAGGTGGGGGCCTACCGCAGCTACATCCAGGGCGGCCGCCCTTTCACCAAGAAGTTCCGCAGCGCCGGGCATGGCCGTGACAGCGACAAGCGGCCGCCCCTAGGGCTGGCACCTGGGGGCCTGGCTGTGGTGGGCCGCAGTGCTGGGGGTGAGCCAGGGCCTGAGGCTGGCCGGGCAGCTGACAGTGGTGAGCGGCCTCTGGCAGCCAGCCCGCCAGGCACTGTGAAGGCCGAGGAGCACCAGCGGCAGAACATCAACAGTGAGTGCTGGTGGAAGGGGGTTTTGAGGGTGGGGGACACCTGCCACCGGCGTTCTCCAGTGTGCGTGTGCCCTTTGTCACTTCCCCAGTTGCTCACCCATTCTCCCCTCTGGGCACCATCCCACCTGTCCTGAGGCCCAGGCAGCATCCAGTCACCAGCTGTCCTGTCTTACAGTTCCCCATAGCCTCCACCCCTTGCTTGCTAAAGGCAGGAACTTTCCCAGGAGTCTTGCCCTCTGGCTTATCTCCTGTTCCTCCCTTCACCTTTCCCCACCTCAGAATTTGAGCGCCGACAAGCCCGCCCTCCAGACGCCTCTGCGGTCCGGGGGGGAGAAGAGGCCAATGATCTACAGCAGAAGCTGGAAGAGGTGCGGCAGCCCCCGCCCCGGGTCCGGCCAGTCCCCTCCCTGGTACCCCGGCCCCCCCAGACATCACTGGTCAAATTTGTTGGCAACATCTACACTCTCAAGTGCAGGTATGCAGCCCCCTGGCGCGGTGGGGAGAAAGTCCACCCACCTGGGGCTTGGTCTCCCAGAGCCTCTGAACAAGACAGGTTGGTGGGCGTCAGCAGATAGAGCCTCAAGGACTGCCTTAGAGTGTGGCTGGACCCAGGGTAAGGGCTTCTCAACAAACAGCGGCACCTCAGAGCATTAACCTGGGACCCTGAGGGTTCCAGTGCTGGCTCTGACACTTAGCAGCATAGTGACCTTGAGCAAGGGCTTCCTGCCCCATGCCTCAATATTCCCACCTATAAAATGGGGTTGGTAACAGATTTGCTGTGAGGATTAAAAAAATTGAATATTTATAAAGCACTCGAACTATGTCTAACATATGGTAAGCACTCAATGAGTGTTTGCCTGATTAAGGAAAATATAGGTCTTAGTTCATTTTTATCAAAGTCCAGGCGTACATCCAAGGCTAGGAAACTGGGTCTGAGACTTAAGGTGGCCTGCCTCAGCCCACATAGGCCAAGTCAGAAGTAAGATTTGAACTCAAGTCTTTGGAGCCATGAGCTCAGGTCCTGAGCCCCTGTTCAATGAGGCCTCCCTCAAGCGCAGGGAGTTGGTGAGTTGGGTGCATGAGCAGGGTGGGTGTGAGTTAGTGCCTGACCCCTTTTCCCCAGCTGCTGTCCTTCTGTCTTGGAGCCTGGTGGGGTAGGGTCTGCCTCTCTGGGCTCTCTCCCCTCTCAGATCACATGCTTCAGTCTGATGGCAGAGGGACTTGGGAAGCCCGATGGCACTTTCCCAGCATCAGAGCCAGCAGACTGCCCTGAGCATAGAGATGGGGGTCATTAGGGGACCCTACCTTGATCCTGGGATGGGTACAGGTAACTGTCCACGAGGAAACATCTGGCGTCTGGGTCCCCTTCCCTGAACTTCTTGGCTGGCTGTCTCCACGCTGAGTAGTGGCGGGTGTGCCCGATGCTCAGGGACCGGGGCAGGCCTACACATCTGCCTCTCCTCATGGCAGTGGCCACTCTTCTCTCTTTTTCTGTTCCTCCACACAGGTTCTGTGAGGTGGAATTCCAGGGGCCCCTCTCTATCCAGGAGGAGTGGGTGCGGCACTTACAGCGGCACATCCTGGAGATGAATTTCTCCAAAGCGGACCCCCCGCCTGAGGAGCCCCGGGCCCTGCAGGCACAGACAGCGGCGGCAGACGCGCCCTAACACAGAAGCATTCCAAATTCCCTCTTGTGCCACCTCCGTCTCCTCTTTCTCCTCCGTCTCTTCCACCCTCTCCTCCCTCTTTCTTTTCCGTTTCCAAAGGAGCAAGCCAAAACCTCAAACCGGTACCCCTTGGGGGCCGGGCACACTACAGCCGGGGCGCCAGGAGCCAGCTAGCGGCCCTTCCCCCAGCCCGAGGGCTCTGGGGCCACACACAGCGCATCTTCCTTCAGCCCGTGCCCACCTGGTCGAGCAGGGGGAGAGGCCAGGTCTCTTGTGGTGGCAGCTGATCTGGTCAAGGGGAGGAAGGCCAGCGCTCCCCCCGCATCTAGCAGCCAGGCAGGGCTATGTTTGCCATCCGTGGCCATTTGCAAAGACCCCAAAGACCCCTGTCTTGGTTCCCTCTTGCCCCTGTGAATATCCTCTCACACATGCACACACACAGACACGCACACACAGACATGCACACACACACACACACACACACACACACACCGGCACACACATACACACATGCATACATGCACCTCGTGAGACCCAGGATCTGCCCCAGCCCCCCAGTTCCTGAGTCAAACGACCACATCATGCCACGGTGCTTGCTCAGGGGAAGGCACGCTCCCTCTGAGGGCCTGCTGGGGCCTGGGAGCCCCCCACTGAGCCCATGATGCCACGGAAATCCTTATTGGCCGCCCCCCCAACCAGAGGGGCCTTCCTAGCCTGGAAGAGCTCAGAGCTGACAGCTGCCTCCTGCCATGTCAAGGCCCCCCCAGAGCCTTGGGGGACTCCGGGGCCCAGGAGGGGGTGGGGATGGGACTCTCCTCCCCCACCCCCACTCCCCTCCCTCTTTTCACTGTTGCTTTCTATGTATAGCTCCCTAGACCTTTCACTTTTTTAAAAACGCGTTTTGTGTAGAGAATAAGGAACGTGGATCTTTTTATTTTGCAATCCTGGGCCAGCTAGAGACCGGGAGCTGATTGACCTTTTAACTTTTTTCAGTGGCCACATTTTGGTTATCGATGTACCTAGAAGTATGTAAATTAGATTAAATTTCTCTTCTGGAAACACCCTGGGGCAGGCGGCCAGCGTGTGTTTCTCTGTCGAGTGGACAGGCTGGCATTGCCTGGCAGCCGGGGCTGGGATCGAGCCGCCTCCTCCCAGAGCCCCCGGAGGCCCTGGGTTTTCCTGTTGGCTGCCAAGCTGACCGGACCCAGCTGGGGATGAGCCCAAGTCCCCAGCTGTTGGCCCTCAATGGCATGGTTTGTGGGGGGCTCTGGCTGGCTGGTTAGCTGGCTGGCTGGCGAAGCAGCTCCCGTGAGCAGTGGAGAGGAACCAAGGCTCTGGGCAGCTGGTCTAGGAAGGGAGCCAGGATGAAGTGATGAAGCTGGAAGGGCTCTCCAAGGGCAGGAGCTGTCCAGTGAGGGTGTGGGGGACCTGCGGGGGGGGAGGGGCGGAGGGCACACAGTTGCTGGCAGCCTTCAGAGAACTGGGGCCAGCGTGCCTTCAAGACATGTGACTTGTCTGGAGACACGGGCACCCTGAACCTGAATCACACGAGGGGAAAAGGGAGCTGCCGGTTCCTTTGTGATGTTATTTATTTTCTCACTCTGCAAATGTTTATTGAACATTTCTGAGATTTTAAGAGATTTTGTTGGCTGCTCCTTCTTGTTTATTGCATGTGGTTTTTCAGCTCATCATTTTCACTTCAGTGGCCAAGGGCTGGAAAGTGGGAATAACCTCATGAAGTGTAGAGGCCTCCTCTACCCTCAACGCCATTGCCCCAGGCCTCCCACCATGCCCCTGCCTGGGAGGGACAGGCTAACAAGCTGTGATAACATGCCCCTGAGAGTGGTCTTGGCCTGTACTCTTGGCTTTTCTGGTCCAGTGAGGTCAGGGCACACATCTCGCCTGGCGGAGGAAGGACTCTACCACTTCTGTCCGTCCCACCCTGTGAGTGGGCATGTCCAAGACTTTGAAGGTGGGAAGGGCGTCTCTTGGAATGAGCTGGCCCATAGGCACTTCCCCTTTTCAGCTTTTTATAAATTAGTTTTAAAAATATAAAAGTGATGGAAGCTGGATTAAAAAAGTTCAAATGGCACAAGACCTTATAAAAACATGGGAAGTTCCTCCCCACCCACACATGAAGTGATAGCTATGTAGGTCCTCGCGAGGGTCGCATACTCTTCTTAGCTCAGAGGGATCTTTTCCTAAAATTTTGAGCATGCCCCTTCCCTTCTCAGGCCGTTCTGTCTCAGAGGCAGAGCATAGGATGTTAACAAAATCACCCAAATGAAGGTAAAATGATGGCTGTGGTATGTGCCTTGAAGGAAGCTGTAGGATCCACGAGAGGTGTCTGGGGGCTCAGCTTTAATTTGGAGAACAGGCAGGCATCTGAGCATGACACTTCAATGAGCCCCAGGGCTGGTGTGCACAATCAGTTTTATGTGCTTCATATTTGGAGTTTCTCAACACATCATTAGCCTTGTCCCATGTGGCAGCAAGTTCTGCATAAGCCATTTTTAGGGGAGGGGTTTTATTAAAATATTTTATGGAGAATCCCAACCATACAAAAATAGTAAAATGAACTGTCACCTACTTACCAATTACCAACTCAAGCCAAGCTCTTCATCTATAACCCTTCCGCACCCTCTTTCCCTTTCCCCATCTGAATTATGGTGAATCACGTACTTGTCATTATGTGAATTAATCTTAATATTTCAACCTTTCTCTGAAGGATAGGGGCTTTTAAATATGCCATTATTACACCTAAAGAGATTGACAATTCCTTAATATCAAGAAGTCAGCAACATTGCTGATACTTTAAAACAACAGAAAAACCATGTACAAGCCATAATTGTACTCAGTTTGATGAGTTTTCACAAACAGATGTAAATACCATTTTCAGTGTCTGCAATTCTGTCAAGTCATCTCTTAGTCTCCGAAAGTGGATTCCACATATCCAATGAGGATGCAGAGGAGACAGGGCTGGCTCCAGGCTGCGCTATTACAAGATCTCTAAAGTCCTGAAGTTCAAGCTTTAACACTTAAGTGCCAAGGACCCAGGGCAAGTCATGAATTCCAAGCCTCTTTTATTTTTTAAATGGGAAATTCTTTAAAAAGGACCTTGCAGGTACGACGGGAGCATTTGAGATGGTAATCCGAATATATTTATTACATATACCATATAAACATGCTGTATAAATGTATCCGTTATCATTATGTAACGATTAACAACAAAAGGTAACATTTAGCGCACCCGGCACTGGACTGATTTCTTTACATACGTTATCTCCTATGTCTGAACGTGTGCCGAGCATCTTGTTTGGCGCTTAGTTGTAATTTTCGTTCCAGCATGGCCACACCGTGCTCGTTTTTGGAGCTGAAGGCCTGAGAAGTTAACAATCTAGGTTTGTACAGCACCTCAGTAGCAGGGCCGGGACTGGAACAGTGCCCTGGGCGGTAGTTCCGGCTCCCTCTGGCGGTCCTCCAGGGCACCGGCGCTCTCCCAGCCCAGCCGCGCTTGGGCCTCAGGTCTTCCCGTAGTACACAGTTCCGCCCCTTCGAATTCTGCAAGGTTCCGTCTCCCGGCCCTCTTCTCTCAGCCAATCATCGCGGGCTTGGAATAACGGAGGGCGGGGCTCTCACGAGACTGGCAGCCCCGTCAGTCTCTAACGTGAGGGTGGGATAGACAGCGCTGTCATCCAATAGGAGTAAACCCAGAGTCCGACGCGAGCCAATGGGGCCGGGAGGTGGGGTTCGGTCGTCTTAGAAGGGACCCAGGGGATTGTCGCCGCTATCCCGGCGTCGGACGTGTGGGACAGCTGCCTGAGTCCTCGGGTGCAGTGTTCGCTGCTGCCATGAGCTATACAGGTGGGCCCGCAGGGTTGGGGTCGGGCTTCGGGTGGGGAGGGACAGGGACGTGCCAGAGCCGCACCGTGCTCGCCCGCACCTCCCCAGGGGCCTGGACGCTGCCCTCTCTGCGGTCACAAAATGGCGCCGCGGGTCCGTCGCCTCAGGTTCGCCCCGCTCACGCCTTGGCGCCTCAGTTCTTTGTGCTCCGGGCCTCGCGTCCCGCCTCCCGGCCGCCCGAGATCTTGGCCTTTGTCGCCTGTGTCCGAGGGCCCCGGCTTGAGCGTCCGCGTTCTCTGAGCCCCTGACCTCCGGCCTAGGTCCGGTCTCCTCGGACCTAGGGACCTCAGGTCGCCCTTCCTCAGGCCTTAACCCTTCAGATCGGGCAGCGGGCTGGGCTGCCGTCGCCATTGCCGCAGCCTACCCTGCGCCGTTTCCCTGCAAAATGCCGCAGCTACCCACCCCCCAGCCCCTTTGCCTGCCCCAGGCTGGGAGAGGCGCCAGGCCCCAGGGCGATGAGCGAGGGAACCTTGGGCCCAAGGGGCTGGGGCTGAGCCTGGGCCTTGAGAGCAATGACCGGCTTTTCCATTAATTCATTCACCATCTGTCAGAGTCATCGCGTCAGGTGCTGAACAGGCCCTGGGAAATTGACAGGAAATCCTCAAGCAGCTTATGGGCGGAACGTAACGGGAAAACCAATGAATGTAGAATATACTCCGCGCTCAGTAAGCCGAGGGGCTTGCTCGTTTGCGGGGGCGGGGTAGGGGTGGTTGGGATCAACGTAAAGAGGTGACATTTGAGCAGAGACCGGAATGGAGTGAGGGAGTTAAGGACATCTGGCCCGGGGTGCCGCTGGCATAAAGACCCAGGAGCAGAAACCGCCTGGCTTGTTAGAAGATCAGCTAGCGAGGCCAGTGGGATTTGAGCGAAGAGGGAAGGGTGGATGATGAGATCGGAGAGGCGGCCCTGGGCTATGCTTGGATATGCTTGGACGGTTGTGAATTATCCCTGGAGGAATCTGAAAGGCCGCCTGGGTTTGCCTTGGCAGTAACACATGAAGCTTCTCAGCCGGGAGCCATAGACTAGGCCTCCCCTTTGACGGGGGTATTAGGCTTGAGCAAGTATGGTTGCTGAGTAACCTGCATTCTGCTTGGAATGTTCGGGCCTGACAATGATACTGGATCCTCCGGTGCTGTTCCGTAGGCTGTTTTATGTTAGCCTCAGCAAAGAAGTAGTGCCAGGCGTCCCTCCTCTGGCCCCCTGGTGAGGAGCGTCGCAAGAACCCCAGCTTTTCAAGCAACCATCCCTTAGCCCAGTGGTTCACAACCGGGGTGATTCTGCCCTTCTGCCCCCATCCCCCAGTACATTTGGCATTGTTTGCAATGTTTCTGGTTGTCACATCCGGGAGTGGAGTTGTTACCATCATTCAGCGGATAGAGGCCAGGAATGCTGCTAAACATCCTATAATGCACAGGACGGCCCCCACCACAATAAATTATCCAGCCGGGAATATCAGTAGTTCCAAGGTTGGACAACCTTGCCCCAGGCTTTGTGTGGCTTTCCTGGTTCAGGAGAAAAGTCAGTAGGGTTGTTGCTGCCATCTCTGGAATTGAGATGTAATCCTTTTCACCAAGTCTTACCAAGAACTGGAAGACAGTTTGTTGGTTTTCAGAGACAAGACTGCTGAAAAAAACAGAAGATGAATGGTTGGGTGCTGTGAAGTAGCTTAATAGTGGAGCATTTAGATTTATAGACAAGGAGACTAGAGTTAGGTCACTAATGGCCAGGTCTGAATTTCAACTCCAGATCTTGTAGGCTTTAATTCTTGGCTCACTGAGGGAACCAAGGTAATGAGATAATGATTACTTTTTCCTTGATCTTGATCAACTAAAAACCATAGCAGCTTTATAATGTGAGTCTTTCCCTTTTAAGAAGCAGACCACTAAAGTAAAAAAAAAACATTTTCAGTCACATTTCAAACAATTTCTTTGCCTTTAAGGAGGATTTCTGGAGGCCTTGAAGCAAATGTTACCATTCTTTTCAAGCATAGGAGGTGATTAAAATAATTTATCTTTTTGATAACTTGTCCAGCTTTTGAACCTAGTTACTTTATGTGTATTTGTGAACCTAGTTACTTTATGTGTACTTCCCCTCTCTGGCACTGAGGGGAAGGATGGGAGCAATGGAAAAATAAGACAGAAAAATCCAAAATCGGGCCTTCAAACACTACCAAACCTTTTATAAGAAAATTGATTTCAGGGCGCCTGGGTGGCTCAGTCGTTTATTTATTTGTTTATTTGTTATTTATTTATTTATTTGACAGAGACAGCGAGAGAGGGAACACAAGCAGCAGGGAGAGGGAGAAGCAGGCTTCCCGCTGAGCAGGGAGCCCGATGCGGGGCTCGATCCCAGCACCCTGGGATCATGACCCGGGCCGAAGGCAGACACTTAACGATTGAGCCACCCAGGCGCCCCAGCTTTGTGTATTTTTGAGTGAAAAAGATGTCACAGTCTAACCAAGAGGGAGGGAGGGATATTGGTGCGTAATTATCATAAATCCATGGTCTGACCCTTAGCTTTCTCAGGCCAAATACTTACTTTATTTTTTCACCCAGAGCTGTTCAGGGTGGTAAATCAAACCAAGAAGAGAAGGATTTACAAGCCAGATAAGAATTTATTCATAACTGAAGCATAACTTGCTAAAGAAGATCCCGCTCTGGAGACAGTACTGTGCAACAAGATGTTAACATGGGGAGGACAGAACTAGAGCAGAGGTTGCCATTGACCTCTGAAGGTTTGATGGATTATGTTTCCTTTTTCCCAGGGAAGAAGGAGGACCCCTCTCCCTTGAATAGACATAGATTCTTTGCTCTGCAGCTTTCATACTATGTTCCAGTTAGTATTCCTGTCAGGGTGTGGTGGTTCCAGGTGCAGCTGCAGTATGTTTAAACCATGTTACCTGAAGTCTGGAACCATTTTGCTGGTGGCTGTATTGCTGAACAGACAGGTTTCCGGAAGCTAGTTAAGCAAACAGTGGAGAAGGTAGGTGTAGGGTATTAATTTTTACACTGTGGGGCTTCACCACAAGTGAAGCATCCAAAACATGCTTTCAGTGTTTCTTGTGGACATTGTTTAGGATGTAGGCATTTTGGAAAGGTCCTCGGTCCCTGGAGGGAATCCACTGTAACTTACCCTCCTTAATTAGGAAAGGTAAAAAAAGTTAACGTGGATACTTTTGCCTTTCTCCTTCCCCAGCACCAAGTCTCAATTCCCTTCTCTGGGAAGTAGAGATAAAGTGTGGGTCCACTGATCTTTACTTGAAACCCTTGGAGCTGGGTATATTTTGGAATTCTAGCTTGAGAGAAGGACATTCCACAACACCCCCACTAGGGTCTGGGGCAGCACCCTGTAAATAAATGCATTTTTTCTATACTAGGTTGGGTAAAGAAAAATTGTAATTGTCCTCACAGGTCAGTTTTGTCCCACAATGACTGTTGGCACCACATATGAGGAGAACACTTGGTTTTCAGACCTTTTTGGACTTGGGCACTGCAGGGTAAGGGATCTTGGCCCTGTCCCCTTTGTTGGCTGTGATGAGGATGAAATAAAATAATGCAGATAAGGATCTTAGCACCCTGTGGGGGAAACACTTGTTCAATGTTGGCTTCTGTTGTGGTCATCTTTGTTGCTATGGTCCTAAAAGATGAGCTAGAGAGACTGTCAACATGTAACAGCCTACCCCAGGGGAGGCACTTGGTGTATGCTTTCGTTGTAAAAAAGAAAAAAAGGGGGGGCTATTAAAGGCACTAGCTTTAATTTTTAGGTCATGAATTGGCTCTGATGAGAATAGGCAAATATTGCCTCTTATGGCAGCCATCGTAGTTTCAGTGCTAAGGGTAAATCTTTTAAAAATAATGTTTGTAAATGTAATTTTAAAGATAGTGTCAGGATTCATCATTTAAGAGCAATAGTTTCTGATAGAGGTTCAAGTTTCCCTTATTTAGTACTAATTCATCTTAAGTCAAGAAATAGTTTGAGGGACACCTGGGTGGCTCAGTAGTCGGTTGAGTGTCTGCCTTTGGCTCAGGTCATGATCCTCGGGTCCTGGGATGGAGCCCCGAGTCAGGCTCCTTGCTCAGCGGGGAGCCTGCTTCTCCCTCTCCCTCTGCTGCTCCCCCTGCTTGTACACACACACTCTGGCATATAAATAAAATCTTAAAAAAGAAAGAAAAAGAGTTGAGAAAGTAGGAAATAATATGCATACTCCACATAACACTGTTCGGTAAAAACATGCTTACCCCTAGTAATTGCATTTTATATACATTTTTTAATGGGAAAACTAAAAAATACAGAGCAGTTTCAGTTTCAGATCTGGGGGAAGGGAATGGGGTAATATTTGCCTTAACATTGTTCAGAACCAACTCTCATCCTTGTTTGAATTGGAGGCAGCTCACCTTTTGGTCGTTTGATATAAGTATTTTCCTCATTTAACTGAATAATTTGGGCACTCATTTATCGAAACTGAATACTGGTTTAAAATGTTTGAACATTTTTATCCAGTTCTTCTGGTGTAGCAAGTTAAATAGAGCCTGTCTTCATTAGCTAATATGTTCTGGAGGTATAATTAAAGTGTTGAGAATCTAGAGTTTTTGGAGGCTTTCCACTGTGGGGCCGGGGGGGCGGGGTGGCCTGCCAGCCAGTCTACACTGAAGGGTAGTCTTAGGTTATCTCCATTTGGCTTGTTTTGGGAAATTAACCACACTGTGCATATATTTAGGCTTTGTCCAGGGATCTGAAACCACTTTGCAGTCGACATACTCAGACACAAGCGCTCAGCCCACCTGTGATTATGGTAAGTGTGGGCCCCTGGGAACCAGAGGGTGAGGGCTCTGCCTTCTAGTGGCAGAGCAACCTCGTGTCTTCTCAGTTGCCTTTGATTGTGCTCTCACTGTCTTGCTTGTCCAAATGCAGTCTTGTGTAAAACAGTGTGGTGGGCTGTTAGAATAGCTAGTGCTTCCCTTGGAGGCAGTAATGGGAAAGATGTCTGCTTACGGAGTAAGCTGGAGTTCTTGGAGCTGTAAATCATTGGTTCCTTTGACCCTGTAACATGTTGTTAGAAGTGCATATCGTC
This sequence comes from Eumetopias jubatus, assembly GCF_037043125.1. Taxonomy (NCBI): domain Eukaryota; kingdom Metazoa; phylum Chordata; class Mammalia; order Carnivora; family Otariidae; genus Eumetopias; species Eumetopias jubatus. The sequence continues at coordinate 206,756,513 of NW_028274807.1, forward strand.
TGTGACAAAGGTCTGGCTTCACAAAATCCCCTAGAGGGCCTGGGAAGGAGAGTAGGCAATCAGAGTCCAAAGGATCGGTCTGATCAGAAACCTAGCCATCAGTTTAGCTTCAGGGTAGTGTGTGGGACCTGTATGAAAGAGAAGCTGCCTGTCTGAATCTAGCAGGGGTTTTAGAGACAGTCAGACCATCTCAAGCCAGCGGGCTCCTCACACAGGGTTGAAGGAAAATGTCCAATCAATTTCTCAGTCATGATCAGACACACTAAATCTCTAATTCAGAAATAGCCACTCGACAGAATCCATAGATGTTCTCTTGGTATGCTCTGGCAACCCCTAACTGCCAATAAATGCTGGGCTTCCTGTGGTCTATGACCATAGATGTCTGTGAGAAGGAGCCCTCTTTGGAATTAATAAAGATAATGCTTTGCTTGCTGAGGTGGGTAGCTTGTTGTACTACTAGGATCTGGGGAGAGACTGAGCCTACATTGTGACACTGACTCAAAAGTCACTGAATAAATGGACATAAATTCCCTGAAGTATTAGCAGCTAGTCCCAGGGGGAGAAGGAGACTTAAAATGTTTCGAAATTGAGTAAGGAGCTATCAGGTGTTTCCTAAATGAGGAGAAACGTGGTGTGTATGGCTTCCCTATCTTGCCCTATCTGCCTTACCCCTGTTAATCAAACAGTAGTCCCAGATTGCACAGCTTTTTTGAATTCTTTTCCCTCTGATTTACATAGTCTCGGTACGAGCATTTTAGCAGATGCACCGTTTGCAAATCTTTTCTCCCAGTCTGTGGCCTGTCTATTCTCTTGTCAGTAGTGTCTTTCAATCAGCAATAATTGGGCCTCAGATAAACCTCATTGGCTACGATACTGCCACTGAAGTCCTATTTATCAGTCTTCTCTTTAATATATGGTGTTTTGGGGGTCGCATCTAAGAAATTTTTGCCTAGGGGTGCCTGGGTGGCTCAGTAGGTTAAGCATCTGCCTTCGGCTCCTGGCAAGATCCCAGGGTCCTGGGATTGAGCCCCCATGTCGGACCCCCTGCTCGGCGGAGAGCCTGCTTCTCCCTCTCCCTTTGCTGCTCCCCCTGCTTGTGTGTGCTTGCTTGCTCACTCTCTCTCTCTCTCTCAGGTAAACAAATAAATAAAATCTTTATGAAAAAAGAAAGAAGAAAAGAAATTTTTGCCTAACCCAAGCTCACCAAGATTGTCTTCCGAGTTTTCTTTTAGGTGCTTCCTAGTTTTGTGTTTTCCATCTGTTCTGTGATCTATTTTTAGTTAGTATTTTTACAAGGTACACAGTATAGGTCAAGATTCTTTTTTAACTTCGTTGAAAATCAATTGAACCTATATGTGTGGGTCGGTTTCTGGACTCTAATTCTGTTCTGGTCATCTGTGTATCTGAATTTCCTCCAGTACCAGTCCGTCTTGATTACTACATAATGAATCATGAAATCAGTTCATTCAAATCCTCCAGTTTTATTCTTTTTCCAGAATTGACTTGGATATTTTAGTTCTTTTCTTTTTGCATATAAATTTTAGAATCAGTTTGTCAATTTCTGTAAGAATTCCTGCTGAGATTTTGAGTCCAATGGCCTTGAATCTATAGATTCCTTTGGGAGAATTAACATGCTAATGACATTAAGTGTGCCAATCCATGAATACAATGTCATTCGATTTATTTAGATCTTTGATTTCTTTCATTAGTGTTTTGTAGTTTTCAAAACACAGATCCTGCACATAGTTTGTTATATCTATACCTAAGTATTTCATATTTTTAGTGCCAAGGTAAATGGTATTTTTAAGAACTTTAGTTTCCAGTTGTTCACTGCTAATTTGTAGAAATTGGGTTGATTTTTATATATCGACCTTGTGATAAACCTTGCTAAGCTCACTTATTTTTGTAATTCATATAGGTTTTTTTATGTAGGCAATCGTGTGAAAGAATAAAAACGGTTTTATATTTTCTTCTGGCTTAAATTGCAAGAGCAATATAACAATATTTAAATTACATTTTGGGGGCGCCTGGGTGGTTCAGTCGTTAAGCGTCTGTCTTAGGCTCAGGTCATAATCCCAGGGTCCTGGGATCGAGCCCCACATCGGGCTCCCTGCTCTGTGGGAAGCCTGCTTCTCCCTTCTCCACTCCCCCTGCTTGTGTTCCCTCTCTCGCTGTGTCTCTCTCTGTCAAATAAATAAAATCTTTAAAATAAATAAATAAATAAATAAAATTTTGGAAAATAGTCAACTGCGATCCCACCATTTTAATACTTTCATCCTGTTCTAAGTAGTTGAATAATTTATAGGGGGATAGAATTGTGTATCCTGCTTGATTTGCTTACTGTTAGAAGCATTTCCTTGTACTACATAAGGTTTAATGGCTTCTTTTTTGATGCCTCTATGAGGTATGTCACTGAGAAGGTAGGCTGTAACTTCCTTGAAGTTGAACATTTACATTGTTTTATATTTTTGTTCTATAAGTGTTGCTTACTGACCATCTACTTTTCTTCTGCTTGTTTTTCTTTTGCTTAAAAAAATTACATCTCAGGGTGCCTGGGTGGCTTAGTTGGTTAAGTGTCTGCCTTTGGCTCAGGTCATGATCCCAGGGTCCTGGGATCAAGCCCTGCATCGGGCTTCCTGCTCAGCAAGGAGGCTGCTTCTACCTCTCGCACTTCCCTTCCTTGTTCTCTCTCTCTCTCTCTAACAAATAAATAAAATCTTTTAAAAAAATTATGTCCCTAAAATTTCCTATGTCAACACTGGTCTCATCCTCCTCTGGAGGTGGAAGTGAGCTCTGACGTTCTTTTGGAAGGGGCAGGTCTTGGGGACTCCCTAGGCCTCATAATATAGATAAAAGGTTTCCCCTTCGAAGGGACCTGGCTGAGAAGCCTCCTTCAGAGAGTCTGAGTTGCTCTGGGCTTACCAACTAGCACATAGAGAGTGCTTTCTGAGTCCTGTCTGTCACAGGGCCATCACCTACCTGTCCACTTGTCTGTCCTTGTGTTTACGGTTTAGCGTCCATTCCTGCTTCCTTTCCTTGTACTTCCTTGCTCTGTTCTGGCAGATTTTCAGCAGCTAAAGCCCTGGAAGACCATACACAGGCCTCATAAGCAGAGTCCCAGTGGGTCTGCCTTTGCTTCCCAGTCCTGTCTCCTTTTGAATAGCTAGTATCCACTGTTCCTGGAGCAAACACCCACGTGACCAGGCTCTTGTTAGTTGCTGGGGCTAAGTGTGTATTATTCCTTGGTTGCCTCTGGCAGCCTCTTCTTGCTTGTCAGAACTCCTCCTTTGCCACTCATCTCTTACGTGATTTCCTGCTGCCGGCTGTCCCTTGCTGCTTTCTAGTTAGAAGTGTCTCCTTTAGGGGCACCAGGGTGGCTCAGTCGTTAAGCATCTGCCTTCGGCTCAGGTCATGAGCCCAGGGCCCTGAGATCGGGCCCCGCATCGGGCTCCCTGCTCAGCCGGAAGCCTGCTTCTCCCTCTCCCGCCCCCCCTGCTTGTGTTCCCTCTCTTGCGGTGTCTCTGTCAGATAAATAAAATATTAAAAAAAAAAAAGAAGAAGAAGAGTCTCTTTTAACAGACAGTGCTCTGGGCTGCCCAGCACTGCCAGCCACTGCTCTGTGTGCTCATGATGATAGTTGTTACATAAAGGAATGAATGAGAAGCCTCTGCTTTGACTTCCCCAACCAGGAGGATTTTTGCTTTGTGAGCTCTCTGGAGCCCAAGGTGCATTAAACCTAACAGTCATCTGGGGTTCTTTCCTGGTTTCTGACACCTCCCCGTTCTGTTTATGCCCTGGATTAAGGAGGAACCCAACTGTAGGACCTACCTCAGCCTGCCCCTGTCCCTCTTTTCAAGTTTATACACTCTTGCTCTCCTGTGACTGGACTCTGTCATTCCTCACACTGCCATCTCAGAGCTTTGGTCCCTGCCCTGGGATGAGCATGTCTTGTCTGTCTGCAGGGCAGAGATAATAGGGTGTAGGAGACAACTCTGGAGTCTCACCAGAGACACCGGGAAAAGTTCTGGTGGACTCCCCTGGGCAGGAACCATGTTTGCTTGACTTGGAATTCCCACTTGGCTTTGCACTTCGTCAGTTCTCACTGGCTTTATGTTTCTGAAGGGATGAATTTTTCTCGTGTGCTGTGATAAAATCCAGAGCATATTTAGTTTATAATCCAGATTATTCTCTCACTAGCATTTCTCAAGCTGGGAATTGTCTTGTCCTTACCTCTGCTAATGTGTTTCAGCATAGCACACTCGAGATTCAAGGGCTTGGTGGCCCTCCCTGTTAAGGCATATACTTGGGGGACCAGGATAGTCCACTTCTCTGTTCTCTGTGGCTTTTTTGGGGTGATTTGAGTGACCTGATTTTCATGGTGGATGTGGGCTCTGTGCTGAACTTCTTGTACAGCGCAGTCTGTGTGAGGCACCAGAAACCATTCTCCTCTTCCTCTGACTGGTGCTTAGCAGGAAGTGGGGGTAATCTAATTCTGGCTCCTCAAGGGAGGAGTATGAGAGCCAGATTCCTCAGCTGGCGGTGTTGGGAAGGGGAGGCCTCGGAAGTAGCAGACGGTCAGAGCACAGAAGTTCAGACACCAGGGCACAGGGTGACCTGGCTTGTTTATGGAGTGCTCTTAAGCTCAAGGCTGCTCAGGGGAGGTTCATTCTTCTGTCACCAGTCAGATTCTGGGAATCATCGTCTTTGTGCCTGAATTCAGCTCTTGTTGTATTATAGTCAACTGTAGATGTAATTGCGCTTTTCCTTTTTGTAGGCTATGGAACTTGGAACTCTGGGACAAACAGAGGCAAGTATTCCCATGATTGCTCTCCTCTCCCTTGGGATTGAACCGGTTGTGTGTTTCTGCCACTGCCCGGCTTGCCCACTGTACCGGAAGGTGCCTTTGGGGGCCCCGGGGCCAGCTGGTCTTTCACCGGAGGTCCTGGGCTGGGACCCACCCAGCTTCGGGGGGCTAGGGTCCCCAGCTTGTCTCTGTGACAGAAGATGTCCTTGTCTCTCTGTCTGTCCATCTCTGTGTGCCTGTCCTCTCCCTACCCCTGCCATCTCTGTCTGTCCGTCTCTGTCTTCCTCCTTGCAGGCTACGAGAACTATGGCTACGGCTATGGCTACGGCCAGGATAACACCGCCAACTACGGGTACGGTACGGCCGCCTCAGACTCTTGGGAAATGCCTAACTCGGACACAAATGCAAACCCCAGTGCTGCGGGTAGCGCCGGTGCCGATTCCGTTTTGTCCAGAATTAACCAGCGCTTAGATCTGGTGCCACACTTGGAGACAGACATGATACAAGGAGGCGTGTATGGCTCAGGCGGAGAAAGGTGAGTAGGTGTCCGCCCAGGGCTGTGGCTCTGTCGGGGCGCCTGCTGCCTGCCGGCACCTCCCTCTCTGACCTGCCTCCTGGGTTGCCTTCCTGTCTCCTTGCTTTACTGCTGGGGCTCCCAGAGACTGCTCAGGGTCTGCTGCGCTTCCCTTCTCCGGCCTGGGCCCCCTCCCTGCCCTTTGCAATTGCCTGGTGGCCAGTCTCTCCCCTAGCTTGTAGGGGGAGGAGCGAGCCCCAACTGGGCCAGCTTCACTCAGGACCGGAGTGTGAAGTGGCCCCTCCAACTGGAGACAGCCATTTGGAGTTCTCACGAGACCTTGTATCCCACACGGTGTCAGGGCAGGACAGATTGGGCTGGGCATGAAGCAGGGCGGTGAGCCTTTGGGGCTGACCACAGAGAGCTGGGCTGTCCCCACATAAGAGACAGAGCAGATGTGGATACTTCCAGGCCACTCTTCTGAGCCTGACAAAGGTGTGCCTGTTGAGCCTCAAAAGTGCCTTTGTGAGGAACTGTTGTCGTCCTCATTCTTGAAGCACAAGAGGTCACACTCCTTGCCTGAAGGCACCCAGGAGTAGGTGGCGGAACTGGGCCTGCCTCCTAGATGTGCCCTCTTCCGCAGCATCATGCTGTGTTTATCTCTCACTTTCTAAACTGGTGCTGGCTCAGAGGTCCTTGTACCCTAGTGAGAGGCTTCAGTGAGGAGGGCACATGTTGGCGTGGAGCATCCTAATGGCTCCAGCTGACAGATGGGAGGAGAGCAGAGAGTAAGGAGGGGTCGAGCCAGGCACTGGTGGGTTCGGGTGAGGCCCCAGGGCCACTGGGGGCAGAGGCTGCCAAAGAGACTTGCACGCATTGGCTCTGTAGCAAACAAAATGGGTGGTGGTGGGGGGATCCCCAGACATACCCCATGCCCTCGTGCTTGGCAGCCACTGTGCTTGCAGCTGAGGCTGCTTAAGGCAGAAGGGGCTTGGCTTTTGGCTCAGTGGCTGTGTGGATCCTGTCGCTGCTGGTGCCAGCTGCCTGTGGACTTTCTTGCTACAGCCTAGAACTGGGGAGCAGGGGTGAGGGAGGGCTGACAACTGGGTAGTGCTGGCTGCTTCTGCCACAGCTGCTGGCACTTCTTGGCTGTCCAGGTTTGCCGGAGGGGCCTCTGTGCCTGTGAGATGTGTAGGGTTAAGGACTGAGGTATGTGGGCTGCACCCACTGTTAGAAGAGCTTTCTGTGGCACTCTCTTTCTCCCAGGAGGGAGGTTTGGCCTGCCTTCCCAGTTGCTGTGGAGGGTTCGATCCCACAAGGTTGATGTGATAGAGCTCTTTTTCTAGTCCCTCGGCAGAATCACAGTGACTTTCCTGGGAAACACTCTCCACTTTGTCTCCCTTCTCCTTTTGGATGGTGAGGGCCTTTGGAGGATTGGAAGTTCCCTCAGCCAAAAGGGATGAGACCAGCACAGTGTTTCTCATGGGCATCATCGGTCCTTTTGGACAAGGATTCGTGTGCCTGACTGCCCGCATCCCACAGGACGCTGGGGTGCTTGGTTCTGCCCCCTAGGAGTAGCCTTGGGCATTGTGGCTACCACAAATATGTACATGCTTCCACAGGGCTGAGGGCTGCAGGGTGTCTCTGCCCCATCTGAGACCTACTCCATCCCGTTGTCAGTTTTTCTTTGGGTCCCCTAGCTGGTGCAGAGGCTCCTGAGAGGCCTTTTTATTGGCATTCCTGAACATTGAGCCTCTCTGACAGGGTGGCGTAGGTGCTAGAGTAGGACTTCCTGTCCCCAGGACAGGGAGCTTTGGGGAAAGGCAGGAACAGTAGGCTCCACCCAAGGGCAATGGGACCTGAGGGCATCCCTGATGCTTGCCACCTGCTTCTGCAGATATGATTCCTATGAGGCCTGTGACTCGAGGGCCATTCTGAGCGAGCGCGACCTATACCGGTCAGGCTACGACTATGGCGAACTTGACCCCGAGATGGAAATGGCCTACGAGGGCCAATACGATGCCTACCGCGACCAGTTCCGCATGCGTGGCGGCGACACCTTTGGCCCACGGGCTCAGGGCTGGGCCCGGGACTCCAGGAGTGGCCGGCCGATGGCCTCGGGCTATGGGCGCATGTGGGAAGACCCCATGGGGGCCCGGGGCCAGTGCATGCCTGGTGCCTCCCGGCTGCCCTCCCTCTTCTCTCAGAACATCATCCCCGAGTACAGCATGTTCCAGGGCATGCGTGGCGGGGGCGCCTTCCCAGGTGGCTCCCGCTTTGGCTTCGGGTTTGGCAATGGCATGAAGCAGATGAGGCGGACCTGGAAGACCTGGACCACGGCCGACTTCCGGGTGAGTGGAGGAGGCTATCCCTCCTGGCGCTGACTGAGTGGAGTGAGGAGCGAGGAGCATGGAGCCACCTGCCCTGACCCAGCTCCCTCTTTCCAACCCAGACCAAGAAGAAGAAGAGAAAGCAGTGTGGCAGTCCCGATGAACCAGACAGCAAAGCCACCCGGACGGACTGCTCAGACAACAGTGATTCAGACAATGGTGAGCTGGGCACTGTCCTGCTGCTCCCTGCCCCCCACCTTGTGGGGCTCCTGGGCTGAGTTTGTCTCTTCATACTTTTCAGATGAGGGCACTGAGGGGGAGGCCGCAGAGGGCACTGAAGGCACCGAGGCTGTGGAGAAGGGCTCCAGAGCAGTAAGTGGCTGGGCTCTGTGCATTGTCAGCAGGTGGGGCCTGTGAGGAGCGGGCTGGCTGAGCCCCTGTGCCTCAGAGCAGGGCTCTCCATGGGGGCCACGGGCCATCCTGGTCCTGCACGTGTGAACAGCACAAGAGAGGTGGAGGTCTGGTGGAGAGAGCACAGGCTGTAAGCAGGCCAGCCAGCCAGAGGCCGGGCTTCTTTATCAGGAAACGGTGGAATGAGCCCCTCTGTGCAAGGGCTGCTGCGGGGTTGTGAGGCTTTTGGCTTAGTGCCTGGCACTTAGCAGGGCCTTGTCACTCAGAGCCATTATAAACAACTGTACACGCTTTAACGTGGGGTTTTTGAAATGGTGTCCTAGGAAGGAGAAGACGAAGAGGGAAAAGAAGAAGGCAAAGAAGAAAGCAAAGAGGATGTGGAGAAGGGTGAGTCTTCTGAGGGGCCCGGACGCCAGGGAGACTCTTCCAGGCCCTCACAGTTGGAGGGATCCAGCTGAGGGCAGGGTTGTGACAGAAATGTGGCCGGCATTTGTTTTACCTTCCGGTGGGGGCAGCAAGCAAAAGAGTTGGGGGGAACCACAGGCATACTCCCTGCCCTCGGTCCTTCAGTAGTGCACAGTTCCAAGTCCTCAGTGGCTGGTATCTGAGCTGGGACCCTCGGTGCAGTTTTTACGGCTCTGGTTTGCGTGTCCTCTCCCTTAGCGCCTCTCCAGCCCTTGTTGGGAGCCCGTGTCCCCCTACCTGAGTGATGAGCGCCAGCAGGTACCTAACAGTAAATCCAGCCTCAGCCCACTGTTGCCGCGGTGCGCCGTCGGGGGGGGTGGGCTGAGCCCTGTGAGCTTTCGGGTCTTTACCTCTGGGGGCTGCACTTAGGCCTCAGTCATGGCCTCCCTGCATCCCGCTACCTGGCCCCTCTGAACTTGTGCCAGTGTCCCCACCGAGACAGCTTCTGTTTGCCTTCCAGCCTCCCCGTGGCCCTCTGCAGAGTATGGGTGTTCTGGAGAGCAGTGGGGTCAGCCTGTGTCCTCCCCTCTTCAGGACCTAGGCCCAAAATGGTTCCCTGCCCAGCCCAGGGTGCCCAGCCCTGCTCATGGCCGGAGTCCTTGTTCGAACGGCTGTTCTCAGAATGGACTGTCTGCAGTAGAAGGCGGGTGATCCAGCTGGAGGCCCCAGGGCCTGCCCTGATCTGGTGGAACCAAGCCGGTGACTGTAATCCTCTGTTTCTACAGGGGCCCTGAGCACCCAGGATGATAGTGGCCAGATCAAGCGCAAGTTGCAGGCAGGCAAGAAGAGCCAGGACAAGCAGAAAAAGCGGCAGCGAGACCGCATGGTGGAAAGGTAACCGGCTTCCCTCCACTCCTTTGCCTCTGCCTCGCTCTGGGGCTGCCGCCTGGAGAGCAGGGCCATAGCTCTGCCGCCTCGCCGCCCTCTGGCCTCCCTCGGGAGCTGCCACCTGCTCGGCCGTGCATGGACCCTGCTTCCCGCCAGGCCCAGCTCCCAAGGCCTGACTCGTTCCCTGCCCCACTGCGGCCGCCTGGCGACCGCTAGCGTCTTTGACCTGAGACCTGACACTGCTCGGCACCGTTGCCCAGAAGCTCCAGCGCTAGGTCACTCGGCGCACGAGCCCCGAGGTGCACTGGGGGCCTGATGCCCCTGCGGGAGGGGGCCAGCTCATCAGAGACTCGAGGTCCAAGGCGCCTGTGCCACCCCAGCTAGCTGCCAAGAGGCCGCCGCCGCGCCCAGGAGAGATGGCAGCACCTGTGGGCTGTGGCAGCCTCGGGCCTGCCCTCTGCCCTGCCCGCCGGCCCTGTCAGGCCGGGCCTGTCTGCGGCTGAGGCCTTCACGCCCCTTGGTCGGGTCTGTCTGCCCTCAGGGCTCCCGCACTGGCGCTTGCCTCCTCCTCCGCCTCAGACTCTTGCTCTTGCTGGACCTTCCTCAGCCTCGCCGGCGCCCGGCCCCTGGGCTCTCCAGACAAAGCTGACCCCGTGGCCCAGATAAGGACGTCCGGCAGAGGTAGGGACCCGCCCCGAGGCCTCGGTGGCGGCTGGCCTCCTCCGCCCCTTGCCACGGCGGCCTGCTCCAGCCCAGGCCCCAGACCCCGGGCTTCTGCTGTGGACACCAGGCCCAGACAGAGCACCTCGCTCAGGTGACTCCAGGCTGCCCTCTGGCAGGCCAGGCGGGCGCCCTCCTTCCAGCTCAGACTGGTCTCTTCTTGGAAGAGGAAGATGAGGCAGCAGGAGCCCAGGCCTGCTTGCCTCCCATCCCTCCCGACACCACCCCCAAGCATTCTGAGCAGAGGATGGGCTGGGCCTTTCAGTCCCCCAGACCCAGAAGGAAGATGCAGCACCTTTTCGGGCCCTGCCTCGGGACTGCGTACTCCACTCTGCACCTCAGGGCCACCTGGCTCACGCCAGGGCATCCTTCCTTCCGGTCCCCAGCTGGGCCAAGTGCACACGCTCGTGCCCAGCCTTGGTAGAGAGGCCCACCGGCAGCCTTCCAGCGACTCCTTGCCTGTTGCAGCAGCTGCTGCCTCGGGTTTCAGCCTCCTGTCTGGGAAGGAAGAGCTCCTCCCCTGCCCCCCCACGTTGCAGTAATTGCAGCCTGCAGACTTTCTGTCCCTTTCTACTCCCGACCCCACTGGTCCCAGCCTGTCCCCCTGCTGGGACCACACTTCAGAGGCCCGTGAGCAAGGCCTGTTTCAGGGTTCGCAGCTGGGTTGGGTGAGGCGGCAGCACTGCTCCTTGGGACCGTTGAGGCCTCAGCCCCTCGTTTCTTTCCTGTGGCAGGATCCAGTTTGTGTGTTCTCTCTGCAAATACCGGACCTTCTACGAGGAGGAGATGGCCAGCCACCTCGATAGCAAGTTCCACAAGGAGCACTTTAAATATGTAGGCACCAAGCTCCCCAAGCAGACAGCCGACTTTCTGCAGGTGAGCCTTGGAGCAGCAGGACGGATGCTCTTAGCTTCTCAGACCCCTTGGAACATAGAGCAGCCCGCACAAACCTTGGTGTCTCCTTGGTATCTTTGGCAGGAGTATGTCACCAATAAGACCAAGAAGACAGAGGAACTCCGGAAAACCGTGGAGGACCTTGATGGTCTGATTCAGCAGATCTACAGAGACCAGGATCTAACCCAAGGTGAGGAGGTTCCATCCCACTCCAACCAGGCAGAGACTCAGCCTGCCCTCCTCTGGTTCTCAGAGTGGGGTCACGACACCCCTCTGTTCCCCCAGGGAGGGTCAGTGAGAACAGCCTCAGGCCCACGTGGAAATGGCAGGGCGAGGTGAGGAGCTGGTCTGGTGTTTTCCCTAAACTGCTGGGTCTGTCTTAGGCACCTGGAACCGGTGGTGACCCTCCTTCTCCCCCCTGCAGAAATTGCCATGGAGCATTTTGTGAAGAAGGTAGAGGCAGCCCACTGTGCAGCCTGTGACCTCTTCATTCCCATGCAGTTTGGGATCATCCAGAAGCACCTCAAGACCATGGATCACAACCGCAACCGCAGGGTGAGTGGCCACCAGTGCCCTTCTGCCGTCTTGTGGGTTGACTTGCAGGGAGGTCCTGGGGTTATAACTTCTGCTTGCCCGTGAGGAACTGCAGGAGATGTGGCGGGGTGGGCAGATGTAGACTTTTCTGGCAGTGCAATCAGTGCAGCTGCAGGGAGAGGGGAGGGGAACGGGGACTCTGCCATTAGAGCTGGACCTTTAAGGCTATGGGATATGGGGACCTCCGTGTGCATAGAGGCCACAAGCCAGAAGAGGTTCAGAAACCCAAGAAGAAGTGTACAGTGTGTGTGTTGCTAGAGGAGGGGTTCATGAGGGCTGGGCTGAGGGGCTGGGCTCACTCCTATAGGCAGCAGTTTTTAAGTCTGGCACTAACAGGATTAGAGTTGGTGTGGCACTGGTGTGGAGGGAGATGGAGGGGGGGGCAGTGGGGGGCACACGAGGAACTGCTGCAGTACCAAGATACAGGAGTGCCTCCACTTTGGGAGTGATGAGAAAGGCTGGACAGAAGGACTGTGTAAGGAAGTGAACAGGAGTCTGGGATGTCTCAGGCTTCTGGCTTGGGTAACTAGGTAGACAGAGCTGCTGCTAAGATAACAGGGTAGGGATATGGTACAGGGAAAGGGGTGAGTCTGGCAAGAAGGTGAACAAATTCAGTCTTATTTTCCATTGTATCCTCAGTGCCTAGCACACAAGCCAGAGGAGGCGTTTTTTGATTGAGGGGGTGACCTGCTGGGCTGAAGGTGGCTGTTAGAGGTCTGCTCTGGGTGGGGTTGGTGGGGGGGGGGGCACTGCTGTGCAGTAGGGAGAGAGCTTGAGGGATCCAGGACCAGGTCTGGGCCTGGAGAGGCTTGACTGCCACCACCCTGGAGGAGGCAGAAGGGATTTATGTGCAGATGATGGCAGCCAGGGGGAGCATAGGAAATAGTATTTCTCAACCTTTTTCCATGGCCATCAAATTCATCTCTGGTCTTTCTTGATGCACTGATTCTCAACAGTGGGATGGGGGTAGGTGGTGGAGGAGATCCTGTGGGGATCTTGCCAACACCAGGTTCTGGAGCTGGGATCTGATAAGGCTGTTGGAAGAGAGCAGACTGCAGTACATGATATTAAAATGTGGGAAATCTAGGTGAAATGAGTGATAGCCAGTAGAACATAAACTCAAATTGATTTTAGAAGTTTGAAAAAAGAAAAAGCCATAGCTGCTAATAAAGGGGTACAGAAGGGTGAGGAAAGATGGAAGATACTTAGAAATTAGCACCAGAGGTTGTTGATTTATAGAGATTTGAGTATAATTTAAATACTGTATTTTTAGAGATTCCAGACTGTAGGAATGAATGGAAAGCTTCTAATTATTATTTTTGGTCACAGCTTTACTGAGATATAATTCATATAGCATACAATTCACCCATTTAAGCTGTACAGTGCAATAGTTTTTAGTATATTACAGTTGTGCAGCCATCAGCACAATCAGTTATAGAACATTTTTATCACCTCAGAAAGAAAAGATAAATTTACCATGTGCCTTTTAGCTATCTATCACTCCCTAACCCTCCTGCCATGTTTCCCTGGCCTTAAGCAACCACTAACCTATTGTCTGTCTCTGTATATTTGCTCGTTCTGGGCATTTCACATATATGGAGTCATGTAATATGTGGTCTTCTATGATCAGCTTCTTCCAGTCAACATAATGTTTTCCGGGTGTATCCAGGTAGCATTCCTTTGTATGGCCTAATCATATTCTCTTGCATAGATATACCACATTTGGTCTATCAATTCATTAATTTGGGCATTTAGATTGTTTTCACCTTTTGGCTATTATGAATTATGCTATTACAAGCATTTGAACATTTGTGTACAAGTTTTTGTGTGGGCATATATTTTTATTTCTTTTGGGTACATATCTAAGTGGAATGTCTCAGTCCAATAGTAACTCTGTTTAACTTCTTGAGGAACAGCTGGATGTTTTCCAGAGTGGCTGCACCGTTTTATATTCCCATCAGCAGTAGTGTGCGGGTTCTGATTTCTCCACACCTCTCTAGCACTGATTATAGGACTTTCTGATTCTAACCTTCCTAGTGGGTGTGAAAGTGGTATCCACTGTTTTTTTTTTTTTTATTTTTATTTTTTAAAGATCTTACTTATTTGAGAGAGAGAATGAGTGGTGGGGAGGGGCAGAGGGAGAGAGAGAAGCAGACTCCCCACCTGGCGGGAAACCCGATGTGGGGCTTGATCCCAGGACCCCGGGATCACGACCCGAGCTGAAGGCAGATGCTTAACCAACTGAGCCACCCAGGCACCCCTATGTCTTATTTGAATTTCCCTAATGACAGTGATGTTGAGCATCTTTTAATGGGTTTGTTGGCCATTTGTCTATGTCCTTGGAAGTTGAAGAATGTCTATTCAGATCCTGTGTTTGTTTATTAATTGTATGGTCTTCTTGAGTTAAAGAGTTGTTTTTTATATATTCTAGGGGCGCCTGGCTGGCTCACTTGGTTAAGTGTACGACTCCTGGTCTGGTTTCAGCTCAGGTCATGATCTCAGGGTCGTGCGATCAAGCCCCCCCCCCCCCCCATGTTGGGCTCCGCACTTAGTGCGAGTCAGCTTGAGATTCTCTCCCTCTTCCTCTTTCTATTCCCCTTCTCCCCCCACTCTCACTCCTGTTCTCTCTTAAATAAAAAATAAATAAATAAATAAACAGACAAATAAATAAATAAAATCTTTTAAAAAAGAATTTTTTATATATTCTAGATACAAATCCTTTATCAGACCTACACCTTACAAACATTTTCTCCCAATCTGTGGGTTGATTTCTCACCTTGATGTGTCTATAGCACAAAAGTTTCATTTTGATGAACACCAGTTTATTTATTTTGTTGGCTTGTGCTTGGGGTGTCATGGCCAAGAATCCATTGTTAAATCCAGGGTCAGAAAGATTTATCCTTGTGTTTCTCATAAGAGTTTTATAAGTTTTAGCTCTTTTAAATTTGGATCTTTTGATTCCATCCCTTTTTTAATCCAGTTTGATTATCTTTTGATTAGATTGCTTAATCCATTCACATTTAATGTTACTACTGAGATTACCAGATTTACATCTCTTGTTCTATTCCCCTTTACAGGTTTTTTGTCTTTTGGTTTTTTTAATTTTTTAGTGTAACATTTTAATTTCATTAATGATTTTTTTTTGTGTGCTACATTCTTTGGGGGGCATCATTTTCTGAGTGATTTCTCTAGGCCTTATACATATTAACTTCTCAGAATCTTTTTCAGATACAATAACTTAATTTCAGTGGGATTGAGTTACTCCTATATAGCTCTCTACATAGAAGGTCGTTGTGTTATTACTGTTGTACGTAGTATTTTGTCTGTATGTGTTATAATTCCAATAACAAAGGCAATAGTATAATACAGTATCATGACTACTTTATGTAATTTTATGTCTTTTAAGGAAGCTTACAGAAGAAATGAGAGCAATTACATATTTCTAGTTTTTGTTATATTAGCCTTCTTATTTCTCATTTTTGGTTCTCTTCATTTGAGTTTTACCTGTGGATTTAAGTTACCATCTGTAGTCACTTCCTTATTAGTTCAATACAGCTTTAGTCCCCCCACTTTCTTTGTGCCATTATTGTTAAACTTGTTAGATTTCTGTATGTTATAGGCCAGACAATACAAGTATGTCTGTGTATCTCTGTGTGTGTATATATTGCTTTGTACAACTTCTTTTCAGTCAGTTGAGAAGACAAGCAAAGAATTACACGTTTATAGTTTCTTTTATAATTATTTGTATTGGTCTTTCACGTGGATTTGCATTACTGTCTGGAGTCACTTGCTTTCAGCCTGATGAACTTCCTTTGGTATTTCTTACAAGGTCTGATGGCAGGAGACTCTTTCAGGTGTTCTTGATTGTGGAATGTCTTTATTTCACCTTTATTTTTGAAAGGTAGCTTTGCTGGGCATAGGAGTCTCGGTTGACACTTTTTTTCTTTGAACATTTTAAATATGTTATTTTGCTGCTTTCTGGCCTTGTTTCTCATGAGAAGCCAATCTTTAACCTTATTGGGATTCCCTTTTAAGTGATAATTCATTTTTCTTTTGCTGCTTTCAACATTTTTCCCTTGTCTTCAGCTTTCAGCATTTTTATTATGATGACTCTTTTTGTGGATCTCTTTGTATTTATTCTACTTGGAGTTTGTTGAGCTTGTTGGATGTCTAGATTAAAGTTTTTCACCAGATTTATCAAGTTTGCATGCATTTTTTTCTGCTTCTTGTTCCTCTTCTTCCGGTGTTTCCATTATGCATGTGTCGGGTCATCTAGTGGTGTCCCAAGGTTGTCTGAGAATATTTTTCTTCTTTGTTCTCTGTTTTTCAGATCATAGCTCTACCAATCTATAGATTCTCTAATTCTTCTGCCAGTTCAAATCTACCATTAAGCCCATCTAGTGAATTTTTCGTTTCAGTTATTGTACTTATTTATGTCTAGTCAAATTATTTTTTGAAGCCTCTCTCATCCCCACAATGTGAAGCCTTTGCTAGGGTGCCTTGGAGGAGGAAGCCATGGGCAAGTACACAGCAACCCTGGGATAACAGTGGTTTCTGACAGACAGGGTTCTCTTTTTTTCTTTCCCAGACTAAACTTAACTATTATAAACTACACAAATTGTTGGTTGATTGCTGTGTTGTTTTCAGCAATTCCTGAGGCATTAAATTGCTCTCCAATCTGATCCAATTAAATAAATCCAGGCTCTTTTATACCAATTATTTTTGAGGTCATTGAGAGTTCTGAGGCCTGAGCCCTGGAGGCTCTTCTTAGCTGTTTTATTGGTTCTCTCTGGTAACGGGGACAGCTGATGGTTTAGCTTATATTAGTATCAAATCTACTGGTCTCCTTTTAATTGCTTTTCCCCACACCCTCCACTGTTTTGAGAGAGCCCTCTGTCTTGAACTTCCTTACACACTTATGAATAAAGTAAGTTCCTTTGGAAAGAGATTTGGGAGCTCACTGTTTTAAGGCCTGTCCCTTGGTAAAACTTGGGCCTGGTAGCTTTTCATTACTGTGTTTCTTCCTTTGCTGTATGTCCTTAGGGCCTTTTCCTTTGACTTTAAATGGTTGTGTTGTTCTATAGTCTTCATCAGTTTTACTAGGGAGTAGGTTCACATAGCTTCTCAAGTTGTCATGCTGGAAGTCTATCCTCTGATGTGTTTTTATCAAGATTTTTAAAACTAATTCCAAAAATCTGATAAGGATAATGCCAAAATGAAACTGTAGATTAGTTTATTATTAAAGAATAAAAGTGTTAAGTATAATATTAGTAATTACCAATCTGATAGTGATTCAAGTGTTTACTACACTATAATTAAGTAAAGTTTGTCTCTGGACTACAAGGATGGTTCAGTAAGAAATTAGCAACAGTATCAGTATGAAATGCTGGAAATGAAAACTGTATATGCAAATTGTGATTATATTCTTAGAAAAGCTGAATGATTCCAAGACAATGGTCTTTGAATTAACAGAATGTAATAAAAGGAATGGAATTCAAGATAATATCCAGAAAGTAATAGCCTTTCTCCATTCTGGTAATACCCAGTTAAAATGGGGAAAAATCTACTCACAGTAACCACAAAGTGTATAAAATAACTAAGAATATAGATTTAAGAAGAAACGCCAAGGATAGGAAATAAGAATTCAATGAATAGAGGAATAATGGTGTTCTTCATAGGAGGTTTAATAGCAAAACAAAACAAACACTACATCGCCCCATAATTAATGTGGACAGTTCATGGGATTCCAGTCATATTCTGGCAAGGGGGACTGGATGAAATTGCTTTAAAGTTTATGTTGTAGAATTAAGTCTAACAACAGCCAAGAAAAAAAAATTTTTTTTTAATTTATATTTATTTATTTGACAGAGAGAGACACAGCGAGAGAGGGAACACAAGCAGGGGGAGTGGGAGAGGGAGAAGCAGGCTTCCCGCTAAGCAGGGAGCCTGATATAGGGCTCGATCCCAGGACCCTGGGATCATGACCTGAGCCAAAGGCAGATGCTTAACCAACTGAGCCACCCAGGCGCCCCAATAGTCAAGAAAATTATAGAAAGGGTGGTAATTGAGTTCAGGGCGTTGGTTTAGCAGATATGACTTTTTTCAAAGCCACTGCAATTAAAAACAAAAAGTGATATTGGCATAGTAATAAAGCAGTGGAACCAGAATAGAGTCTAATGAAAGATGCCAGTATGTTTTGGAACTTAGTAATTGTCAAAGTCAGTACAGGTTCCTTATCTGAAACTCTAGGGCCAGATGTTTTCAAATTAGTTTTTGAATTTCAAAACAGCTACATGGTAATAATCACTAACATCCCCAGTGGGACCTGGGAAAATGACTTGTAGTTGAGCCATCAATAATGCCTCAAATGACTTATGTAAGTGGGATAAATAAAGATGGTATAAAAACACAATGGAGGGACGCCTGGGTGGCTCGGTCAGTTAAGTGGTTGCCTTTGGCTCAGGTCATGATCCCAAGGTCCTGGGATCGAGTCCCGCATCAGGCTCCTTGCTTAGCGGGGAGCCTGCTTCTCCCTCTGCTTGTGCTCGCTCTCTGACCAATAAGTAAATAAAATCTTATAAATATATGCATACGTATATACATACATACACAATGGAGCTTAGGAGAAAACTCTTCCTCTGGATTTCAGATTTGTGGAGAAGGGATTATTATAGACCCATATGTCAATTTAATGGAGAAACAATTGTTTATCTCATTAATTTCTGGGGAAAAAAGCTGGACCCCTAACCTCCTACCATATATTAAATTCCAGAAATAATATGAAAAATGAAAGAGCAAAATTTAGAAGATTGTTTACCTTGAGGTTACAGAAAGCCTTCCTGAACAAGCCAGGAAACCCAGAGGTCGTGGAGCAGATGACCTCCTAGAATGCTGGGCAGGTGGTCCCATGTGTGTATTAGATCACTCACATTTACTGGTGGGCGGGAAATGCCACAAGAGGTCTCATCCTTCTTTTTTCTTTCCTTCAACCACAAAAGTATCCAACAGTAGTAACATCTGATGCTGCTGAGGAAGCAAAAGGATAAGTACATTGCTTTAATACAGGTGGAGGAAGCCGACTTACTATAACTTAATACAACTTTTTTGCAGAGTACTGAGGCACCATCACTTTGGGGAACCTGTTGGGTAGCACCAACATGGAAGTATTTAAGTTTATTCTGGTGGTGTTTGGTTCTTGTAGCAAAAATCTGGAAACCATGTAAGTGGGCTTCCCTTGGGAGTTGTGTGTACATCTCTATGCCTACAGGGAGGAGGATCATGTGTTGGCAAGTAAGGAGGTGCAGAGGAAATGGTCTGACCTAGCATCCTAATTGTGCATCTTTGACTTGTTTGATTTTGATCATGCATGAGGGCTATCCATATTTTCCCCAAATGGTAGAGAAAATGAGTAAAGAAAAAAAGGTGAAGGTGGGAAAAGGGAATAGAAACGCAAGTGAGAGGATGATGTAAAGAGTTGGCTGGGGTGGGGCGCCTGGGTGGCTCAGTCCTTAAGCGTCTGCCTTCGGCTCAGGTCATGATCCCGGGGTCCTGGGATCGAGCCCTGCATCGGGCTCCGGCTCCCTGCTCAGCGGGAAACCTGCTTCTCCCTCTCCTACTCCCGCTCTTGCTGTGTCTCTCTCTGTCAAATAAATAAATAAAATCTTTAAAAAAAAAAAAAGAGTTGGCTGGGGTGCAGCAGGATTCCTGGGGGTAGGCTCCCCCATGCCAACAAAAATGGCTTTTATCATCTGCTTTCAGCTTATGGCTTTACACGTGCATTATCTTCATAATGATGAAAGTGAGATTTGCCTGTACTTACACAGTTGAGGAAACCACTTAGCATTTCGGTGTAAATCCTTCCGGACAAAAAGGCGCTGGCATGTTATACAACCTGGTCCATCACACACCTTTTCTCAGCACACAGGAGGAGATGAGCCCTATTTTTTTTATAAGATTTTATTTATTTGAGAGAGAGAGAGGGCACACAAGCGGTGGGGAGGGGCAGAGAGAGGGGGAGACTCCCCCTGAGTGCTTGATCCTAGGACCAGACCATGTGAGATCATGACTTGAGCTGAAGTCAGTTGTCTAACCGATTTAGCCCCAGAGATGAGCCCTATCTTAAGGACTGCATGGTGTTCTTTTCAATGTTTTATTTAACTACTTCACAGAAGTTTTAGGTGCTTTCCAGTTTTTCACTACTGCAACTATGTGCATGAATGTTTCCAAGTCTTAAACTTAGGCTAGAGTCTTGTAAAGAATTACTGAGACAAATTTTTGAGACAAACTTTTACTTTTGATACATTTTATCAAACTGCTTTCCAGAAAGTAAGTAAACAGTTGACCCCGTCACTGTCAGGGTAGAACGGTCTCTCTTCACTTTTGCCATTTGGGGTATAATTCGTCATCCTGGGAATTCTATGGGTTAAAAGGAGGTACATCACTTAAATGTACTGTTTGACATTTGTATTCCTGCTCTTATATCATCCCTGTGGATCCTAAAGAGTTCCTTGGATATGGGCAGCTGGCTTCTTGTTAGATGTTGCACCTCTGGCTTTTAGTAGGTTTCCTAATTTGTTCACTGTTTGTAGTTTTTATGTAAGCACATTAGGTTTCTGCTGTACAGCTGTAAAGACATATGTCTTTAATCAATTACATACAGTACGTATGGTGTGGAAGAATGGAGCATTCGAGCAAAGATCAGATCAGGTCTTGGCTCCGTGCTTGTAGAGTGGCCCTACGCTTGCACCCAAGGTACACTTGTACACTTTCACCACGTGGTTAGAGTGCTTGGCTGTGCTGAGCTCGGGGCAAGAGGGTTTGGGAGGGCTCCGCAGAGCTAGTGGGGCGGGGGAGGGGGGCTTTCCGACGCCCAGACCAGCCTCTCCAGCCCTCCCTGCCTTGCCTGCAGCTCATGATGGAGCAGTCCAAGAAGTCCTCGCTCATGGTGGCCCGCAGCATCCTCAACAACAAAATCATCAGCAAGAAGCTGGAGCGCTACCTGAAGGTGAGGCGAGCAGGCCCCTGGCCCCCGGCCCCCGCGGGTCCTTCCCTCCCTTCAGTGTTCGCCTCCTTCCCCACAGGGTGAGAACCCGTTCACCGATAGCCCCGAGGAGGAGAAGGAACAGGAGGAGGCCGAGGGCGGCGCCCTGGACGAGGGGGCGCTGGTCGAGGGGGCAGGGGGCGCGGAGGGTGCAGAGGGCGCGCCGGCGCAGCCCCCAGTGCCCCCGGAGCCGGCTCCCGGGGCCGCGTCCCCACCGCCGCCGCCGCCGCCGGAGGAGGAAGAGGAGGGGGCCGTGCCCCTGCTGGGCGGGGCGCTTCAGCGCCAGATCCGCGGTATTCCGGGCCTCGATGTGGAGGCCGACGACGACGAGGAGGGTGGCGGGGGCGCACCGTAACCCGGGCTCCGGGCGGGCAGGACCCGCGTGGCCAAATCTGGAAGCCGAGCCTAATAAAGCTCTTCCCATCCCACTTACTTCTCGTTAGTTTTTTGGTGTGCAGCACGGTAAGCGTAGGAAGGAACGGGGCTCGGGAAAGGGTGGGAGTGCGCCTGCGCACCGGCGGCAGGAAGGAAGACGGGAGCGCCTGCGCGTAGTAAGACTCCGTGGCCGGACCAAAACTCCCAAAATGCTGTGGAAGCCGAGCCCAAGCAACCGGAAGGCCCGCTGGGGCGACAGGGGCGGGTGCGCAGTGAAAGCCAGCCAATAGTGGTGTGCGGAAAGAGTGACGTACGCTCCTGGTCTTCCAGTAGCGGACGACGGAAGGTGTGTTGAGCGCATGCGTTCTGTGGCAGCCTAGAAAAAGGGGCTGCTGGCGGGCCGAGCTGAAGACATGGAACAGGGCTACGGAGGTTCGTTTGGGTGGCTCAATGCGGGGTGGGGCGGACGGGCGCTGCCTGGGCAACGCAGCCCCTGCTGCGTAGAGGGCCGCGGGCCCGGGCCTACGCCAGAGTGCGGTTACTCCAACCCGACCCAGCGGAGAGGCAGGGGCGCGCGTGCGCGCTGCTTATTGGACCTCGGAGCCGTCGCTCCCGGGGCGCTGCGTGCGGATTGGCCTGCGAGGCTTGGGGAGGCGGGCGGGGTTTGGCGGGCAGACGCTGCGGCGGGCTTCGGGGGGCGCCTTGGGCTGTCCTGGCCGTTTCTGCCCCTCAGCCCCGGCGAGGCTGGGCCGGTCGACCCCGCCGCTCGGAGGCCCGCCTTCCCCTTCGGAAGACCACAAAATGGCGGCGCCCGGGGGCGGAGCCACAGCGAGAGCTCGTGGGGCCCGGGGTCCGCGGTTGGAGGCCGAGGGAGTTCGGCTGCCTGTCTCCGGGCTGTGGCGCTTGGCGGGGGCCTGCGCGCGGTGCACGTGGTCCGTTGCGCCGGTCCCGGAAGCCGTCCAGGCCGCGCGGGGTCGGACCTCTCACCTCCAGCCTCGGCATGCAGCGCAGTGGTGTTGAGCACGGCCTCTGCAGGGGTCAGTCTCGGCGGGCTCCTGCCCTGTGCATGATTCGTGCTGGCCTAGGGACAAGACTTGGGGATCAGGTGTTTGGGTGTCTTTCTGCGCAAAGTTGGAAACCTGATGTGCGCGGGGGGGCGTGGAGGTGGCTGAGGGCTGTGAAAAGGGGAGTGTGCCCCTTGGGCCTCGGGGGCCTGCGGCAGGACGGATCTTCTCGAGAGACCCGGTCTCAGAGTCCAGAATCAGAGATTCCTAGGCTTTTAGTCTGTGCTGGAAGCCAAGTTTGCCCGCAGGGAGCAGTCGAACTTTGGAATACGTGGGGTAGGGCTTGACCAAGTGCAGTCCTTATCCAAGTATATGAGGTTGGGGAAGCAAACAGTCTGATCTTGGCTGTAACAGCTGGAGAAGGCACAGATCTTGAAAGGTGGCAGTGTTGGGATACAGCAGCAGGAATTGCCAGAGGTCCTGAGGTGCACAGTGTGCTTGGGTGTCTCCAGGGTCCTGGCGTACCGCATCCGGCCTTTTCCGGTCTTTTCTGCAGTCTTATACCAGGTCTCACAATCCTTTGCCAACTTCCCCCCAGATCTTTCAGACAGTAATCCTGCCCCACGCACACCCTTAGCATGAAGAGGTTTTATTCCCCTCACTTCCTCTCTGCCAAAATCCTTCAGGCTCGATTTAGATGGTTGGGCCTCCCTGAATCCTTCTGTAGCTTTGCCACCTAGGGTTATTTCTCAGGACTTGCTGAGCCTTGACAGCTGTTCTCTGGCTGTAGGAGGCACCTAGATCTGAGTTCACGTCCCAGTTCCATTCTCCAGCTTCATGATCATGGGCAAGTGACAACTAGCTACTTGAGCCTCTGGGTACAACAGGGTAAATATTACCCACCTAAAGGGGCGTTGTGAGGTTATGTGATTAACGTATGCTACTTAGATGAGTGCCCTGTACTTGGTCATTTGCTGATAGAATCGCTGCTCTGTCTTTCTGCCTCACACACATAGTAGGCTGTGTGGCTTGGGGAGACTAGCTTGCAGAGGGCAAACAGCAGCAGCGTGTCTTTGGATCAAGTCCCCTAACCTTTAAGTGTTAGCTCTCTCATCTCTAAATGGCATTCAGGGACACTAACCTGTGCTCGGTGCCTGTTGTGCGTTGGCACACACTGGACATTTAGCTAGTGGCTTGGGTTCTGGTAAGAGAGACAGGGTGTATTCCTATTTCTGTAATGTTGGGGATTGTTGACAGGTGCGGATAGCTGCCTGTGCCCAGCTCTGTTTTGAGGTCCCAGGGACGCAGAGATGAAGCGGGCCCAGACATGCTGTCATGGGAGTCCGCAGGGGCAAGGGAAGCCACCACAGAGAGGAGTGCAACCCGGCTACCTCAGGCCAGGCTGAAGCCCTGGGACTTGAAGGCCCAGGGGAGCTTTGGAGGGTCCAAAACAGAAATGAGGCCTACAGAGACACTGTTGTCGTCTCCAAATTCTGAATTTTGTTTTTCGGTTCGGACTTAAGGCTGCTTGGTGAGCCAAACTGCCCAGGGGTGCAGACACCACTGTGTCCTCCTACTGAGCCAGCTGTCGGTTTGTCCTGTGTTCTCCCGAGTTGTGGGTTGAGACTTTAGGCCAAGGTCCCTCAAAGCCAAGTCCCCCCAGCTCTTTCCTGCTTGGACCTCAGGCAGGTGGAGTATGGTAATGCAGTCAACCAACTGTGAAGGACTTTTAGAGGGACATTGTTGTGGTTCTGCTGCCTTGTGAGACTGGCACGAACTCTCCTTCAAGGGGCTCACTTTTGACTCCTCGGAACATCTCACAAGCACCTGTTGTCTAGTGTGACAAATAGGATCCTAACTCACAGTTCTTCTCTTCACAGGCTATGGGGCGTGGAGTGCTGGACCCACCAACACCCAAGGTGAGACCGTATGGGGAGGCACGGATTCCACCCCCACAGGTGTGATCTGAGGTACTACCGTGACAAACCTAGGGATGGTGAACTGTGACCTGGAGAGGCTGACGAGAGGACTGGGACTAGCCGGGGGATCCAGAGACCTATTCTGTAAAGGGCTACATAGTAAAATTTTTTTGGCTTTGGGAGCTATACAGTCTCTGCAATGCAAAAGTCACAGATGTTTATTAAGAAACAGATGTGGTTGTGTGCCGGTGATATTTACTTGAGGGCACTGAAATTTGCATACCATACAACTTTCACATGTGATAGTCTTTATTTGAGGAATTTGGGTTATTCTAAGTAAACAGCCGAGGGTATGATGAAAGATTTTTATGATTGATAGACTTTATTTTTTAATAGTTTTAGACTTTTGGGGGGATTGAGCAGATAGTACAGGATTCCATATGCCCCCTCTACTTTTCACCCCAGCAGTTTCCCTTATTATTAATATTTTCCGTTAGTAAGATACATTTATTGTCAGTAACAAGTCAATGTTGTACTCTGTTGTTAGTTATGATCCACAGTTAACAGTCATTGCTTGCACAGTTCTGTGAGTTTTGACAAGTATATGAAGGACGACGCAAAGAATTCATTTCATGTCATGAAATATTTTTTTTTTTTAATCTCCCAACCATTTAAAAAAGTAAAACCCATTCTTAGCTTGTTGGCCGTACAAAAACAGGCAATGGGCTAGATTTGGCATGGGGGCCTGATTGCTGCCCCTGCTCTGGAATCTAGATCACAATGCTCTGTATGTTTGAAGGACCAGAATGTCCTCCCTGGTGGTGAGGTTTTCTGCTTTTTGCCAGCATTTGTTCCAGGGGATGGGATGAAAGCTCTGTTTTCTGAGCCTGGAACTTGCCCTTAGCGCCATTGGGGGTGGTGGAGTCACTTTTTCACCCATCACCAAGTTTTCCAGGAGGAGGCCTTCCATGTCACCAGGGTACATAATGTCCCCTTGTTCATTTGAGTTGGGGACATGATTTTCCACTGATGCATTGTCTGTGCTAGTGGTGCCTGAGCTCTGGCTACTGGTGAGAACTGGCACTTTCGAAGGGCTCTGCCAGGGGATCTGGCCTCTTGGCTCGTGGCCCACGCTGAACACTTCCTGGGAATGCTGCAGCGTCCTTTCTGTTTTCCTGCTGGGGGAGATGAGGCTTGTCTATGAGAGAAGTCTTGGTTATGCTTAGCTGAGTGCTCCGTAGGAAATGAGTTTTACAGCTAGTGGGCCCGAGCCATTCCTGGCCTTAATGGACAACCAGGGGTGCCTCCCACAGCACTGCCACAGCCGCCCGTGGCCCTGGACTTGCGGGTAGTGGAGGTGACGATTGGCAGGGGCTATCTCAGGTACCTTCATTCTGTATACAAAGCTTTTGTGTGTTTTTGTTCCCTCTAAGGTGCCTATGGAACCGGTGTGGCCAGCTGGCAAGGTAGGCCCTCCGGGTGTCTGTGGGTGGGCAAGACATTCCTCCGGTCAGCCACCCAGAAGCACTGGGTTACAGGGACCTCCCATCCCCATCTCCCATTCTAGCTGTGCTCCTAGCTCTCCTGAAGGCTTGGAGGTCCGGGCATTCTCAAGGAGAACTGGCTGGAGGCCGGGGGTTGTGGTTGTGTTCTTGGAGCAGCAGCCCCCACTGCCACTCGTGGGCTCTCAGCCACCTCTGGCTCTGGATCTGGCTCGGAAAGCCCGCGGCTCACTGCTGAGGCTGTGCACCTGCCCTACTTTTGCTGCCTTTTGGCAGGTGATGTGCACGATGTGGGGTGATGCCAGCGACACTTGATTCCTTAACACTCTTCCTTCTGTATGGGTAGTGGGTGCTTCTCCCCAGACGTGGCTGCCATAGACTGACCTTGTGGCTGCTGAGATCTGATTTGGCTCTTCCTCCCTACGGCAGGTTATGAAAACTACAATTATTATGGCGCCCAGAACACCAGCGTCACCACAGGAGCGACCTACAGCTATGGCCCAACCTCGTGGGAGGCCACCAAGGCCAGCGATGGCCTGGGAGCTGGGGGCCCTGCTGTGCACATGGCTTCTTATGGCCCAGAGCCGTGCACCGACAATTCCGACTCCCTCATTGCCAAGATCAACCAGCGTTTGGACATGATGTCCAAGGAAGGAGGCAGGGGCGGGAGCAGCGGCGGTGGGGAGGGCATGCAGGACCGGGAGAGGTGATTATGGACCTGAACCCTTCCCTGGGGATCCCCCCCAACGCCCCGGCTTTGTGCAGATGGCAGTGGGCACCTCCTCTTCCAGGGAGGGCTTTTCCCCAGCTCCCTCCTGAGTGTGGAGTAGATGAGTCGGGCAGTTACTGGGGCAGAGGCAGTGGACTAGTTGGTGTCCGGGGTGGTGGGGCTTAGCTAAACTGTGCTAGCGCTAGACTTCTCATTTCTGCATCAGGTGCCTGTAGACCCTCTCGTTCTTGTGGCCAAGGGCTCCATGTACCTCATTCAACAGCGTTCAAGGGGGTTTGTCTGTTGTGCCTTCTGAGCATTGAGGAGGGCTATGTGGTGGTGTGGTGTGCTGTTCTGAATGCAGGGAAGCCAGCTTTGCAGGAGACTTGGGCTTATACCCGCATTGTAGTGACGGTTATGCTTCCTTTGCAGCTCCTTCCGCTTCCAGCCGTTTGAGTCCTATGACTCCAGGTCTTGCCTCCCCGAGCACCATCCCTATCGCCCCAGCTATAGCTACGATTATGACTTTGACCTGGGGCCTGACCGAAATGGTGGCTTTAGCAGTCAGTACAGCGACTGCCGGGACCCAGCCCGTGAGCGGGGCTCCCTTGATGGCTTCATGCGGGGCCGGGGCCAGGGCCAGGGCCGCTTCCAGGACCGGAGCAATCCCAGCACCTTCATGCGCAGCGACCCTTACATGCCACCTGCAGCCTCCTCCGAGCCCCTGTCTGCTCCCTGGACTGAGCTGAACTATGTGGGTGGGCGGGGCCTGGGAGGCCCCTCCCCCAGCCGGCCGCCTCCTTCCCTGTTCTCCCAGTCCATGGCCCCTGACTTCGGTGTGATGGGCATGCAGGGGGCTGGCGGTTATGACAGTTCGGTGCCCTATGGATGTGGCCGGTCACAGACCCGGATAAGGGATCGGGTAAGCCTTCGGGAAGTTGTAATCTGCCTTCTTTTCAAACAGCTGAATAGAGACAAATTTGTATCCTGTAAGATCTCATTTTTAAGTGCACAGTCGAGTTTTAGTAAAAACGTACAGAATTGTGCAGCCTTCACCACCATCTAATTTTACATTTCCACCAACTGAAAAAGACGCAAACCTCTGCCATTAGCAGTCACCCCCCATCCTCGCCTCCAGCCTTGGCAACCGTTAATCTGCTTTGTGTCTTTGTAGAGCTGCCTCTCCCAGACCTTTCATACGAACGTAATCATATAACATGTGGCCTTTTGTGTCTGACTTTTGCTCGGCATGAAATTGGGGGAGAGGGCAGGGTTCAACTATGTCATCTCCCTTTATTTTCTGAAAAGATCTTTTCTGCTTCTGTTCTCTGATCTTACAATCTCTCCGCTCTCCTCGTTTCTCTGGGCTGTCTAAGTGGTCCGGGTAAGCGGTATATCAGATGTGCTTGTGTCTGTAGCCCAGGCGGAGAGGGTTTGACCGCTGTGGCCCAGATGGCATGGGCAGGAAACGGAAGCAGTTGCAGATCTATGAGGAGCCGGATGCCAAACTGGCCAGGGCTGACAGCGAAGGAGATTTTTCCGAAAACGGTAGGCCCCGGGTGGGTGTAAGATGAGTCTGTTTCCTGCTTGGTGCTCTGCCTGCCCGCGCTCCCACGGCCCCCACTGCAGTCAGGACAAGCGCGTCACTCTGGACAGTGAGCCTGGGAGGGGAAACAGAGTGGGCCAACTCCCAGGGGGCTGACTTTCCCTCTTCTTTGTGTCTGCTAGATGATGGAGCTGCTGACTTCCGGTCAGGAGATGAAGAATTCAGGGGTGTAAGTCCATCTTCACTGGTCACCCTTCTTTGTTTCTGTAGTGTGGGATTTCTTCTTTACTTTAGTCTCTTTCTCTCAAAGAGGCAGGAGCAGCTTCTGTGGTAGACTTGACTGCTTTGCGAATGGATTTAGTAGCCTGACTTGTAGCTAGTTTTCTAAGAGTTTTGCACTCATGACAATCCTTCCCTTCTTGAAAATAGCCCCAGCCCTCTCCCCAGCCATTCCCGTGTCCTCGGTGATGTGCATAGCCACACGCGTGGCAAGTGCAGTGGGCTGTGTGGGCGGAGGCTTGCGAATACGCACTGAAGATTCCGGTCCTGCCGGCTCTGTGCTGGTGCTCTGGTGCCTCCTGGTCACTCAGCCCTTACAGCCAGTCACAGGAGACGGGCGTTTAAGGCCAACTCTGACCCATGACCACGCACGAGCACCTAGGTGGTGAGCCTTTGCCGCCGCTGCACATTCTGATCCATGTCTGGGGTAGGGCCTGGAGACCTGGGTGTATGAAGGCTTCGACCGAGTGTTTCTGATAGTCAGATGGGTCAGGGGGAGGGTCTCACTCGCTCCCTATTTGATTTGCTTAGATCTCGAGTCTGGGTATCTTCTGTGTCTCTGCCGGTGACTTATTTAATCTTGAGCTCAATGCCTAAGAAACGGGCTGTGTTCTGACTTTTAGTTAGATGCGTCGTTTTTAATCCATGCCTGGTTTGTTACAGCCTTTGGTAAATATGTACAGATGGCTGGAGAATGTGGTAAAGCCCCTTATCGCATCATACTGGTCGGGGTTTCTTGACATAGAGCTGATGGATGGGCTGTTGGCACTCCCACCTGCAGAACTGTGCAGGTGCACGTTTGCCAAGGGCAATTCTTTAGCTGTAGAAAGAATTGGGAAAGGGCCAGTGACTTTAATAAAAAAGTACATTGGTCGTTACAGAATCTCAGGAGGCAACCAGGAGCAGTGACAGGACACACTCAGCCTTTCTCACTGCCCTGGGACTTGTCCTGACACATTGTGACCAGGTGGTGGCAGGGTACTGGGTTGTTTGTGGAGAGTTCTGGAAACTCCACCTCATGGTCCCGACTTTGTGTGTTCCCTTTTTCAGGAGGACGAGTTCTTCGACCCTGGGAGGCAGAGAGGTAGGCATTCCTTGGTGTCCCTTTGAGCTTTCCTGTGTCTGCTCAGCTCCCAGCCGGGCTGGCCTTCTGAGCAAGCCTGGGGCCTGGATGGAGGGACTGATAGCTGAGGGCAGAAGAGGGGCCACGGCCACCGGGTGGGCCATGGTGCTCACCTTGAGGCTTTACTCCAGTGCTTAGACCGGCACTTGCTGGAAACAGGTCTGTTTGCCTCACTTGATGGCAGGCTGTGGGGGGGGTGGGGGGAACACCTCATTTCTGAGTGTCTGCAAGAGCTTGTAGTGATAGGGAAGGGAGAGTCTCAGAAATGCAAGAAAGAAAAGAAAAGGTACCCTTCAGCCCGTCTTCTCTGTTACCTACTGGCCAGTGCAGGTCCCTGTACTGTCTTTTCCTGGGCTTCTTTCTTTTCACAGTTCCCTCGGTTACCAGCCCAGGCTTGTGCCCTCGGCCTCTGTGGTGGGGATGCCGGCAGCGGCAGTGCTCCCTGCTGTGTGGGACAGAGTTCAGACACCTGCCCCGGTTGGGAACTGGGGGTGGGGGGAGGGGAGACCTGTCAGGTACACCCAAGCCAGGGATCCTCCAGAGACTATCCTTGCTCAGCAGGGCTCACCAGTGCCCTTGCAGGGGACCTAAGAGTCCAAAGTAAGCAGCAAGAGCAGAGCAAAATTAAACCTTTTCGAGGGGCCATGGAGAAGTAGCCTGAGACAGCGTGGCCTTGAGCTCACCCAAAAACCATTTGTTTCTTTGCCTGTTCCCATGGGTCTGTCCGTAGCTGGTCTTCCCCAAGAATCACAGGCCGACTCCTTTGTGGCTCTGCCCCCGTAAATCTGCAGGCCCCTGGCTTAGATGCTCCTTCTCCCTTGTGTTCAGCCACCCCGCCGAGGTCCTCCCACCTCAATACCGAAGCAGTTATGCCTGTAGCTTGGGACCACACAGAGCATTTAGCAGCTCGTGCAGCAGGGCAAATGCTAAAGCAAAGGTGACATGTTTATTGCGCACAGGTCCTGCTGCCTACCCGGGATGACTTTGCTATTAAACAGCAGTAATAGTTTCAGGCAGTGACCTCTTGCCAAAAACCCCACACGCCCTTTTGAGAGGCTTCTGAGCAGCGCACGCCGGTCGCCATCTTCGTGGGACAGTCTCGTGACTGGCATCAGGGGTAGGGGTTACAGTTCAGATGCTTATCCAACCTTTCCTCAGTGTCTGGCCTCACGCTGGGACGCTGGGCTGCACGGCTCTCGGAGGAGCTCCTGCGCTGGCCCCAGGGGGCGACGGAGGACCAGTTGGTCTCTTCCCACTTTTGTTTCTAGGACTGCTTCCCTCGTAGCCCTGGGAAGACCCTAGATGGACGGTTTTTGTGAGTGGAAGATAGAGTTTGGGCCAGCAAGGACTGTCAGACCTGCTGAGGCCCTAGTTCAGAGGAGGCTGACGGACAGTCGTCATGGTCCACCCGGAGGTGGGACGGAGGGCGGTAGAGTGGCTTGCTTTATTTTCTGAGGCCTTCCAGCTGCTGCCTCTTTATCTGGGAAGAACTGCTTCTCTCTCTCCTTAAGTGATTTTGGGAGAAGACCCAATGGTAGGGCACTGGATTGGAAAAGCAGGGTAGGAAAGGACAGAGAGCAGGTGGGCCACGGTGTGAGCGGGACGGGCGGGCTGCGTCCCTGGCCCATCCCAGCCTTATCCGGCCGTGGGGGGGAGTAAGGTGACGCCCTGGGAACTCCCAAGGGTTCTCATCCAAGGCCCATCCCTGTTGGGGGAGCCTTTGACTGACTGTTGGTGCCTCAGGGTGTCCTGACCCTGCCGTGTGGAGGCAGCGGCGGGTATGGGGTGTGGTGGCCAAGCTGTGGCCCCCCCATCAAGGCCCTGGTGCTCAGCTCCTCTGCGGGCTCCTCAGGGCATCTCGAAGGAACTTCTCTGTTGCAGGGGAGAAGGACGATGAGGATGATGAAGTAAAGAAGAGAAGAGAAAAGCAAAGGAGGAGAGACCGGATGCGAGACCGAGCAGCTGACAGGTGAGGAGGCAGGCAAGGTGGGAGGTGTCAGGGTTCTCCAGAGCTCATCCGTTTTCACTCCACTGTGCAGAAGCAGCCTGGTTTGATCTGCCTCTGGAGTCTGTCAGGAAATGCGAGTCAGGTCGTGAGGAGACAAAACCTGGGAAACACAGATGGCATCTGTTCTTGCCAGTGGGGCTCCGTGGCCCGCGTGTGTCCAGCAGGGGGCTCTCTTGCTCTCCTCCCCTATGGGGAGCTTCCTTGTCCCTGGCTTGGATCTGTCAGCCCAGACAAGTGAACTTCATTCGGCAGAGCTGCTAAGAAGGTGCTTCGGGTGCCTTACCCAAACCCAGATCACCTCTAGAGTTCAGCATGGCAATTATACATGCATGGATGTTACCTTACAAGTTTTGTCTCTAAATAGAAAAAGAATTGCAAAAGTGCAAAGGATGTTGGTGTGACTACACCATGTGCCTCTCTGTCTTTCCAGTGATCAGGTGACTGCTAACTAGAAATGTAAACCACTGGTGGCCACAGGAGCCCTTGGTTGCTCAGGCCTTGACCACATGTGGTTTTTCTCTACACACAGGCTCTCCTTCTGACTTAAGGGGGAATCCTTGCTCTTAAGGCTCAAATGGGGTGGTGCTTTTTCTGTGCAAAGAAACGCAAAAGAAACTGAGGCACCTGGGTGGCTCAGATGGTTGGGCGTCTGCCTTCGGCTCAGGTCATGATCCCGGGGTGCTGGGTTCCGAGCCCCACATCGGGCTCCCTGCTTGGTGCAGAGCCTCCTTGTCCCTCTCCTTCTACTGCTCCTCCTCTCTCGCGCTCTCTGTCAAATAAATAAATAAAAATCTTTAA
Source organism: Eumetopias jubatus (assembly GCF_037043125.1). Classification (NCBI taxonomy): domain Eukaryota; kingdom Metazoa; phylum Chordata; class Mammalia; order Carnivora; family Otariidae; genus Eumetopias; species Eumetopias jubatus. Next base: position 206,788,376 of record NW_028274807.1, read on the forward strand.
AAAAAGAAAAGAAACGTTAGCAGAAGAGCCAACAGTGGAGCAAGAAAGCCAGGAACTAGAAGGTAGGAGCTTCCAGGTGCTAAACAGAAATTCATCAAAATGCTTGTTTTCAAACAGATGAATACAGGATGGCTAGATCAGATTGTTTTCATGCCCCAGGAGAACTGAGATGACTTTTTTCCGGAAGGAGTCTTTAGACTCCACCCTAGGGACAGAGGGCCCTCAAAGAGACCTGGAGAGATTGTCACAGGGGAGGTAAAGATGCAGCAGGAAGCACGAACCCCACATTTCTTTGATAGCTTCCTGATACCCATTCATACGTATAGGGCCCCAGAGCTTTTTCTTTTCACTTCTTTGTCGAGGGTATATGCAAAAGCAGGTGTTTTGTGGTGCCTTGTCCAGAGGTCAGAAGCCAGGCATTGGGAGCCGGCAGAAGTCTGAGTTGGTAGATGAGGAATCCTGAGTGTCACAGGACCTATGCCGTTAGCCCAGATACACCAAAGCCTCCTGGGCAGAGCCGAGGGAAGCAGCGCCCCACTCTGGGGGCATAAGGCTCTGTGGGCTGCTCTCCCCTTGCCTTACACCATGATTGCATTTATGAGGTTTTTGAAAGTATGCAACAAAGACATCACTTTTTAGCCATAGAATTTGTTATGACGGGTCTTAATGTTGAGTCCCATGTGAAAATTGACCTTGGGTTTTGTGAGTTTCAGATTGTGGAAGGTTGGGGCGCCTGGGTGGCTCAGTCGTTAAGCGTCTGCCTTTGGCTCAGGTCATGATCCCAGAGTCCTGGGATCGAGCCCCACATCGGGCTCCCCACTCCGTGGGAAGCCTGCTTCTCCCTTCCCCACTCCCCCTGTTTGTGTTCCCTCTCTCGCTGTGTCTCTGTCAGATAAATTAAAAAAATCTTAAAAAAAAAAAAAGATTGTGGAAGGTCTTCAGGAATTTCTCCCTCACATTAAAATGAGGCTCCCATGTGTTATTTTGGTGGCTACAGAAAGTTTTCAATTAGCAATAATCGCGCCTCGGATAAACCTCATTGGCTGCGATACTGCCACTGCGCAAAGCTGGTGGTGGCTACAGAAAGAAGTTATAGAGTTAGGTGCTATGCCCCCCCAGAGCAGTGGTCTGGGGGCCTTTAGGGAGTCCACAGTTTGGAAAGTCTCCACCTTAGGGTGTTCTCTTGTGGGCCTTTCGGCCAAAAAGACTGGTATGGTGCATGAATCATTTTCCTAAAACACTTTCAAGATTGCACCCCCATTCTCAGGATGGGGAGACCTGGGGCACCTGCTACTCTGATGCCCCACTCAAAGTCAGAAGTCTTGGTACAGAAATTGCTTCGTGTTTCCCTTTCCGTTCCAACCAGAGATGAGCTCGTTATTCCTATGTCATCGTTCTTTCCGTCTTCCTTTTCCAGGATTCAGTTCGCTTGTTCTGTGTGCAAGTTTCGTAGCTTTGAAGATGAAGAAATCCAGAAGCATCTACAAAGCAAGTTTCACAAAGAGACACTGAGGTTTATCAGTACCAAACTCCCTGACAAAACGGTGGAGTTCCTCCAGGTAAAGCACCCTCGGTCTCAATCACAGTGTTTCCTGATGGTCGTGCAGGAATTGGATCCCTCACAGAGAAGGGAAAGGGAAGGGAAATAAGAGGCCTGGACTTTGCAGAGTAACAGCGAACAAGTCCCAGGTCAGAGGGAGAGCCGAGCGCTCCGGCCATTGCAGTCCCCATGAGTTCCGCCCACAGAGCTGCTCGGAGAGCCGTCTTCCCTTCCTTGGGGCAGCTGAGCGGTAGGCACACGTACCACGCTGTCCTCGCTTCATTCGGTGCCATCTTCTCTAGGAGTACATCGTAAACAGGAACAAGAAAATTGAGAAGCGGCGTCAGGAGTTGATGGAGAAGGAAAGCACGAAACCCAAGCCAGATCCTTTCAAAGGTGAGTTGTGATCTTGGGGCATCTACTCCACGTGCTGCCAAGGCGTGCGGCTGGGTGCAAAGCCAGCCCAGCGCAGGGCTGCTGAGAATGGGACAGGAAGACCCTCAGGCAGGCTGCCTGGCCGTGGAAAGAAGCCCATGAGTGTGGCCTCATGAATGTCACAGCTCTGCTGGCAGCATATTAGACTGGATAGGAAGCCTTCTGGTGTTTTTTCCTCCCTTGTTTGAAGAGAAATGACCAGAAGGATGAAAAGAGTGGAAGAGTCAGATCCCCAGGTGTAGAGGTGCTTCTGTCTGCACACTCCTGCTGGAGGGCAGGTGATGGCCCCCACAGATTCTGTCTTAACCTGGTCCTGCGGGACTACCGGCAGAAAATTGGGGCCCTGTTGGGGGGGCAGGAGGAGAGCATCCCTTGCCTGCTGCCCCAGATCACACCAGCCTTGGGTTGTGTCTACAGGGATTGGCCAGGAGCACTTTTTCAAGAAGATAGAGGCCGCTCACTGTCTGGCTTGTGACATGCTGATCCCCGCACAGCATCAGCTCCTCCAGCGGCACCTGCACTCGGTGGACCACAATCACAACCGCAGGGTGAGTCCCCTCATCGGGCCGGGCCGGGCCGGGCGAGCACCTGCAGGTGGCCAGCGCTGGGGCTTAGAGCCTTCGAGCCTTCTGTGTCTTGTGGGGAATGCTAGCATCTTTAGAAGCTCTTGACAGAGTCTACCGAGTCCGTGATTTCATCAATGGGTTGTAGAAGGGATCCCAGTTTCTACTAAAATGTGAAAAAACACGTTGCTTAGGGTTGACTTAAGTAGAGTAGCTGAAATTCTCCTGGCTGAGAATGTTCCTTGGCAAACCACACAGGTAAGTTTCCCAGTTGCTGACAAACTGGATTTTCTGGGAGTGGAGGCTGAGGGCCATTCAGAACACAGTGGCCTGGGGACCCAGAGTTAAGAACTGATTTGGTCCTAATTAGCTGATGGGACCCAAGGCTAAATGTGTAGCTCAGGGTATCGGCAGATTTTTTTTTTTTTTTTTTTTATAAAGGGTCAAATCATAAACGTTTTTGGCTTTGCAGGCCACTGGGTCTCTACCACCTCAAGGCCGCTGCCGGTGGGCAGAGGCAGCAGAGTCCAGATAGAAAGCATGGGCGTGGCCGCATTTGGCCCATAGGCTCGCTTGCTGCGTCCTGATTCAGTGCCTGTCCTTAGTCCTGCCCACGCATCTGCTAGCTTATGAAAGATCATCCGAAGAGCACTATACCAACAAGGGATTATTGTTTGAATGGGTCAAGCTCTAAAAGATCCAAATGGTTGTAGCATTCCTCCTTCTGCTGCTGAATTTACTTGGAAGGTCACTATAACTCCGAAAACCGAAAAGAAAAAACTTGCCCTTCTGCCATACCGAGCCCACATAGCACCCGTGGTCTGTCTGTAAGTGTTTTTGTTCCATCCTTGCTCATGCACACGGGACCCGGATGTCCATGGCATGCCTGTGCTGTTTATCTTTCATCAGACTTTCATACACTGCCTCAGGGTCTCAGTTCTGCTTTCCCTCCAGGGCCTTCTTTCTGTCCTTATTGGAGTCTGGCATCTGGGGATTTGCCTAGTGGAGAGAGCTGGTAGTCCTTGTTCTGTCTTGGGCTGATCCCAGGGCAACTCAGTGGAGCCTGGCTAGTTTGTGTTCTTGCTCCTCTGTGCACCCCATGTATAAAAGTCCCTTTGGTTCCCTTTGCAGTTGGCTGCTGAACAGTTCAAGAAGACCAGTCTCCATGTGGCTAAGAGTGTTTTGAACAACAGACACATAGTGAAGATGCTGGAAAAATACCTCAAGGTTTGTGCTTAGGAGTGCAGCAGACGGGAAAAGGTTCTGGAATGCAAGATGAACTCTGCGAGTGTGGAGTTGCATGCAGAGTGCAGTATTTAGCATTTCTGAGTCTTAAGAAGAATGGATGGGGTGCAGGAATGTATCGGGGTGGGTTTCCTGCGCCTCCCTGCTCACCCGGGCTCTGGGACATGGTCCTGCTTGATTGGTCTGTGTGCTGGTGCGAGCTCACCATGAGAAACCTCAAATACCCACAAAATACTGAGCAAGTGATGCTGAGGTGCTTACAGGGAAATCCAGGTTAGATAATGGTTGTCCAGGAAAGAAGCCAAAAAGAGGTTTTGCTGGCAGAGACCAGTAGCCATGAGCCAGGAATGTGAGGGGGAGGAGGAGCTGGCGGTACAGCAGCTACTGAGCCTTAGTGATAGGAGCAGAGTAATAGAGAGTCCCAAAGAGGGCACCCCGGAGAGAAGTCCAGCTGGGAGAGCCCCTGGTTCCTCCTTGGGAAGCCCCACTTGCTAAACACTCAGCCCCAGACTTCCACATGGGGCGCGCATAGTTAAGCGCCAGCACAGCCCGACTATGAGGACCTGTTTGCCCACCTCTCAGTTACTAAACCCTTCAGTACTTGATGGTTCCGGCCAGCCATTTAAAGGCATAGACTCTAAATAACCAATTTAAGAACCGTGACTGGTCAGTGTTTTTGTTTTTATTTTTTTATTTTAAAGATTTTTTTTTTTTATCTTAAGTAATCTCTACACCTAACGTGGGGCTCGATCTCATGACCCTGAGATCAAGAGTCGTGCGCTCCCCTGACTGAGCCAGCCAAGTGCCCACTAAATACTGTATTTTAAAAACTATTTCTTGGGTGCCTGGGTGGCTCAGTCGTTAAGCGTCTGCCTTCGGCTCAGGTCATGATCCCAGGATCCTGGGATCGAGTCACACATCGGGCTCCCTGCTCAGCGGGAAGCCTGCTTCTCCCTCTCCCACTCCCCTTGCTTGTGTTCCTGCTCTCGCTGTCTCTCTCTGTCAAATAAATAAATCTTAAAAAAAAAAAACCTATTTCTTAATCTGCCGATGATAATGTTTACATTTTCTAAACCAGAGACAGTTTTTAGCCTAAGTTTGGCTTCTGAGAGTCAGACTTGGATTCCATCCTGACTGGTGTTCAACAGTTGTGTGGCCTTGGGCAACTTGCTGAGTCTCCTTTCCTTATCTGCAAAATGGGGCACCCTTATAACCAGGGCTGTGTGCTTAAATGAAACTAAAATTTAAAATAGTCTTAACTTCCTGTTACGAGGCTTTTTTGTTTCAATTGGGTTAAGAAATCC